>NC_058130.1:792347248-792391805 GCF_016433145.1 Gracilinanus agilis | reverse complement strand
GAGTCAAACATGATTAAGTGACTTTCCCAGGGTCATAGATCTAGGAAGTAGCTGAAGCCAATTTTGTCTCAAGTCTCCCAACTCCAGACTCAGTGCTCTATCCATTGTACTACTTAGCTGCCTGTATAATAGTCATCAAGCCTCTCATAATTCAGCTTTGGAAAGCATCTATGTTTTGGCTACTATTTTAATTTGAGTCCAATAGAATACTTTTTTCTTAAGATATCCCAGTATGCCCTCTTCTATATTATTAATGATGGGTTTTTGAACTTGAATTTTTTTAATAATGATTTTTAAATGATTCATGTATAATAAATCTATACCTATATCTGGACTAATTTCATCCTGTGAGATCCATCATAAACTGTTCTACACTAGTTCATTTATCCTATCAACAACAGATCACTAGATTTCCCCTTAGATGAACCCTTTCACAATAAATTAAACCTTCAGACTGTTATAATACCTTCTTGATGCCTCGCTTCATTTGTGGGTCCTAGAAAAATCAAGGGATATAAGATCAAGAACTTAGACTCTTCTAGGTAATATATTCCAATTCCTTATTTTTATAGATGAAGAAACTGAGGTCCAGAGAGGTTAATAATAATAATATTTCACATGGTTTGTAATTTTATACATATTATCTCATTTGAGCCTCACAAAAATCCTGTTATTATCTCCATTTTACAGGAGGAAACAGGTTCAGAGAAGTCATATGACCTAAAGATCCCATAACTGCTAAGAGTCTGAGGAAGATTTCAAACTCAGGGCTTTCCTGAGTGCAAGTTCAATACTTCTCTACCTAGTAGTGCAAGTTCAATACTTCTCTACCTAGTGGCAGGTCCCATAGGGAGTGAGAAGCAGAGGTAGGATTCTATCTTCAGTCCTAATGCTCTACAGCTCTAATATCTAAGTCCTAATGCTCTAAATCATTTTTCTCATGTATTACACGACCTTCTGACATCTCAAGTAGTAGCTTTAGGGAAAAGAAGCATCACAATTCAGTCAATCATGGAAGAAATTCTTTCTTCCCTGTTGAGCTCCCGTCACACCTGCAAGCACGCAGAGCTCCAAATTGGGCCCAGTTGGCTGTGGAGGCAGGTTAGCTGCGGTCCATCAGGTCATTCTTTTGCAGTCACTACAATGTGTGTGATAAGTACTGAGAGAACAGTTCTATGTGCAGCCAGCTTGCATGGAAGAGGTTAGAAAGCCTGTTCAGAATGGAGAAAGACTGTGGAATCGGGTGTTATCTCATCCATCCTGTGGAATACAATGGCCCTGCCTGCTCCCTGATTCAGAACATGCACATAGTCTGCCTTTTTATATGGCTTTGGGATGAAGAATTCTTGTTCCCTCATTGCTAAAGTGAAGCTAAGAATGCTGACAAAAGCCCTGCCTTGATGACTTGACCCTTTTTCCTTGTCAGTGCTGGGATCTACCTTTCTGAGAGTGCCCTGAAGTTCCCTCTCACGGGAAGCTGGGGTGAAGGAGTCAAGAACTCAGAGCCCTGTTGTTGCTAAGGATGGTGGTAGAGATGGAGATTCTTTGTTCCGAGTCGCCTGTCTCCTTACCCAGCCTGACATGGGGACCATGAATACAGGCCTCACTTCTTTACCCCTTGGTGCCTGCTAGAGCTCAGTGCCTGCAGTCAGGGAGGCCTGAGTTCTCCCCTTGATGGACCCTGGACAAGTCACTTTAGCCTGTTTGCCTCAGTTTCCTCCCCTGTCCAATGGGTGGCAGGAGGAGAGGGCAAAGCAGCCCAGCACTCTGCCCAGAAAGCCCCAAAGGGGTCAGGAAGAAACAGCCAGGCCTGAAGAGTCTGAGCCCAGCAGCGTTGCAGATAGACACACAGACAACCCAGATTGTCCTCTGTCCATCCGGGCTCAGAGCCTGGGTTTAGTGGCTGCTGTTGCCTTCTGTGGCCTCACAAAGGGCAGGAGGGGAGTTCCTGGGCCTTCCCCAGGCTTCTGAGGGGTCTTTGGGCCTTCTGGGTGGGGTGAGGTGTTGAAGGAGACCCTCCTCAGCTGGCCCAGAGGCCCAGGAAGAATCAGCTCTGTTTCTCCCCAGAACCACTGTTATTTTTATAAATGATGAAGGATGGTATTATAAGGGAATTTAGTATTTTTATTAAACCCATGTTGATAAAATAAATCAACCACGCGACTGTAAAAAATTCAAATTGCCGCCTCTGCCATTTTCTTCCATACCTTCCCTACTCCTCTCAGTTAGCCAGGAGCCTGCTCAGAGAGCAATGAGGCAGTCTCAAGGACGCCCTCCGAATTTATGCTGCCCTATAAGTCGGTTCCCTTTGTCTCATGCTTAACCGGAAACTCATTGGATCATGGGAAATGTAGTCTCAAAGTCCCCCACCTGTCCACAGGAAGTTTGTAAGATATTTTAAATAGCACCTCCCTGAATTCCAAACACATACCCCTCAAAAACCACCTTCACCACAGCCCCGGGGCTCAGGCTCTGATTCTCTGGATTCCTAAGTGGGGGAAACTGAGGTAAAGGCTGGGGAAGGGACTTGGCCAGGCACTCCCAGCAGGGCAGTGTCTGAGACTGCTTGAGCCCAGATCTTGGGGGTTCCAGGCCCAGGAGGGCAACCCCTGAGTCACCCAATTTCTCCAAGTGGGGATAGGGCTGGCCCCTTTTTGGGTTGCCCCCAAAGCAGAAGGGGGAGCAGGATGTTCAGAGAGATCCCTGGAGGAGGGGAACCTGTGGGAAGGGGGCCTTAGGCCTGGGCCTTGAACTGTCAGCTGCTTCCCTGTGCCTCAGTTTCCTTCCTTGTCAGAAGGAGGGATCCTAGCACCACTTCCACAGGCCCTGGGGAGCAGAGATCCATGGATTGATCAGTCAGTCAGTCAGTCATTCAATCAATAGGCACTTATTAGGCACCTGCTGTATGTCAGGCTCTCCCTTGAGCTACTTTCCAGGCTGTACAGGAGTCAGGGCATGGCTGAAAGGGAAATGGGGGTGGGAAGGAGTAGGCTGAACCTCCCTCCTTCCCCACAGCAATTCCTGTATAGTCCCTCCCCCACAATAGCTCTAAACCCAGCAGCCCAGGCAAAGGACTCCATTTCCCAGAATGCCAGTGTGGTGACTTCTTGAAAGCCTTGACCCTCCCCCAAGCAAGACTTTCCCAGAATGCCCAGGGTCTGACGTCCCACAAACCTTGGCAGTTTCAGCTATCAGAAGGCTTTCAGCTGTTTCTTGGACCTTGCCAGGTGAGAGGGGGAGGAGAAGGGGGCATTCGGAGGGCCCTGCGGTCCCTTCTCTGGCAGCCGAGACTTTCTCCTCCCAGACTCCCGGGGACGGGGAAGCCCCGGGTGGAGCCGTTCCCTCTATGGGAGCCTCGGAGTTTGGGCGAAAGCATGTGCGCATGTGCAAACAAGAGGCGATTTGCCCGGTGGTGAGCTGGGTGTAAAAGTGATGTGGGGGGAGGGGAGAGTCTGTGACTGTGTATCTGAAGGCGGGGATCCCAGCGCCACCTGCCCAGACCGGGTAGAGCTTAGATCCGTGGATCTGTCAGTCCGGGAATCTGTAAACACTTATTAGGCGCCTGCCGCGTGCCGGGCTCTGTTCGGAGGAAGCTTCGAGAGTAAAGAAGCAGCAAGGCAGGGCTGCGGGGGAAATTGGGGTAGCAGAGGAGAGGGCTGCAGGCATCTGTACCCAAGCGGGAGGACTCCATTTCCCAGAATGCCTAGAGTCCGCCGTCACAAATCTTGGCGCCCCGCCCCGCCCCTCGTGGTCCCCCAAAGCATTCTGGGAACCTCTCCTGGGCTGTCTCAGCTCCTGGAAGACTCGCAGCAGTGGTTCTTGGACATTTCCTGGGGAAGATGGGCAGCAGGCGAGGGAGCCGAGCTCTTTTCCCCTGGCTGCTGAGCTTTCTGCTCCCGAAATCTTGCGGAGTGAAGCTGGGCGTGTGCACATTGATTCATTAAAGAGAGGCGGAGCAGGAGCCCGGGGGCCCCTGTAAATGTTGGGGGGAGGGGTCTGTCTCTGTGTCTGCCCCTCACCTTAGTGGACCAGAAAAGGGACAAGAAAGGAAGTGCCGCCGGGGCGGCTCTGACTGGACCCGGAGCCTTGGCGGGGTTTGCCCTCCTCTAGGAGAGAGAGAGAAGGGGGCCCCCAGCCCATGAGCTAGGAGGCAGCTGGGGGAGGGAGGTGCAGTCACAGAATGGGGGGAGAGGCTGCTCCGGGCCCTTCCCCCAGGGAATGTCCAGATCTGAACCTGCCCAGGGAAGAAGCAGCCAACTTGAGCCTGACCCCGGGGCATCAGGGGTTGGTGGGGGGCTGGTGCCCGTGCCCACATGCCATGGGAGGAGCCCTGAACTCAAGCACTGAAGATACGTCATCACGCTCTCCCCCACCCCTCTTGGTCCCCATTTCCCCCTTCAGCCCCCACATTTCCTCAGTAGCCCCTCCCCCAGCAGTCTCCCTCAATCCACCCAGTGCAGTTTCTGAATGGAATGTAACCAAAGATTGTAGCAGAGGGGGTGAGGAGGCCTCTGCCTGGGCAGTCCTAAGTCCATTCCAAGCCTGAAGCTCCCTGTCCCACCTTTTGGAGAGAGTCTCCCCTGAGGCCCAGGAAGGGTCCTGGGAAGTCTTCTCAACCCTTCCCCCTCTCTACTTCCCCACAGGCTCTAAAGAAGTCTCCCCACCTTGGGGCTCCACCCCATGAAGAACCACAGTGTGGTCCAAGCAGAGAGCCCAGAGCCAGAGGAAATGGCCCCAAGGCGCCCATCCCAGGTGAGTGCAGCCCATCCCCAGCCCTGGGCAAGCTCCCCCACATTGGAATTTAGCAGAACTGAGACCAGTGTCTTTGTCAGGCCTCCAGGGGGCTCATCCCTGCTTGTCCTCAGAGTGAGCTCCAGGGTCCAATCTGGCTGTCCCCACATCCCCTTTGTTCTGGGGTTTTCTGTCCTTGGTAGCCTCTGCCTGAATGAGCCAGCCCAGGTTCCAGCCAGCCAGACCCAGGCTCTCTAAAGACTCCCCATTCCCAGTGAGCCCAGCTCCTTCTGCTTGGCTCTCAGCTTCCCTACATAACTCCACAGGCCTAAAGCTGTTATTCTTCCTACAGAAGTCTTCAATATTATTAATTGCTGTAATATTCTGATGTTCCACACTATATCCCTTTCAATATTATAACTGATATTTTACTTTTATGCTTGATAACTTATACACAATTAGTGGAATAGCCGGGTCTAAATCTTAAAAATTATACTTGCAGTTTCTTTTCAAACAATTATATGTGATCCCTTGTTTCATGACCAATAATATAAAGGCAATAAGACAATTTTCCTTCCAATATGTATCAGATAAATTGTAGGAAGTCAAACAAAAGATGGGTCTATAAAGGATTTTTGCAGAAGATGAGATTTTAGTCCAGCCCTGAAGAAATCCAGTGCACTCAGGAGGCAGAGACTAGTGGGGACAGTAGTGAAAGCTGGGGGTGGAGACAGAGGAGCCCCGGAAAATGCAAGGTTTGGAGATGGAGAGTCTCTTGTGAGGAACAAGAAAGAGCCCAATGTCACCGGATTCTTCCAGTACAGGAGAGAATAAGGGCATAGGGAAGGAGAATAAGGAGGTAGTTCTCAGGCTGTGGAAGTAGAATATCAAGTCCTGGGCTGGTTTAGATGCCTGGGAAGAGTCAAGGCTGAAGAGAGCTCATTGTGGTGGCAGTGGCATTCCAGATAATAGAGTGCAGGGTTTGGGGTGGAGAGGCAGGCAGGCTCCTGAGGTCCTGGCCTTGGGTGCCAGTGGAGGACATCCATGATCTCAAGACTTCAGAGGTAGGGCAGTTAAAGCAGTGAGGACTACCAGGAACCAACCAGAGTAGACAAGTTACAAACAAGAAGTTGTCTGCTTTCCTTGGAACTGAGCTCTCTCTGCATTCTTCCCTTTGAGCCCAGATTTCTCTGCTATCCTTTGGGCCTGAAATCTTTCTGCCTTCTGGTTCTAAGTATATATAAATGAGGACCTTTTGCTGTCCCTCCTAGTGGTGGTGGCTGCCCTTTCCACTGGGCCTTATCTTTCCTGTCTGAACTCTTTGAATATCCTTTAGATATATCAGGAGCAATTCTCTCTCCCAGACTTGGCTCTAGGGGCTGCTGTCTGCCCTGGCTGCTGTTGTGGGAGAGTGAGTTTTGTTGTCTCAGAGGGAATGTTGGTTCTGGCCCAAAGAACTGTATCTCAGACATGTTCCTCCCAAGACATGATGGTGTCAATTGAAGGATATTCCATATATTGTCTGCATGGGGATGGATAAAGCCATTACAGGGCATGGAATAGCCCTGGATGGGTTTAGAGGATAGTGGAATGTCCCCTGTAGGGTTTCAGATTTCTATATTATATTGAGGTTCTGGGGAATTGTGTCTTCCTATGCTTGGAAACTCAGCTTTACCTAAAACTCTTCCTTCCCTCGATGTCCCAGGGGAATTCCAGGTTGAAAAATAGAGAATGGGACAGTAAGAGGTGAAATAGAAGAGTATAAACTATATAAAGTGAGTGAGAGAGAAAGACAAGGGACAGAGAAAGAGAGAAAGAAAGACAAACAACCTGTGCTAGAGGAGAGAACTACCTTTTTTTTCCTTTTAGGTCATTCACTCCTATTTCTATTCCATTGATCCACCTTTCTACCTCTTAGCCAGTACATATTGTTTTGATGACTACTGCTTTATAGTACAATTTAAGATCTGGTACTGCTAAGCCACCATCATTTACATTTTTTTTATTACTGCCCTTGTGTTCTTGATCTTTTGTTATTCCAGATGAACTTTGTTATAATTTTCTCTAATTTTTAAAAAAGTGTTAGTTTGATAGGTCTGGCAATGAATATTTAATTTAGGTAGGATTGTCATTTTTATTATATTAGCTCATCCTACCTGCTTTTCTTTCTTTTGATTTTGTAGAGTGTTAACTGACCACATTAAATGGCCATTCAGTTCATGTTATTTAAAATGAAAAAATTGTGCCTCTTGAGAATTCCCATCATTACACTGTCAGTATCTTTCTTTTCAATTAGCTCAATCACCAAAATACTATATTTTTAAAGGTGGAACACCCCTTTTCCTCATCATACTTATTCTTCTTTCCATGTAACTAAATGTAAAATGACTGAATATATTCCATTAAGAAATGGCATTCATTATAAAACAAAGAGAATGTTTTGGCTATGGCACATTGTAAGTGGTTCACCAAACTATATAACACAAGACTGGGCTCCTTCACTTAGGTAAAATCAGACTCTGATCACATATAAACTATGGAATCTTCTTTATGCTTTCATCTAAATAAAAGTATTTCAGCCTTTAGGAAATTAAGTAGAGAATTCCTTTCTCCTAATTGTTCACGAGTAACATATTCCCTTAGAATACATGGTACATGCTACCTTCTCAGAAATTCTTCAAAAAAAGTATTCTTAGCACATCAACTCTTACTCAGATCAGACACTTGTGATAAGGAGTAATTTCAGATCACCTTCTCTCTTTATCCTCCACAGAATCTCATACTTTATTCAGAGAGCACTTCCCATCTCCCTGATACTATAGGGAAAAGCACTTCAGAGTAACACACTTCTCTAGGTTTTACTCTTCACAGCATGATTCTTACTTCAGACACAGAATGCCTTTGTCAGTTATTCCATTGGGCTCTGAATGACTGCTCTTCAGTGCTGGCTGTCACAATCTTCTAGGTTAGGAGTTTGGGTAAATCCCTTGTGTGCTTCAGTTTCCTCCAGTCAGTGGATGAGAGATGTACCAGATGAAATCTGAACCCTAAATCTTGTGACTTTTGCTGGTTTAGGGGTCAGTAACATTCAAGGATGTGGCTGTGGACTTCAGTCAGGAGGAGTGGTGTGTATTGGACCATTCTCAGAAAGAGCTGTACCTGGAGGTCATGCTGGAGAATGTGCAGAATCTACTCTCTGTGGGTAAGGACCATTTCCTGTGTTAATTCTGAATCTGCCATTAAGAGAATGTCTTTATTCTGAGCCATATGAACTGGATTTTGAGGTTTTGTCAATGATTAAAAAAGCAAAAGTGCTGATCTCTGCCACAGGATCTCCTTGTGATAGCTTTTCATATTAAAAAGAAAAAAAGTCTTTGAATGATGTGATGGGAAGCTGAGACTTGACTTTCTTGTCCCTACAATTATTTTTTTCCTCTGTTTTGGATAGCATCAGGCAAAAACTTAAACCAGTGTTACAGATTTACATTACTGAAGCTAATCTCAGACATCATTAGTACAACCCCTAATTAGACCTGAAATTTATGGGTAAATGCTCTGTTTTTACCCAAGCAGCTTTTCATTGAAGATGGGCATTAAAGGGAACCCTCTGCCAGGCAACCCCTTCCCCTTTGGGCTGGATCTGGTCTTTAGAAAGGATATTCCTAATAATCGTATTAAGTATTAATAGGAGAGGTGAAGCCAAGAATTCAGCAAAGTAGAAGCAAAAGCTGGACCTACCCTGAGAATGTCAAAGCAACTTTATAATGTGCTTTTTAAATGACTAGAGTCACAGAACACACATGGGTAAGAGTGAGGTGGCTCTCCTGAGGAAAACAACTTGAAAATTAGGCTAAAAGGATGTATTTTGATGGCTAAGGAGGGGAACTGAAAGTAAAACTGCACATAAGAGGAGTGATATGAAGAGAGGGTTGCCAGCAACACCCTGCTGATATCTGGAATCTTTGAAGGGCCCTGAAAAGTTCTCAGGGTAAGGAGAAGGTGAGGATCATAGGGAAGCTGAATCAAAAGGACCTGACACAGATTGTAACTCATGGCATCAATGCCAACTTTATTGAGGGAGGGCATGATTCTTATAGGAAACTAAGTTGTTACTATATTTAGCAAACAATCATCCTGAGTAGTTACCTCAAACATACCCATCTATATATGGGTATAAGCAATGTTTACATGGCAGCAGATGACCAAAAGTATTCATGAGATACATGAACACAAACTCAAGATGGCGTCTCTTTTATTAAGGTCTCCAGGGATATGGTACAGAAACCTAGAGTTTCCAGGGCAAGCTGTCCTAGGTTCATACCTAGGTCATTCAGACTTATTCAATGTATTGTATTCCTTTACCTCTAGGGATCCAACAACTCAGGGCCTATCAGAGAAGGGCAGACAATCCACCCCCCAACTACTGCTCTAGGTTCTAAACCTGGGCAAAGGCCAAATTCGAGACTTGGGGAACTTTCTTAAGTCTCCATTGTTAGTGCCTCCTATGCCCAACCCTTGAAATACAAAGGACTGGCACAAGGCTATAATGAGGTCTCAAAGTCACTTGGCCTGTTCAAGCCTATGGTAAAGGCTGTAGACCCAGGGCAAAGTAGCTCACAATTCTCTGAGTCCTGCAAACCATCAGCAGTTTGTAGAGGTGACTAAATCAACAGCTTTCAGAGTGCTGTGTCATTTAAAATCACTTGGGATACTTGGAACTACATTTCCCGTGATCCCTAATGGGTTTTCTATTTTGGATGACATATTCAAGGTGAGGGACTGTTTGAAATTAGGGGGAAGTGACTTGGAACTTCCTCTTTAGTTACCTGAGCTCGAGGAGAGAGGAAGGTAAATGGCTGAGGTGAGGTTGGAATAGGTTTTTCTTACAGGCGCGTGGTCAGTTTATCTCTATCAGCATGGCTTTTATTAAAATACTATTCTCCCTTTTGATCTCGGCCCTCATCATTTTTAATCATAACAGTGCCCATCCCACAGGCCATGGTAACACCTTGGAAGAAATGAAAGTTACAGAAAACAGGAACTATAGCTGAGGGGAGCAGCAAGGAAAAACTGAAGTTTAAGACAATGCCCCCTCTACCCTGAAAACACAAATAGATGTCAAAGAGGAAAAAAAATACCCATAGAAAATATCTAAAGAGGCAAAGAAGAACAAGGCTCAGACTGGGGCGGAGATTGGGATTCAAAAGCCTCCACATACAAAACTTGAAATAATGATGGGAATTGGTCGCAGGTGCTGGAAGAGTTCAAAAAGGAATTCAAAAATCAAATGAGGGAAGTGGAAGGAAAATGGGGCAAAGAAATGAAAGTAATGCAAAAAGAAAATTATATCTGAAGAAGCAAAATTGGGCAAGAGGTAAAAGAAGCATAAAAATGCCATGAAGAAAAGAGTTTCGTGAAAAGTAAAATGGACCAAATGGAAAAGGAGCATCAAAAGGTCATGGAAGAAAAACATTCTTTGAAAATTAGAATTGGGCATAAAGAAGATAAAGATTTCATGCCGTATCAAGAAACAATGAAACAAAATCAAAAGAATTTTGAATATAGAAGAAAATATGAAATATCTGACTGAAAAGCAATTGACCTGGAAGATAGATCCAATTAAGAAATTATAAAAGGAAACTACCTTGATATTCTTTGAATTCTAGATTAATAGAGAAATTGAAAGAATCCATAGATCACCTCCTGCATTAAATCCCCAAATGACAACTTCCAGGAATATTATAGCCAAATTGAAGAAATCCCATGGTAAGTAGAAAATACTGCATCAAGCAAGAAAGAAACAATTCAATGGAGATCCATTATTGATTACACAAGATTTTGGAGCTTCTGCATTAAAGGATCTAAATGCTTGAAATGATACTCTGAAAGGCAACAAAAATGGGTTTACAACCATAAATCATCTACCCATGAAGACTGTTTCGGGGAGCAAAATCATGATTTAATAACAAAGGGGATGTTCAAGCATTCCTGATGAAAAGAGCATAGCAAAACAGACTTGTTGATGACCTAATACTAATTCAAGATAAGCATAAAATTCAAGATAAGCATAAAATGGTTTATAAGAAAGAGAAAATATACAAGACTCAAGAAGGTCATATCGTTTATATGCCTAGTGGAAAGTATTTGTACTTCTTAAAATTGCTCTCTTTAACATAGTAGTTAGAAGTATTCATAGACATAAGGTATGGTACTAAACTTTTCAGGAAGATATATCCCCCCCAAAAAAATCAAAGGGTGAATGAAAAAAAAGACAGCACTGAGAGAAATAGGAAGAGACAAGTAACATGGGGTAAATCATATCAAATAAAAGGGCATGGGAAGAAAAGCAGTTACAGTTGTGGGGACGATTAGGGTGGTGACAGCCAATCAGTAAAATATATTCTCATGGGGAATAACAGACTCATTGGGGTAGAGAATCTGATCTTATTCTCTAGAGCTATAGAAGGAGAGTAAGAAAGATGGTGGAGGGAGGGGAATAATATAAGGGAGGTGGAATGGGGGAGTGATTAAAAAGCCCTATAGAGAAGTAGTAGGAGAATAAGAAGGGTGGTGATAGGGAGGAGAATAATATAAAGGAAGTAAAATGGGAGTGATTAAAGGGGAACCATGTGGTCAGGCAGTGAAAGGAGAAAGTATAGGATCAAAGGAGGAAAACAAGATGAAAGGAAAAACAAATGGTAATAATAAGTGCAATTATAGATGAGATGAACTCCCCCATGCAGAGTGCTTTAAAAATATTAATCCTATGGGATGTTTTTTACAAGAAACATATTTGACATACACAAGTAGACATATAGAGTAAGGTAATGAGATTCTTATTTCCATAACAATATAGGAATAAAAATTTAAAAAGTATAAAACTATAACTCATAGCCCCTCATTCTGCCTAGAATTGCGAGTTTATTCTTGCCTCAAATCGCAGGCCAGATAATAGAAAGAAGGGAATAAGCATTTCACAATACCTGTTCTTTGTCCTCTACTGGGTTTTATTATACATTTATTTTGCAACGTCTCAGTGAGTTTGATAGTCTTATTGTCTTTAATTCATAGTTGATGCAAACTGAGGTGAAATAATTTGTCCAGGGGCACCCACTTACCATCTGCTGGCGGCTGTTTTAAATTTGCTAGTCTGACTCCAAGTTCTGATCTCTTACCTCTTCAGTATGTAAGGGGTAAAAATGGGAATTATAAAGATCTGACTGGATATTTAAAGTTTGGTTGCCAGAAATCGATTAACACGATTTCAGAATAAAAGAGACCCAAGTCAGGATGACTTTTATGGTGGTTTATTACAAGTAGGAAGGTTGAAGGTAGGGAAAATGAGAGAGAGAAACTGTGGCCTAGACCAGAGCCTGAACCAGGTAGGGATTCAGAGGCCCCAGCAGAGGAGGCACAGAGGTGAATTAAAAAAGGTTTCTAGCCACAAGGCCTCCTCTAAGAAGAGTGGCTAAAGCCTCCAGAAATACCAGGGGAAGAAAAAGAGAGTCAGCCTCACTTACCCTGAGGTGCATGGAGTTGATCCCAATAATGAGTCTGAGGCCAGCAATGCAAAATGCAAAGGGACTTTATTGCCTAGCTTAGCTAGGGTCTCACACCAAAAAGCCAATGTGGGACTCTGAGCTGTGCCGCAGCCAAATATTTAAATAGGAGCAGGCGGCAGGGGACAGGGTCTTGGGGGACAGGATGTCTGCAAGATTGGAATTTCTGCATATAAGCCTGTTTTACTACAGTGTCATGCAAAGATCTGGAATTTTAGTTCTAACCCCCTGGGTTTCACATTCCCCACTTCTGGAGTTGGATCATAAGAAATCTTTCTTAAATGTCTGTGTCATCACAGACAATAGGTGCAGGGGGAATGGTCTGGTACTGTTGCTGAAGGACCATAAGCTATACGGTGTTGATATCATCTTTGACAAAGGTCACTAGTCTATTTAGGATGCAGGGGCCCATAGTGAGAAGGAGAAGAAGGGTCACTAAGGGCCCCAGCACAGTGGAAATTAGGGTCTCATTGTTCCACCTCAATTGCCCCTCTACTAGTAACTGAGTCAAACCTTTGACTTGGTGTCAGGTAAGGGTACATAGTGGGAGCAAAGGAATTTTCCTACCTATAATTTGCCTGAAAAACTTTTTCACTATGGGGGTACAATGTTCTATGCTGTCTCCAGGGTACAATGTCCCACGCCGTCTCCCCCCTCCTCCAAGTATCTAAGGTAAGAGGGCTGATGGTTTCAATCTTCTGTAGCTTCTTCAAGCTGATAAGGGGCTTAGGATCCCTGAGAAGAGGAGGAGCTGTGGGCATAGGGGCAACTGTGCAGCGAATGCCAGGGTCCTGAAGGCTGGGAGACCTTAAGGACATATGTCCAGGGACTGTTTCCCTAGACTGGCAGACAGCTCACAAGGGGGAGTATCTGTCCCTAAGGCAGAAGTATAGAACCCAGGACTGGGGCAAAAACTAGAACACCGGATATAAAGAAAGAAAATTAGTACAATAGAAACTCATATTAAACATTAACATTTGGGTATCTTAGCCAACAGATTTTATCTCCAGAAATCATCCTCTGACAGGAATTGATCCCTTTAGGAAAAATTTGATTCCTAAGTTGTTTGCAGAGATGGTATGTGATGTTTCTGTTAAAGAATATCCTTTTGCAAAGCTCACATTAATATGGCATCTATAAACATTTGAATAACAATATTTTACAGATAAATTTCTTTATCCCAGATTCTGAAGGAAATCCAGAATGCTTTGGGGTTATGTTTCTAAGTTCAAGATCCAAACTTCAGTTGTGGTAAATTAAGGCTGCAGATACAAGTCCTTTATTACTAAACTTCACCTACTTCTCAAATTATATTCCCTAACAATTTGACAATTTTCAGTTATTAACCTAATAGGTTATTTGGGGAGATGGAAACATTAGTTTTACAATTTGCAATAAGTGCCGATAATGGAACTTGTCACAAAAGAGAAGGCAGGGAGGGAAAACATTTCCTCACATCACAAGGGACACATAGTGAGGAGGCTCCATGTACAGGCCAAAGCTGTCACCGGCTCATGCCATTGTTGTGTCACTCAAGGATTAGTAGCCTAGATGGTCAGAAGAGGTCCAGTCCAGGTTGAGCCCTAGAATTGCCTCTCTAACCATCACATAACATTCTCTGGTTTTTGCATACTGTATTATCATTGGATCCCAGAAGCCTTCTTCTTCCTTAAAAGACAAGTCTTACCCATTATAGCTCAGAGAAATTCTGCTAAGCAGTAGTCTAGAAACAATTTCCATACCCTCAAACAAGCCTTTCACATCCCTACCTGGCTGATAACTCAGTTATTCTTACACATATTGGCAATAATTAACATACCACACTTTAGTCACAAAACCTGAATTAAGGAACAGGAGTGCTGGATTGAGTAGCTCCATAGTAAATCTAAATCAGGGCTGTATCATCTCCTGGACCTGGGCCCTCTGAAGGACTAAGAGAAGGCCATACAGGAATCACTTCAGAATAACTGTCCAGAGAAATTCCAGAATCATTTGTGATTTTCCCAACACTGCATGCATCAATTTCAGAAATTATCCCTAGGTTAAGGATCCAATTAGAGTAGAACATCTATCTATTCTCTTTCACCTCCCTATCTGTTCTCTTTCACTTCTCCTTCTCCCTCTCTTTTCCTCTCAAAACCCTCTGCTTAAAAAGCAGAACACAACTCCATTCACCCATCACAAATCTGCATACTCAAGAGATTAGATCAAGTCTCTCTTCTGTATTCAAACACAACATACCTCTTCACTTTCACCTGAAGCTACTGTTTTCCGCTCATGTACATACAAAGTAAATAGCTTGTTGTAATCTGGGATGCCTAGAGCAGGGGCAGACAGGATAGCCTGTTTTAGATTTGAAAGAGCTGACAGGTATTCTGGCTGTAATTTAAGTGGTTTAGTGACTGAGTCCCTTGCTAGTGCCATAAGGGGCTTAGTAATTTTCCCATAGCAAGGGATCCATTGTCTACAAAACCCTGTTGCTCCCAAAATTGCTCTTAACTGCTTTTTAGTGGTAGGAGTACTCAATTTTTGAATACTTTCAATGCACTTAGGAGAAATAGAAGGGGCACCAGCAGTTAAAATGAACCCTAAATATTCTACTTTGGGGAGATATCACTGAACATTTCCTTTTGAGATCTTGTGGCCTCTTTTATGTAATTCTAAAAGATGTTTACTATCTTCTTGACATGTTGTGGCATCTGGTGAGGCCAAGAGTAAATCATCTACATATTTAATTAATTTGCTGTTTTTAAATGTTATATTATCTGGAACTTGGCTCAAAATCTGTGCAAAAAGGCTGGGACTTTCTGTGTACTCCTGGGGCAAACTACTCCAGGTCCCCTGGGAATTTTTCCAGGTAAAGGCACATCTAAGTCTGGAATCCTCATGAATAGGAATTGAGAAAAAGGCTGAGCACAAGTCCACTACTGTAAAGTAAGTGGCTATACTAGGAATAGAGGAAATAACTGTATTTAGGTTTGAAACCACAGGATGTGTTTTTATGACATGATTGTTTACAGCCCTTAAATCTTGAAGAAATTGATATTGGGCTTTTCCATCTGGGCCTATTTTGGGCTTTTTAACATGCAAAATAGGTGTATTGTATTCTGATTTGCATGGAATTATTATTCCTTGCTCAATTAATGAGTTTATTATTGGGGTACTGGGGTTTATTACTCAGTAGCTTCTTTTTATAGGGGGTACTGAGGAATGGAGAGAGCTGGCTCACCTCTTGTGTTTAATTTGAACAGGAATAGCTGATTTAAGTAGGCCTACATGTGAAGAAGATGTGGCCCATAGAGACTTAGGGATATCATCTGGGATTTCAAAGGTGGGAGACTTTCACCTTCTGATTCTCTGAGAAAAGTACAGGGAGCAAATTTAAAGAGTCCTCAGGCAATTCTAATGACATAGAGCCATCTGGAGCGCAAACTATTGTGGCTTTAAGTTTAAATAATAGATCCCTTCCCCTAAAATTTGTGGGGGATCCAGGCATTAAAAGAAAGAAATGTTCTACAGTTAGGGATCCCATGCTTACCATGTAAGGAGAAAGTTTTGGGACCTTTTGAAGTGTTCCTGATACACTTACTACATTTAGAGAGCCAATAGAGTTACAGTTTTCATCTGGTTTACTCACCTTGAAGCCCAAGTGTCCAGTAAACAATTGTAATGTGAATTTCCCACTTTTAGGGTTACATGAGTCTTTACTATGTGGGGGGAATGTATGGAGATAATTGGCATCAAAACATCAGGGTCTGGAAAAATCAAAGGTTTCCCTTTTTGATTCCAAGGCCCTTGTCCTCCCCCCCCCCCAATTGCACCTTCATAAAGATGCTTGGGCTCCTTGCCCCCCCTCCCCCCACCCATATTAGCACCCTGAGTAGTTCAGGGGCGAGTTCCACTTAAGATGTACTGTTGTAGGGTCACTTGGTATGAGTTATTGTAGTAGAGTAAATGGCCATAATCAAAACCAGTCAACCGACCCCCCCCAACCTGCTGATACAGCTGAAACCACACAATGTTCTGAGCAAAAGCTCCAGGGCAACATCCTGTTTCCAGGGCCCCTGAGTATGTCAACATCATCTCCAGGGCAACATCCACTTGGTTTCCCCATAGCACCAACCTACCTGAAACTCTGAGATGTATAAAAACTCCACCCTGACCGTGCTACCTCAGAACTCCTTGGCTGAGCTCCCCTAGTGTACTAGCAATAAAGACTTCCCTTTGCTTGGATTGCATTGTCTCCATGTGCTCCTTTGGTGGTCATCCACTTAGAACCTAACATTATCATCTTCCCGATTTTTATTCCTATCATTTTTATCACTCCTAGAGTTGCGATTCCTGGAATCATTATTATGATTAGTGTTCCTATAATTTTCATAGTTATCTTTCAACTGGGTATTATTTCTGTTTACTCTTAACCAATTCCTACAGTTCATCATTATGTGGCCCTTCTTCCCACAGAAGTGGCAGGTAAGGGATCAATAGTTAGATTCTCGGAGAGGAGCTATGGTTTCTCCCTTGTTTTTCAGTTTTTATGTAGCCTTTTAACTTCTGTCTTTAAATCCTCTACTAAGTCACTATTTTCCTCACGTTTTTGTGCACAGCCCTTAAAAACATAAGATGCTACTCTCCTCAATTCCTTAAGATTCAGAGTCCCAGTTTGGGCAGTCATTTTTAAAGTAATCTGACCACTCACAATAATTCTCCACGAATTGTCTACATATCTCATTCTCTGGTCAAATTAAAGGCCATATATATGTTGCCCATCTCAATAAGCCTGTCAATAAACTGGGAGGGAATTTCATTGGCATATTGTTTGGTCTCCTTGAATTTTGACCAGCTTTGAAGTGTATCAGAGCACGCTTTCATGGCTGATAATAATGTTTCTCTGCCATTGCATAAGTTTGTGTAATCTGAGTCAGAATTGTAATTCCATTTCGGATCCTAGAGGGGCCGTTTAATTCCTCCCTTATCTTGCTTCTGATTGGCCAGAGAGATGATCCTATTTTTTTCACCATTTGTCAGAAATTGTTCTGATATATTTTCAACATCCTGCCAATTGGGGTCATAAGTTTAGAATATATTTTCTAGTTTTTTCATAATTAAGATTGGTTCACTCTCAAAAGTAGGCACATTTTCTTTGAATCTAGCTAAATCTTGAGGATTGAAGGGTGTATGGTGTCTTATAGGCACTAACTCCCCACTTTTATTGAAGATGGGTACTACCCTTAAGGGGAATAGGCTTTGGGCTCCATCATTTTGTGTTCCTGCCTCTAGGCTCCCTTCCTGGTGATTAGTGGGGTAGGTAAGGGAAGGGGGAGGAGTGGGTAAGCTGAGGGTAAGTGGTTGGGGGCAGGGAGGGTTAGAAGGATGAAAGGTAGGAGGAGCAGGATGGGAAATGAAGTGGGAAGGGGGGAGGGACTGGGGAAAAGGAGGAGGAGTCAGGGCCTGGGCAAGGGAGAAAGGCTTGGGGGCTGGAGCAAGGGAGGAGGGGTTAGGGGCTGGGGCAACCAAAGGGGTAGGGTGTAGGATGGGTTGAGTAGGGGGGGTGCGGTAGTAGCAGGAGCAGAGTTTTGTGGGGCAGGGTAGGACAAAGACTGATAATGAGGAGGTATGACAGATGAGTCTACCATACCCTTAAGTTTTTTAAAGCACTTTTCAAGGCTTTTTATAGAAACCATCACCTGTTCCATATTCTCTATATTGTCCAGTCTTGAGTTACACTCAATCAGAGCTTGTGGTTCCCCGGGTTGTTGTATAGTAGAAGTGGCATTTATTTGGGTTGAACAGGAAGTGTGTTGTGCTTGGAGAGGCTGAGATGAATTTCTTAACTTGTTTCTCTAGTATATCTAGGGTATTTCTCAAGTCTCTGGGAGAAGTAAAGATAGACAACTCTACTATTAACTAGCAAAAACAAAAGTCATTTGTACAAATTGGGTTATGTAGTTGAAAGTCTGGAGGACCCAGGCATTCACGAAAGTATTCAATGGCTCCAACCAAATTTTGTTTAATTTAAGTTGCCTGTAATTTTTTTTGTGAGTAGATGGCGACATTGACTAGGTTTTTCCTTGTCTAGGGACTGGGTGTGGTTCTATTGTCTTTCAACCCTTAATCCACTTAAATTCTGACGCAGAAACCCAGGCCTTTAGCCAGAGGTGGTGTTTCTTTCAGAGACTAAGTTTGGGAGGGGCAACAAAGTATAGCTGAAACTTTTTGCAGCTTTAAAAGTCTAATTGTAAAAGTCCGAGGGAGCTTTTCTTCTCCTTCCCCCTCAGGCTAAAACCACTAAAACCATGTGCTTTCTTCTTTGGGCAATAAGGCAGCTTAATTCTAGCTGATTGCACCAGGCTTTTGCTTCTCACTTAGATTTAAAAAAAAAACTAGAGATATGTGGGGCTTGGAAAAGAAAGTAGACTCCCAGGAGTAAAACAAGGCTAAGACTTTAATTTCAGCTTTAAAATGACTCTCCCTAAAAAGACCCTACTAACAAGCTAAGTCTAGTACCTTCTGCTTTGCGTGTGGAGCAGAGCTGCTTGTAAGCTTTTCCCAGGTTAAGGCTAGTTAAGAGACAAAGCAGTCTGCTTGTCCCCGGTAAGACAGCTGAAAGATAGGATTCCTTCCCAGGTGAAACTGAGGGTCAACTAATTGTTTGTTCCCTGAGGTGAGGGGGGGAGGAAACAGCCTCCCTAGCTGAGGTCTCAGTGCCCTGCCACTAAGATGAAAAATGGCTGCTTTCCTGATGTATTATAAGGCTAAAAAAAAAAAAAGAAAATGTTTGATCTCACCTGTCTGGCAGCTTTATGTGAATTGTAGATCCAAAACAAGCTGTAAAAGGCTGACTTGGGGATAGTAACGAAAGTAAAGGAAAAGTCAAGAAAATTTAGGAAGATTGAGGGCACTAATCACAACCTTCGGGTCAACCAAAACTGTAAGGGGTAAAAATGGGAATTATAAAGATTGGACTGGTTATTAAAGTTTGGTTGCCAGAAATCGATTAACACAATTTCAGAATAAAGGAGACCCAAATCAGGATGACTTTTATGGTGGTTTATTACAAGTAGGAAGGTTGAAGGTAGGGAAAATGAGAGAGAGAAACTCTGGCCCAGACCAGAGGCCAGAACCAGGTAGGGATTCAGAGGCCTCAGCAGAGGGGGCACAGAGGCAATTTAAACAAGGCTTCTAGCCACAAGGCCTCCTCTAAGAAGAGAGGCTAAAGGCTCCAGAAATGCCAGGGGAAAAGAGAGTCAGCCTAACTTACCCACGTGACAATTCAAAGGGAAGCAGTCTGAGGACTCACCCGAACTCCTTCAACACCAAGTTCAAAACACCAAAAGCCCTCCACAGGAAGTTACCATCATATTTAAAAGACAGCAGCTTTCGTCACTTCCTGCATCCACCTCCAGTTTCACCTGAGCAAATGGTAGCCTCAACACTGTTTTGGACTGCCCAAGGGGCAGTCACTTGTTTTTGATTTGTCACTCTCACATGTGAGTTACAGACCTCCCCCTCCCCACTTAATTCTAAGTTGGGTGGAGTGACATTATTCCTGATGGCTAAAGTCTAAAGAATGAATAAGGGTGAGCTAATTCCATTTACAAGTAACAGTGGCCTTTAATTTCTAGATAATGGAGGTTGTGGATTGTACTTCTTATTTTACAAGAAGTAAATGAAGACGGAATTTTCTGATTGCAAATGGTTTCCATGATCTCTGCCCTCCTGCAAAAGTCCCATCAGTGAACACAACAGAAACCATTCTGTAGACCTTATTTGCTTGCCCCCTTTCCTTTTTTAAAATTTTCTCTCCTGATCACTTAATTCTTTCTTATGCCCAGGGCTTCCAGTTCCTAGAGAAAATTTTATCTCCTGTTTTCAGCAAGGGAAAGCACCAAGTCTGCTAGAGCAAAAAGAGCCAAGGATCTCCTGTCCAGGTGAGTTGAAAGCAGGTGTATAAGGGCTATTATCCTAAAAGGCTTTTATCTGTTGTGGTGAAGCGAGAATGCCAGATTTGGGGGCTGGCAGACTAACTCTGAATTATGCTTTTCATTTCCTTAGAAATGGATGTTAAACTCAGTATAGGGCATGAGACATAGTTTATGTTAGATAATAAAATAAGATGATTATTTAGTATGTCTGCACTTAATGGCATACAATCTTTACATCTGTAGGGAAAAGAAAACTTATATTCTGCTTTGAGAATTATTTCAAGGGAGTTAAAAAGTGTGAAGTTGTTTTTCTGTTTCGCATATAAAATTTCCCAAGAATGACCCTGTGATAGTTGTAAAGTGTTAAAATTAATGGTTTGCTAAATATATGAAAATTATAAATCTTTTATTTATAAAAGAGGTAGAAAGAGTGAAAGTACAAAAGTGTAGAAAAGACATTAAGCTATCTAACTAAATATTGTTCCAGTGCTTGGCTCAGCCAGGACCTGTTAACCTTCAGTCAGAATTAAACTATCTTCAGAAGACAGGAAGGGAAAACCAGCTATTCACTCACCCAAGACAATGACTGGAGCTGAAGGTGACTCCCGAGGCCTACTTTCTTCTTTGAGCCAAACTTCTTCTTGGGGTGACTCTCTTCTTGGAGTTCACTCTCTACTTCTTGGGGTGACTCTCCTCTTGGAGTTCACTCTCTACTAGCCTCCTTCACCAGACAGATTCCTCAGGGATTTTCATGATTTTTATGGTGGTTTCCTGTCCCTGCCCCTTTTTGGGGGTAGGGGGATGACAGTTTCCAAATTATCTGAATTCTCACCTTTGGAACCACACCTTTATGAGAGTGTGAACTCTTAAATTTGGCTCGTTCTCACCTAGTATCTAGTAAGGTGGGAACTCACTAAGTGGTTTGTGAGTTCCTCCACCTAGTTCAATCTTATGTTGATTCAATCAAAAGGTAGACAAAAGAGAGCTAATCTTTTCCTCACAATCTAGTGAGGTACTAAGTAGGGGTACTTAAGTTATTGTCAAAGTTTTAACTTCAGCTTTGGCAAAGAGAACAAAAGATTCTCTTTTCAGAAGTGTGAACTCAAAGAGAACCAAGAATTCCTTTCCAGGTAGTGCATCCAAAATGATGAGAAAAGAATATGTGGAAGCTTATTTGAGATTCACAAAATTATCAGATTAATAGACAAATGACTTTTTAGAAAAGACAGAAAGGGCAATGGAGAAAGACTATCCAATACTTCAGAAAAAGTATGCTCAGGTACAGGATTTTGAGTTATAGTCTAGTTGCAAGAAAGTTGGTTAGGTAATTCCTCCATTTTTTATTCATGATATGAATTTGAGAATATGATGAGATTATTGGGCCTGCCTATGTCACATGGTCCTTTGTGAGGTTTCATTGTAATTGTATGTGAAAGTCTTTCTAAAAGCATCCATCTTGTACATATGACCAAATGATCTATCCAAAGACTGGTGCTGCTTGTTTCCGCTTGAAAACTTTTGCCTGGAGAAATAGAATAAAAATCAGTTTACTTTCTGGTACAAGAGATGAGCATTCTTTTCTCTGTGTATGTGTCCTTCTTCCTTCTGTGTTCTTATCATTATTTGTTTTCTTTAGAGGTAGATTTTGAAATGAAGGCGATGTCTACAAAGCTTTTTGTGGAAGGCCCTGGTTCCCAAAGATGCATGAATGAGGGTCCCCATGACTTCATTTTGAGGGAAATCTGTGACTCTACTATCAAGGCAAATAAAAATCCAAAGAGTGACTGTGAATATGATGAAACTGCAGAGAAATTCATCCAATATTCAGTCCTAACTCAGAATAGGAAATTGACCTCAGGAAATAACAGTTGTCAAGATAGCAAATATAGGAAATGTTTTCCTGAAGAAGTAGGACTTGTTCAGTCACCTGAGAAATCTGAAATGCCCACGCATCAAGGTAACGTAGGAGGAATGGACTTTGGTCAGAATTCAGACGTCATTAGACATCCAAAAGGTAAATGTGTAGAGGTGGATTCTGTGAGTGATAAAGGTGGGAGGCCTTTCAGTCAGCATTCTGAGGTTACTGCACATCAGAGAATCCACACTAGAGAGAAATCTTATGAATGTAAACAGTGTGAAAAGACTTTTACAATGAGGTTCTCTCTAACTGCACATGAGAGAATCCACAGTGGAGAGAAATCTTATGAATGTAAACAGTGTGGAAAGACTTTTACAATGAAGCTCTCTCTAACTGCACATGAGAGAATCCACAGTGGAGAGAAACCTTATGAATGTAAACAGTGTGGAAAAACTTTCACACAGTATGGCGGTCTTGCTGCACATCAGAGAATCCACACTGGAGAGAAACCTTATGAATGTAAACAGTGTGGAAAGGCTTTCACACAGAGCAGCGGTCTTGCTGTACATCAGAGAGTCCACACTGGAGAGAAACCTTATGAATGTAAACAGTGTGGAAAGACTTTTACAATGAAGCTCTCTCTTACTGGACATGAGAGAATCCACAGTGGAGAGAAACCTTATGAATGTAAACAGTGTGGAAAGACTTTCACAAAGAATGGCGGTCTTGCTGCACATCAGAGAATCCACAGTGGAGAGAAACCTTATGAATGTAAACAGTGTGGAAAGGCTTTTACAGAGAAAGGATCTCTTACTGTACATGAGAGAATGCACAGTGGAGAGAAACCTTATGAATGTAAAGAGTGTGGAAAGGCTTTCAAAGAGAGGGGCCATCTTGCTACACATGAGAGAATCCACACTGGAGAGAAACCTTATGAATGTAAAGAGTGTGGAAAGGCTTTCACCCAGAGCAGCAGTCTTGCTGTACATCAGAGAATCCACAGTGGAGAGAAACCTTATGAGTGTAAACAGTGTGGAAGGGCTTTCACACAGAGCAGCGGTCTTGCTACACATGAGAGAATCCATACTGGAGAGAAACCTTATGAATGTAAACAGTGTGGAAAGACTTTTACAATGAGGCTCTCTCTTACTGTACATGAGAGAATCCACAGTGGAGAGAAACCTTATGAATGTAAACAGTGTGGAAAGGCTTTCAGAGAGAGGAGCTCTCTTGTTAAACATCAGAGAGTCCACAGTTGAGAGAAACCTTATGAATATAAATAATATAGAAAGGCTTTTGCAAGGAAGGAATCTCTTTCCAGAGAATCCACGCTGGAGAGAAACCTTATTATGTAGGATAAAATCATGCTTTATTCTCCAGCATTCATTAATTACTGTTATTAATCTGATTGGCAACTTCCACTAGAAAATTAGTGAAAGTACAGTGTCCTCCAGAAGGGAGATACTAATCTCTATTAAGAGTAGAGAAATCCCCCTCCTCAGCATCTTTCTATATAAGTATAAATATATACCTTCAATTCACTCTTTCCTAATGTGGCCCAAAATTCCCTTATTTTAAAAAGTATTTTAGATTATGTGGTTCTGATTGTGAATTCCCAATTGTGTGATGGAAATCATGGAGTGGATCAGCTCACGAGGATAGAATTACAGCAGAAAAAAAGGCAGTCATATAGTCAAGGGATTAGGAGATCGGTCAGCGTGGATTGTCCCCTGGCACTGTACCCTGGAGTGCCCCTCTGGGAGGCCCAGGCAAAATAGGAAGCCACAGTTGGCTCCTGAGACTTGATGTGTGAGAGTTAGAGGGAGGAGAAAAAGTTTGATAAACTGTGGGAAGGGCAGATTTCCGTCTCTTCTCTTCCTGGTTTTGTTGCTTGCTGGACTTTCCTGTGACCATGGCTAGGGGGCCCTAATGGCAGCAACAGAATAGCAAGCTAAATATAGTAACCTGGAAAGTAATTTCTATTTCCCTCTCCTCTTTTTACCTCTTTTCTGAGGCCCCAAGACACAAGGGGCAGCCAGGAGGCCACTGCTCGCCTGCCACCTTGGTAGCCCCAGTATGGACTTTTCTCCCCAGCACTGCCTCTTAGTCCTGGGAGACCCTGCTCCCTCAGCATCCCAAAAGCCAGTGCACCACCACCTACTGCCAACAGTAAAAATGCAGGCAATTTAAAAATCAGTATCTTAAAATTAAGCAGAATTAAAGAAAATTAAAATATTAAACAATTAGTAAAATAATAAATACGCAAATTCAGTAATCCATTATTTCAAAACTTATTGCCTTGCATTGATTTCTTATTTATCTGTAACACCAAAGTCCAGCTTTGTTCCCTTTTCAAATAAACTTGAAGTTTTCTCTACATTTTTTATTTATAGTATTAGCAATGTTTTGGAGTTTTAAAATTATTTAATTTTGTGCAGCTCATTGCTCGCCCTAGTCTCAGGACAACATACCTGCTGAAGGGGCATAACGCTCATTCCCTCCCACCACCACCATTTGGCATTTCTCTTCTTCAACAGCAGTAGCCATAGTAGGAGGCCTGTGAAGATAGGCTTCAGGTATTTTAGCCCAAATTTTGGGATCATTTCAGCATCTGATTGCTTATTATTCAGCCCAACTGGACCTAGTAGCTTCTGGAGCACACCATGTCTTAGACGCATAGCTGTCCCAGCCTTATTAGTATCTAAAGCTGCTGATTAAGTATTGGGATGTCCATGAACAATAATGTGCCCACATGAAGTCAAAGCATTGTTGCTAAGGCATAAAACAGGCATTTTCTAACCAAAGACTCACAAGAGATGAAGCATAACCTTGTTGGGCAACAAGAATATTACTTTAAAATGCTGTAGATCTCTTAACCCTGCCACCTTGCTTCCAGCCTTACCAGTTTCAGGAGAACCATTGCACAGTTGTGAATCTTTTGTGTCTGGCTAAAAAGCCTCAAGATAATCTCCTGGACACTCCTTTAGATAACCCAGATCTAGTCTTATTCACTGGTAGTTCTTTTATGAGGGATGGCATACATTACACTGGAGGTGCTGTAGTCATAGAATTTGCCACTCTCTGGTCACCTTCACTGCCCTCAAATACAAATGCTCAATGTGCAGAACTTATAACCCTATAATATGCCTGTATGATGTGATATTGGAGATTTGGGGGTCCTTGAACTAATTTTGAGGTCCCTGGTTGTCGAGATCTCTTTATCATCTCAGATAATCTGAGGACAGTTTAGTTGATAAGGAAGTAAAGGACAGGGAAGATCTTTTCCTCAACTTATGCGTCCAGCTCTGGCTCCAGGAGCATGGAATTTATTACATACTATTTTCACACAAAGAACACAAAAACTTTTCAGCTGATAGAGGTTACAAATTTTACAAAAGAAAATCCTTGGAGACTTCAAAGTAAAGATAGAACAGGGTCCAAGGCTGAATTCTAGCCACCTGGATATCAGCAAGCAAATTCTGAGAATCATAAATATATTCTATAGATATCATAAATGAATTGAGTCTTGTATTTTTTTTATCAGGAAGACTGCACCTGGTTGGATAAAGTTTTGTCTAACTCTGACCTTGCCTGACTTAGGAATATTTAGTTTAGGGATCTTAATTTTCTTGTAGAGAAATTGTTATCCCAGTAACTGCTGGTTTGTTTAAAGCTTTCCAATGGGACTTATAATGTTATTAAGAAAAGGTGTGGATCTGAAAAGGAATCAAAAGAGGAATCTCAGATTTTCATCTATTTAAGACTCCGTTTCTCTTATTGGCCCCCCCACACCTGGTCCAAACTTCCTATGGACATTTAGATCTCTTTCAAACTACATTTCCCATGATTCCTCTTGCATGATCACATATATAGGAAGTGTAATAACATAAGGAGAAGAATAAAAGGAAGTGCTTAAAAGGGCATGACCTCTTTTCCAGCTAAAGCAGCTTGGTGGCCAGAGGTAATGGCACAACTTTTGAACTAATTCAATGGGCACATGACTTCATTTTTCTAAATGGCTTTCAATAAACCCCTTGAAACCATGAAATTTTAATTTTATTACTCTATATTTTATTTCTTACATTAATGGCGACCAGGAGTTTGGAAATGGGACTCTCAACTTTTTAGATAGTCTAAGGAGCCACAATATTTTTGCCATGGTTTTGTACCCTCCCCCCACGGGCAGAACTCTTGAGAGCATTTAGAATCCTCTCTGGAGGTGTGTACCTGCTCTTGCCATTTTTGTGGTATTTTTGGCCACTCTGCTCAGTTCTTTTGAGTAACATTTTGAAAGGCAAGTTAATTTTCCCCATCCCGCTATTTTCTTTTGAGGGACTTTTTCTGGGAAAAGGGACCGTCATTTTTCAAGCAGTCTCTTCCTGGCTGCTTGTTCATACATTCCCCATGGACATGGCTCCTTTGAGTTCTGGCCCAGCCCACCTGCCCCTCTCTGGGTGGGGGAAGGTGTTTATGACCTTTTCACCCAAGTGCTGATCCCAGATCCTAGCTACCACCTCCCCACTTTATTAATGGGAGATAATGATTGGGGTTTTAGACATGTTAGGTCCAAAATGTTCCTGTTCCATCAGTCAACAAATGTTTAGTAATCACCTACTTTGTGACGGGAACCACGGTAATTGTTAGGAATATAAATACAAAAAAGATAGTCCTAACCTCCAAGAAGCTTATCCAATAAGTAGTTGGGGATGCAAGGCAGCAGATTCCAAGAGAAAGTCATAGTCTGAATGAGTACATCTGAGAATCATCAGCATAAAGGTGATCATTAAATCCATGGAAGTGATGAGATCAACAAGTGAAATAGTATGGAAGGAGAAAAGAAAAGGACCCAGGACAGAGCTCTGGTCAATAGCTAGAAGATGGGTGAAAATATGAAAAAGGGGACTGAGAAGGACTAGTCTTCTATATAAGTGTAAAACTACAAAAAAAGTAGTGACATGGAAAACTAGAGAGAAGAGAGTATCAAGGAGAAGATGATAGATTGGTTTACACATATAGCTCTTTTAGTTACTAACCCTGGAAACTTAAATTCATTTATTCCTTCTGGGCTTCAGTTTCTTCTTCAGTAAAGTTTATAAGAGTAGAGTAAATGGTCTTCAAGATTCCATCCACCTCTAAATTCCAGTATTCTCTGTAGTGCCCAGGTATAAAAACAATTGCCTAGATGTCATCTAAGTAGGAAAGAACAATGTGGGATCTTCACCTCCCTTATTCTACTTGTTTTTGTTAAGTCATTTCAGTTTTGTCTGATTCTTCATGATCCCATTTGAGTTTGACATTTTTTTTTTTGGCAAAAATACTGGAATGGTTTGTTATTTCCATCTGCAGATCATCTTGCAGACTAGGAACTGAGTCAAACATGATTAAGTGACTTTCCCAGGGTCATAGATCTAGGAAGTAGCTGAAGCCAATTTTGTCTCAAGTTTCCCAACTCCAGTCTCAGTGCTCTATCCATTGTACTACTTAGCTGCCTGTATAATAGTCATCAAGCCTCTCACAATTTAGCTTTGGAAAGCATCTATGTTTTGGCTACTATTTTAATTTGAGTCCAATAGAATACTTTTTTCTTAAGATATCCCAGTATGCCCTCTTCTATATTATTAATGATGGTTTTTTTGAAATTGAATCTTTTTTAATAATGATTTTTAAATGATTCATATGTAATAAATCTATACCTATATCTGGACTAATTTCATCCTGTGAGATCCATCATAAACTGTTCTACACTAGTTCATTTATCCTATCAACAACAGATCACTAGATTTCCCCTTAGATGAACCCTTTCACAATAAATTAAACCTTCAGACTGTTATAATACCTTCTTGATGCCTCGCTTCATTTGTGGGTCCTAGAAAAATCAAGGGATATAAGATCAAGAACTTAGACTCTTCTAGGTAATATATTCCAATTCCTTATTTTTATAGATGAAGAAACTGAGGTCCAGAGAGGTTAATAATAATAATATTTCACATGGTTTGTAATTTTATACATATTATCTCATTTGAGCCTCACAAAAATCCTGTTATTATCTCCATTTTACAGGAGGAAACAGGTTCAGAGAAGTCATATGACCTAAAGATCCCATAACTGCTAAGAGTCTGAGGAAGATTTCAAACTCAGGGCTTTCCTGAGTGCAAGTTCAATACTTCTCTACCTAGTAGTGCAAGTTCAATACTTCTCTACCTCTACCCCATAGGGAGTGAGAAGCAGAGGTGGGATTCTACCTCCAGTCCTAATACTCTAAGGCTATCATTTTTCTCATGTATTACACGACCTCCTGACATCTCAAGTAGTAGCTTTAGGTAAAAGAAGCATCACAATTCAGTCAATCATGGAAGAAATTCTTTCTTCCCTGTTGAGCTCCTGTCACACATGCAAGCACGCAGATCTCCAAATTGGGGCCAGTTGGCTGTGGAGGCAGGTTAGCTGCAGTCCATCAGGTCATTCTTTTGCAATCACTACAAAGCGTGTGATAAGTACTGAGAGAACAGTTCTATGTGCAGCCAGCTTGCATGGAAGAGGTTAGAAAGCCTGTTCAGAATGGAGAAAGACTGTGGAATCAGATGTTATCCCATCCATCCTGTGGAATACAATGTCCCTGCCTGCTCCCTGATTGAGAAAATGCATAGATAGTGTAATGATTAAAAATGATAAAGGCTGATATGATGAGAATAACTAATATTTTATTGAAGCCCATGTTGATAGAATAAAATTGGACCATGCACAGGCTATTTCAAAAAATCCCGCCTCTGCCATTACATTCCATACCTTCTCCCATCTTCTCTACTTAGCAAAAGAGACCCCCCTCTAATGACCCCAGGAGTCTTATATCATTCTCTTACATCATCACACTTCCTGTCTGCCTCCATTTTTTACAGGAGGAATCATGGGAAATGTAGTTTCCAAAATCCCCCAAATGTCCATAGGAAGTTGGTCATATATCTACATATCATAAGGCTCAAATAAGCCCCAATACCTCTAAATGGAACCCCAGAACTTATTTAAATAATACATTTCCCCCCCTGAGATCTGGTAAAAAAGACTAGTCTTTTATAGTGGATCTTCTAAACATAGTCAACCTCTAAATTACAGGAAATTGGGGATAAAAGAAAAGATGGTAAAATCTAGCTGCACTGACAAAAAGCCAATATGGGGCAGTACCCTACCCTATTGGCACAAGAGTGTACATTCAAAACAAATGCATTCAACACATTCAACTCCCCATAGTTCAAACAAAATGCACCCCAAAGTTCAAATTTGGATCTTCATGATCCAGTGAAGGCTCTTCAGGCATCTTCATGGTGTCTTCACCAAACAGGTTCATTGTCTGGATTCTGGGGAGATGGCAAAATTCTTATCCTGAAATTACTCTCAAAAGAATTTAAACTTTACATTGTAGATTAAAAAAACATACATTTCTTTCTGAGAATTATACATTACCCCCCCTGAGATTACTCCTAAAAGAGTTAAAATTAACTTGCATTATAAATTATAATTTGGACATTATGATTATAAAAACACACACACCCCTGAAGAAAATTTTAAATAACACATTCTCCCCTGAAGAGGGTACCTCAGGTCAGCTAAGGATGCATGGCTGAGTCATAGGGTTGTAAGAAATCAATTGGCAAAAGAAATAATAATAATAAAGAATTTCAAATAAAAAGGGAAAAATTAATTAACTTGTGAATGAAATGTAAAATGTGCAAAAATATAAGGAAGGAAAAAAACAACAACATAACTGGTCCTTGAATCAAGGCTCAATAAAAGTGATTTAAGCAGTTCGTTACCCATTCAGAAGCCATTGACTACAGAAAGTTGCCATTCTCTATATATAAGAGAAATAAGGGAAATAAATGTCTTTCCCTGGTCTAATTTGCCTGCACCTTCTCAGGGAATGAGCCATAATGGTAGCCAATCTTAGGTGCTTTATTGGCAGTGTAGTTTGAAGAGTTCTACATCTTAACATGTGTTAAATGTCCCAACTTCCAGTCTCACACTGAGTTCAGGTCCTTAGTATTGGCATGGGAGTTCCTCAATCCCACCTGTATTTGTATGGTCGTTTTGACCTTGTGCTCCTTGAAACTTAGCAGATTCTCAGTCAGTCTCCATGACCTCGTGGCTCTTTTTAGCACTTCTCCTGGAATGAGACAGAGAAACATTAAATCGCAGTCCCCTCATATTTATCAATAATTGGCAGGTTACCATAGTCTCAGGCTTTTCAGGTATGCATTAATATTATAGCAAATATATATTTGCATTCAGCTTATATCACTGTAAAATCAAAAAAGGATTAATCATCGATTATATGTACTTTCAGTACAAAATGAGAAAAAATGAAAAAATTAATTGCTCTAATTAAAAAATTTTAAAGGAAAATCAATAAGGAAATAAAAAATTCAGGAAAAAAATACAATGCTCTCAAGGATAAAAAAATGGGGGAAAAGAACACATATTTCATTGCACATGTGAGGAAGAAAAATAAAAGAATGTTTTAAAAAACAAAAAATAAATAGCTTAGAACCAGTGAAAGGTTTTTCACCCAAAAATGAGATCCATTTCCTGGTAAGCTTTTGCATGAACTGTGAGTGTAAATGGGTTTTACAAAATGGCAGATTCACAATGCACATTCAAATAAAATACCATAATTCTAATAACACATTTAAAGACAATAGTAAAAAACCTATTATTATAATCACTTGCTATGATGTTTTAAAAAATCGTATACTTGTCACAAATTCAACAGGTATAGTAAGCTTGGCTAACATATCTTCTTAAACTCTGTTACTACCTCCATAGCAATCATGGGGCAGAGTCTAAAAAATCTGATTAAAAAAAACCTTCTGGGTCTAAATTATCCTTAAGAATCCTACATCCTTCTGATAGAAAAACAGGCTAAGACATATAGACTAACACGAGTATACAGGAGCTCTCTTGGCTTCCTGTTAAATAAAAAAATATATATATGACAACAATTCTTCACAATAAAATATATAAAACCTTATGTTTTATGACAACAATTCTTTAAAATAAGTATATAAAAACCTTATCACCCATACAGAAGGGACTAGGATCTAAAGTCAATTTTAAAGACCTCTCACACAATTAAAATTTAAATTCTCAAAGCATCAAAATCTCCAAGGTTGGGGGGCAGCTGGGTAGCTCAGTGGAGTGAGAGTCAGGCCTAGAGACAGGAGGTCCTAGGTTCAAACCCGGCCTCAGCCACTTCCCAGCTGTGTGACCCTGGGCAAGTCACTTGACCCCCATTGCCCACCCTTACCAATCTTCCACCTATGAGACAATACACCGAAGTACAAGGGTAAAAAAAAAAGATAAAAATCTCCAAGGTTGTACACAATTATCCAGATAGAATAAAAACTTATAATATGTGCTAGGCAATTTACAATTCTAAAATGTGTAAGATGTTCTTAAATGGTATATATAACAGAATTTTGTATTGATGCAGTAAAAAATGAAACCATAAAGAAATTTGGAAATACAATATGAGTAACAGATAACAAGCTATACAGTCAAAAAACCTCTTTTACCAGTTCTAATAGATTTGTTCATTATTCGGGGAGTTACAATAAAGTCATAAAAGGAATTAATCTAGCAGCCAAAACTTCATTAGGTTGAAATGATTCAGTGCAACAGAAAAATCAACAAAATAACAAAATTTATTCACAAAACTAATCAGCAAAATACGGTAAGATACAGAGTCTTTTAAAACAGAAATAAAACCCATTCAGTTTTGAGGTTTTAAAATCAACCTCTGGTCCGATTCAAGGTCCTTATAACCACCCTCTGCTCTGAGCATAATGGTTTTAAAGTTCAAAGTTCACCTGAGTTTCAAGTTTGAAATAATCGCAAGAAAGTTTGCCATTTTACTTCCTGTTTGAAGAGTAAACACTAGCGCCCACGTGGAAGCCAAGTGTGGGTAGGGGCTAGAGAAAAGCTTAGGTCTGGAGATCCATGTGGGGGTGGGGTGCCTAAAGAACCACGTGGAGGGCGATATTTGGGATAAAAGCTTCTTTTCAGGTTAAAAGTCATTAATGTCTAAGAGGAAACACTCCTGGTAAAGTCCCAGGTGTGTGAGAGAAAAAGGGTCTTTGCATACTTTCCAAGTCTGAAGGGGCAGCAGCTGAAACAGTCTCTGGGATTGAACTCAAAAAAGGCCGGGGACTCAGGAGATGGCAGCAGGCAGGAGCAGGAAAAGCAGGATGTTCTCCATAGAAGTTCTTGATAGTGTTGTGTGCAATATTGGATGCATATGAGTATATAGTGATACTATTTACATTACCCCAAATATTTGCAAACCATTTAATCCAAATTGTCCATGATTAATCCTCCTCTTTAAGAAAATCCTTGAAAATGAAGTTTCTATCAGTTCAATTCATAAGCTCATCAATCTTCATACAAAGTCCATAAATCCTGAATCCTCTTCATTCATGTCCTCTTCCATCCAAACGTCCTCTTCTGCTGGAATGTTCCTCTCCTTAATGAACTTTCTGACTGCAGACGCTCATTGACTGAAGATCTCAAATTACACAATTTCTTCTTCTTCTTCATTATTAATAATCTCTACATTTTCATTATCTATACCATGTACTAATTTAATATGAGAACAATGATACCACGAATCTCTACCTAAAACTTTCACAGAAGATGGTGAAACTAATACAATTGTATAAGGACCTACCCAATTTGTTCTGCTGCCAATGTTTTGGCAAAATTTTTCACATAGACCATATCATCTGGTTGAAAATTATGAAGAGAATAATCCAGTGCCCTCCCCCAGGAGAGAGAGAGAAGGATGCCCCCAGTCCATGCTCCAGGAGGCACCTGGGGGAGGGAGGTGCAGTCACAGGATGGGGGGAGAGTTTGGTTTGGGCACTTCCCCCAGGGGGTGTCCAGGTCAGAACCCTCCTAAGGGAGAAGCAGCCAACTTGAGCCTGATGCGGGGGCAGCAGGGGTGGGGTGTGAGTGTGCCCGTGCCCACATGCCATGTGAGGAGCCCTGATCTCGGGCCCTGAAGAATTTTCAAAAGGTTATTTCAACTGCCACCTAGTCCCCATTTCCCCCTGCAACCTCCTCATTTCCTCAGTTACCCCTCCCCCCAGCAGTCTCCCTCAGTCCACCCAGTGCCATTTCTGAATTCAATATTATTAATTTCTGTAACATTCTGATTCTCCACACTATATCGCTTTCAATATTATGGCCTATATTCTACTATTATGCTTGATGACTTATATACAATTAGCAGAATAACTGGGTCTAACTCTTAAAAATTGTCATTGCAATCGCTTCTTGGCCTTTTGGCTAAGAGAAAGTGTAAAATTGTCATTGCAGTTTCTTTTCAAACAATTATATGTGATCACTTGTTTCATGATCAATAATATAAGGGCATTGAAAAAATTTTCCTTTCAATATGTATAAGCTAACTTGTAGGAAGTCAAACAAAAGATGGGTCAATAAAGGTTTTTTTTTGTTTTGGTTTGGTTTTTTTGCAGAAGATGAGATTTTATTCCAGACCTGAAGGAATCCAGTGCACTCAGGAGGCAGAGACTGGTGGGGACAGTAGTGAAAGCTGGGGGTGGAGGCAGAGGAGCCCTGGAAAATGCAACATCAGGAGATGGAGAGTCTCATGTGAAGAACAAGAAAGAGCCCAGTGTCACTGTATTCTTAGAGTATGGAAGGGAATCAGGGTAGAGGGAAGGAGAGTAAGGGGGAAGTTCTCAGGGTGACCAGCCTTTTGGTGACTCCCCAGGTAGAATATCAAACCCTGGGGTAGTTTAGATGCCTGGGAAGTCTAGGCTAAGAGAGCTCATTGTGGTGGCAGTAGCATTCCAGATTATGGGGGACAGGGTTTGGGGTGGAGAGACAGACAGGCTCCTGAAGTCCTGGCCTTGGGTGCCAGTGGAGGACATCTGTGATCTCAGGATTTCTGAAACATGGCAGTAAAAGCAGTGAGGACCACCAGGAACCACCAAGAGTAGATGAGTTCCAAACAAGAAACTGTCTGCTCTCCTTGGAATTGAGCCTTCTCTGCATTCTTCCCTTTGTGCCCAGATTTCTCTGCTTTCCTTTTGGCCTGAAATCTTTCTGCCTTCTGGTTCTAAGTATATCTGAATGAGGACCTTTGGCTGCCCTGCTAGTGGTGGTGGCTGCCCTTTCCACTGGGCCTTATCATTCCTGTCTGAACTCTTTCAATATCCTTTAGATATATCAGGAGCAATGCTCTCTCCCAGACCTGGCTCCAGGGGCTGTTGTCTGACCTGGATAATGTTGTGGGAGAGTGAGTTTTGTTGTCTCAGAGGGAATGCTGGTTCTGTCCCAAAGAACTGTATCTCAGATATGTTCCTCCCAAGACATGATGGTGTCATTTGAAGGATGTTCCATATATTGTCTGCATGGGGATGGACAAAGCCATTACAAGGTATGGAAAAGCTCCTGGATGGGTGTAGAGATCAGTGGAATGGCCCCTGCAGAGTTTCAGATTTCAATATTATATTGAGGATCTGGGGAATTGTGTCTTCCTATGCTGGGAAACTCAGCCTTTCCTAAATGATTCCTTCTCTAGATGTCCCAGGGGAATTCCAGACTGAAAAATAGAGAATGGGACAGTAAGAGGTGAAATAGAAGAGTATAAAACATAAAGTGAGTGAGAGCGAGAAAGACAAGGGACAGAGAAAGAGAAATGACCTTGTTAGAGGAGAGAACTAACTTAAAAGTCCCTTCCTAGTAGCTTTAAAAATGCTCTGGAGCAGTGAAAATACTCCAGCGAGTGTGAATGAACTCCCAGTGTTTGCCTGAGTGTCCCAGAAATAACTTCCTGTTCTCCTCTTAACCCATCATCTGGAGTAGCCAACTTGAAATGGTAAATACTGGAAATAAGGAAATAACTAGATGCCAGACAAACTGGGGACACTCTCACACCTCACAAGGGAAGGACTAACAGATAAACATGGGGAAACCAAATAGGGATGTGAGTTTTATGAATGATAGTTGGTCAAGTAACTGACAACCTACCGACCAGGGAAAACCAGTGAAGTGGGTTCTTTATAGCTTAGAGGAGACTGGAAGTACTAAAAAACTGGGTATAAAATGAGGGAAGTGGAAAGAGGAGTTTTTCTATACTAAGGAATAGCCCTAATGGTTTAACTAAAGTTCCAAACTAAACTAAACTCTAACTAGAATAGGAGGGGCTGGAGAAGAGGGCTTCTCACTGCACTGGTTCAGTGATGCTCCAAGCTGGTTATAGATGTCACAGGAACAAGTCCAATATATAGCCAGTCAATCCAAAACCTGCTCTAGTGAGTAAGGTAGATAAATCTGCTGTCCACCAACAGATAATCCAGACCTTTCTTCAACCTAGGCCATGATGGTTGTTTAAGAACCTTCTTCTCACTGATATCCCACACTGTCAGCTCTTTAGATATTTGGCAAAAGCTGGACCACACAGCCAAACACCTCCTTCCCTCCAGCTTGGTCAAACTACCCACTCTTTTCAAAACCCTGGCTTCATTCCATTATGGAACTCTCAGGTCTTTAGAGACAGCCTGACAGTCTGGGTGCTAATGTCTTAATTTCCCCATTACACCACTTGACCAATTTTGCTTCTTCAGGTCTAATTTTCTTTTTGAATTACTTCCATTTCTTTGCCCCATTTTCCTTCCACTTCTCTTATTGATTTTTGAATTGCTTTTTGAAAATCTTCCAGCAACTGAGACCAATTACCATTATTATTTCAAATTTTGTATGTGGAGGCTTTTGTATCCCAAACCCCACCCTCAGTTTGAGCTTTTTCTTCTTTGCCTCCTTAGACATTTTGTATGGGTAGATAATTCATCTGGTATTTACTGTAAGAGGGGAATTAGATATTTAAAGTATGGACATAAGGAATCTGATTAGCTTGATTCCATAATTTAAATAGACCCAAGACAGAATGGCTTTTATGGAAGTTTATTTACAATTAGGAAGGTTGAAGGTAGGGAAATAGAGAGAAACTCTGGCTCAGACCAGAGGTCCAGACAGGATGAGAGGAGCACAGAGGTTAATTAAACAAGGCTACTAGCCACAAGGCCTTAGACAATTAGAGAGGTAAGAGAAGCCTCCTTGAGGGTAGAGCCTCCAGAAATGCCAAGGGAGGTGAAAGGAAGTCATCCTAACTTACCCGCATGACAATTCAGAGGGAAGCCGTCTGAGGTCTCAGCAGAGATCCTTCAACACCAAGTTCAAAGTGCCAACTTCCTCCACAGGAAGTTACCATCATATTTAAAAGATAGCATCTTTCATCACTTCCTGCATCCACCTCTAATTTCAAGTGGACAAATGGCAGCCTCAAAACTGTTTTGGACTGCCCAAAGTGCAGTCCCTTGTTCTTGATTTGTTACTTATTGTCACGTGTGGGTAACTAATCTGTCTTCCCCACTAAGTTGGGTGGATGACATTATTTCTGATGGCTAGAGTCTAACAATGGATGAGGATGAGCTAATTCCATGTACACATTACTCATTTTCCCAAAGTAGTTTTTTCCCTCTTTGACATCTATTTATGTTCTCAGGGTAAAGGAGGCATTCTCTTGAACTTCAGTTTTTCCTTGCTAAAAGAAAGAGAAGATTATAATAAAGCTCATCTGGCAAAACAAAAGATCAAGAACATCAAGGGAAGTAATAAAAAAGTAAACAATGGTGAATTAGCAGTACCATAAACTGTACTATAAAGCAGTGGTCATCAAAACAACATGAGCTGGCTAAGAGGTAGAAAGGTGGATCAATGGAATAGACTAGGAATGTAAGTTCAGTGACGTTAAGAAGTGTAACTGTGTGGATTGGATTTTGCAAAGGGAGCCAAGTACATATACAGCTGGAAATGGCATGGAACTTGGAATAGCCCCAGTGATGGGCTGGAGGTTCAGAATGGGGAAGGAGTGGCCAGAGAAAGAGGGGTTTTCCAACTCCTGAGGCTTCTGGGGACCAGGGGTTTTGGTTGAAGGGAGATTGGGTTTGGTGAATCCCGAGTGAATCTAGCTCCTCTGTACCCCTATATTTGAGACTATTTGGAGACCACAACTACCAACATCATTTCAACAAGCTTCTTTCACCAGCAAAGAAGACATTGAGGAGCCGTTCTCCATTTTGGCTGGATAGCCTGGAGTCTTTGGGGAGCAGGCTCAAAGAGGGAAGCCCCTTCCTTGATCCTGCTTGAATCATTTATCCCTGTTATTTCCCTTCTATATTAGTTTAGAGATTAATAATTAGGAGATTGTAGGGAGAGAGGATCAGTTATTGAGACTAAGCCTCAGAAGTCCAGTGCTTCTCTCTCAGGAAGAAAACTACAGTTGTTAGTTAAGCTTATCCTTTCCCCCTCCATCCTTCATTCCCCAGTACCTTTTCCCCTGTACCCTGCATTCATTTATCCTTTAATAAACCCTTGTTAATTTTTCTAGTTATAGTTTGAAGTAGTTACATTGAGGGGGAAGTGACGTTTGAGTGGCTGAAGGAAAGACAAGTACAAACTCCATCTTTCTCTGTATGTGTCAAAGATTTCAGGCTTGTCTTTGCTTCTTCTTGTGTGTTGTATTGATTCATGTCTTTGATTTTGTTTTTTCCCATTATCATGTCCCGTGTACTCTTTCCATGCTTTCATGTTTGCAAGTATGTCTGTTTGCATGTTGCTTTGATTTCCATCTATTTTCTTTGCTATTTTTGTCCCATAAATGCCCTTTCTGTCATTTTGCAAGTCTCTAAGTAACTGATCTCTTTATCTAAGGATTCTATGTTTTCAGTCATTGTTCCACTATCCCCAATCACTATTTTAAAGTCCCAACTTTTATCTATTTGGCTTTTTGACCCTTTCTTGTCTTTGCACCCTCTTTCTATGATTTTGAGTGCTAATACATAGTCCTGGTTTCATGCTGAGGCTTCTGTTCCCAAAAACCCTGGTCTGGCTCCCTGTGATATGTACCTTTCCATTGTACCCAAATATGGGGATTTGTTATGTGAACTTTTTGAACTCCTGCACTTATGATCATAACATCTGTCAGTTTTCTTTGCACATGAGCTATTCTGGTTGTATTTGGAGTTGGTAAACATTTTGGAATAGCTCTTTCTTCAGGTATTGTTATTATTTGAGTTGTTAAAATTAATTTGCTGTTTATAATAACAATTCCTAACAAAATGGCCAAGTCTTTAAAAAATGTAACATTTCTTTGTGTCAGTATTCTCTCTGGGTTGATGTTGTGTTCTGTTTATGTTGTTTTTAGCTTGCAAGGTTGCCAGATTTTTTATTTCCTCTATCTTCTGCTTAATAGTGGATTTGGCTTCCTTTAATTGCTTCCTAAGCTCACTGATTGTCTCATCCTTGGTTTTCTCACTTTGTTTGTTTACCAACCCTGTAACCCAGGCTGGACATAATTAGCTATTTTCCTCAGTTCTTCCAAAGGCAATTCCTCCCACCCAGGACATTGTGTTTGAAAATAAGAATTTATGGGCAAACTGCTCCCTTTGATGAATTGTCTACTGATGTGTTGCATATTGTTCTCCCCCAAATTGGTGAACTTGAGAATCAGTTCTGCAGCTTTGAGGACCTTGCCTAAAACGGTATTGGGATGTTCTCAAACTTTCTAAGTGCCTTGAACTGCCCCCAGACATTTGATCTCTTTGCATATTTTGCCATTGCTTCAATTAAATCTTGTCTGCAGCATTTTAAGTAAGCATGGGTTTGTGGATTAGCTGTGTTAATGTCTTTTCAATGATGAAATGACAAATTTCCATTACCCAGTAACACTGCTTCATATTGGGATAAATACTGTGATATAAAAGCTTGCATGGCATTATTCCTAAGAGTGGTTTCAATTTGGTGTGGGGAATATACCATGAGTCTACATCCCAATACAAGTTCTGATGACTTCCTTATCATTAATGCAGCTGCCCCAATAGCTTTAAGGCTAGATGACATTCCTCAGATCATGGGACCTAACTGTGAGTTATAATATGCAATAGGTATTAATTTATCCCCCAGAATCTACATCAATACACTAGAAGCAATTCCCTTGTCTTCATGCACAAACAGATGGAAAGGTTTTTGCATAGTTGGGAATTCCAAGGGCTGGAGCTGTAAGAATAGCAGTTTTAAGCTTTGCAGTGGCATGCTTGTGCTCTCTTGTAAGCTTCAGAGGTTCTGAGACAGTGTTCCTGGTCAAATCTGTCAGAGGTTTAGAGATCAGACTAAATCCTGGAATCCACTGTCTACATTAACTCATGATTTCTAGTGTGGCACACAGTTGTTTCTTGGTTTTAGGTATGCTCACCTTCTGTATGTCTGCAACTCTTTTGGGAGATTCTTACGACCTTTTCTAAGATGAATCCAAGATATTCCTCTTCATGCATAACCCATTGTAATTTAGCTCTGTAAACTTTATGACCCCTCTTGCACAGTTCTTTCAGCAAGTATGTACTATCCCTTTGGCAGATTTGAGCAGTTGGTGACATAAGCAAAACATCGCCCACATAATGTACAAGCTTACTGTCAGTGAAAGTGATTGATTCAAGTTCTCTCTGCAAGATTTGGCAAAAATATTTGTATTCTCTGAGAATCCTTGTGGAATTCACGTCCATTGAAGTTGTTTGTTTTCCCAGGTGAAGGCAAATATCTTTTGGTTATCTGTGTGCAGGGCACTGTGAAATAGGCAAAACAGAGATCAATCATGGTGAAATATGCTGCTTCACTGGGAATCTCTGCAATGATGTTGGCTGGACTTGGCATCACCATGTGTCCCTTCTTTACAGAATTGTTAACAGCCCTTAAATTCTGCACTAGTTTCCACCGAATGTTGCCATTTGCATCTGGTTTGGGTTTTTTATTGGCATTATAAGTGTATTATATTCAGACAAGCCATAGACTAGAATGCCTTGCTCTAAGAGACTGAATGATCAGTCTGACCCCTTCTGTAGCTTCCTTGTTCAGTTTGAATTGAATTCTTAGGTGGAATGCTCTCTTTGACTTCAATCTTGACAGGTTCATCTGACTTCAAAATTCCTACATTGGTGGAAGTTTTAGTCCACACTGCATATGGGATATCTTAAGGAATCTCAAAAATACTTCCCCTAGAGTGTTCTTCCTCATCCCCTTCTGTTTGCTCTAGAAATAATATTGGATGGTGTTTGATGGATATTTTGGGCAAATGTAGGAATATTTGACCTGCCTTATCACATTGGATAGTTGCCCCAAGTTCACAAAGAACATCTTGTCCAATCAGGTTGGAAGGGCATTCAGGTATTAACAGAAACGTATGATCTAAACTTAGTGGCCCAATTTTTACCATCTTTGATCTTAATTTTGGTATGATTTCTGTTTTCCCAGAAGCACATTTTACCCTGAAATTCCCCATAAGTTCACAATCTTCTGGTATTGACTTCAACACTGATCTCTTTGCTCCAGTGTCTATGAGCACTGAATAGGTTTGATCTCCAATTTGCACTGAGATCAATGGCTTTTTGTCTCTGCTGGTTTGATATACAGGGACAAGAGGTGCTTCTAAGTCAATGCAGGCTAGATCCCATTCCTGCTGCACTTGGGACATAGTGTGTTCTGTTAGTGGATCTTCAACTTGTAATGAATCTTGTTTTTGTGCTCCAGATGTTACTCCTACAAGATTTGATACAATTTGTGATCTTCCATTTCACAATCAGGTGTGGCTAAGTTGATTATAGGCTTCTTACTGTTACATTGTAATGCTGTTGTTTGAAACCACCAACAAGGAAAAGCTGTTTTTGTTTCTCTGAACTTCCTATGTTCCATGTTAACATAGCTCAGTTCTAGAGAAATCTGCTTTATAGAAAATTCTTCCCTTGGTGCATTGGGAATGGGTTATTGATCTTTCTTCACATCCCTACCCTGAGAGTTCATGCTTGGTGTTTCAGCGTGTCTCCCAGACTTTATGTCAATAGAAGGAAAGTTAACATTGCTGGTATCTTCTACAGGAAACAAAGTTACAGTGTTAATGGTTCCAGCAAATGTTTCTGCATTTCCTTCTGTGACTTTAGCTCTATGCACCCTGAATTCCTCTAAAAGCAGCCACTCAGAGGTTTTCTCAGAGGCAGCCCACTCTGGAAATACACAGGATTTATGGCATGATAGCTCATGATATAATTGATCTTGCAAACACATTTGTGGCTTAAATTCTTCAGCCAATGGATTTAAAATTCTTTTCTTTCCACAGCTGCTGCTATTTTCAGCTTCAGTCTCTCTAGTCATAAGAGAATAATATTCTGTGTCACCATCAGAATAAATCTGGCTTTCCTTTTCAATGATCTGTGTATGCTCTCGGGTCTTACTGGCTAAACTCTTTTCTATGGGATATTGTTCCAAGCACTAAGTTAAACTCATTTCCTTTATGATGTTACACTGGTTCTTTAATAATTGATCTCTATCCCATGCTTTTGTTTGATGCATGCATGGAATAGAGTCATGAAGTGATGAAGATTGAACCTTTATTCATGGTTCTTGCAGTGCTTTCTCTTTGCAGAGCAATCACCAGCAATTCCTATTGAGTCTTGTAACTGCATATCCAGTCTTGGTATCGATGGATATGGGCTCTGACTATTAATTTCTGTATCATTGTTTCTTATCCTATAGACTTTATCTCTCATTTCTTGAATGTCCTTTGGCATCTCTAATTCTTCTGCAGTCTTTTCTCTGCCAGTAAACTCCTGTACAGCAAGACCATTTACTGTTTTTGAATTACCCACCTCATTCACATCAGTGGCCCTAGGCATCTCCCAAACACAATCCATTTTGTCATTCTTTAATAACAACACATCTTCCTTGGTTCATAATGTTTTAGGTCTTTATCCTTGCATTATATATCTTTCCATGTTATTCAATCTAGGGGAATCACTCGAACTTGAGCAATTATGGTCACAACATTTGGAACTACTGGTGTTGTTGTTGGTGGTGTTCCTGTTTGAATTGCTCCGCCTAGTATTATAATACGTGTTTCTCCTTGTGTTGTTGTTGTTGTTGTTGTTGTTATTGCTTCTGGTGTTAAAATTAATCTGGGACTTAAATCTGCGTTGTCTGACTATGTGACCTGCCCTGCCACAAAGGAAACATTTATTTATGCTGTTATTATTGAACTGTCTGGATTGACTCTGACTTCACTGGTTCTGAGTCTAGAGAACCAGGTTCTTAATCTCTTCTAGCCCTTTTTGCTTTCTGGCCTCCTTAAGCTGCTTCTTTAACTCTGCTAATCGAGTCTTTATATTTCTCATTATTTTTGGAAGTTTTGATCTCTCTCTCCCTTGAATAATGGATATATGTTGCAGTCTTGTGGAGGTCTTCAATAAGTAGACTTTCCTACTCAGGACAATTCAACTTAAAATAAGTTTGTATTGGGACTGCACTCCCCTTTACAAACTGCCTCCATACATATTGGATTGTGTCCTCAGAGTTCATGTCTCAAAAGCCCAGAATCATCACTGTGGCTTCAACTAGCCTATCCAGGAAGACTCTAGGGTGTTCGTCATCCTCCTGCCTCCATTTCTTATAAGTTCCCCAAGTATTTGGACGACAAGCATGTATTCTTATCACTTTGGCCAAATCTTCATGACACCTTTTTAAATAACTTATATTTGCATGAGAAGAGAGCTCTACATCTTGGTATTGTTCAGGCCAGGAGGCAAGGTTGGGATTGCTCCTGGCCTTGGCCTTGGCTATGAACTTCGCCTTTTCACTAGGGGAATAAAATTCTGTGAGAATAAATTCCATGTCCTCAAATGTGGGATTGTACAGACGCAAGTCCCTTCAAAATTCCTTTATATTCTTGTGAGGGTTGAGATAGAATTTGGGAAATCTGTGTCTCAGGATTTCCAGATCCCCTCCAATAAAAGGTTTGTTCCCTTTCACATGTGTTATAGGAAAAGTTATAAGGTAGACATATAAATATATAGATAGCAGAAGGCAGAGAGCTGGCTGGCTGACATAGACATTCTTAGTAGAATGCAACAGCAAGATTTTGATGAGGGAGTTTGGAACTGCCAAGGGCTGAAGGAAGGAGCTTGGAAGCTGGGATCCTGTCATCTATCTATAACCAGAAACTTTGGAGATCTTGGGTGAACATCAACTGAGTGCCTTGACTGAGGGAAGGACCAGTCATTGTAACTGGTTGGACCAGTTTTAGAATGTCTTTCATCTCAGTTTGTGGATTTACTGGCTGACCAAGAAGTTGTTCCTGTTACCTGTACCATCAAGGATTCAGCTTGGACCAGTATCTCCTGTGGAGTGAGAAATCAATCCCCCTGTCTCCAAAAAGCCCCTATCATTCACCTTGATTAAGCCAGATTCCTGTCTGTGTTAGAGACAGAGAAACTAGCCAGCCCAATCTAACTGGTAGTTGGCTTGGTCCTAATTAGTAGATAGTAAAACATCTCCCATTTCCCTTTCTCTGCTTTATTAAACTGTGTTTTATATTTTCCTATTTGTTTCCTTCTCTAAACCCAACAAGTACCCCTAGTGTTAAGTTTAATCCTTGGCTTGACTAAGGAGGCAGTTGGGGGTTTAACTGCTGTCCTCAATCCTGTCACCACTCACTCCCAGCTGTGGCCTGTGTTGTGGGAATGGGAGTGTTTCCTCTGTATATTTGTGTGATAGGCAGTTAACTTACTTTACCAAATAATTCCTCCATCACCCTCTACTCCCTCTATTAATCCCTTGGTGTTTATTTACCTGTTTCACATGTAAGATCCCAGAATCATGTTGTACAACAGTACAGTTACAAATAGGGAGAATCTTTACTGTTGCTTCAGCCCCTTCATCATTTATGTGATTGTCCTTCTTAGTAGTAGCTGTATCATTTTGTTGTCCCTCAATGATCTCTAGTTGCATTATAGTGTGTACAGCTAGAGTCTGTCCCTCTCTTCTTATTAATTTCTAATAACTCTTTAATCTGTTGTTTTAAAACGTCAATAATCTTATTGGTATCACCCATCATGCCACAAAGGTATTTAAACAATTTCTTCATCTCCCACAAGCCTTGGAATATAGATAACATTACAGCCCCACATGTTGGAATAAAGGAAATAACTTTTCCTATACTTATAGTCATCCATTTATACTTGTCATATAAGGTGATTATGCTAAGTAAATATTGGAGTATGATCTCAATCCAAAGTGTGTATGCCCTGGCCAAAAGAGTATAAAGCAACAAAGAGCCACTGACTAAAATAAAGATCATTCTTGCTAGAGAGTATCCCATTGTCTAAAACAAGGTCCTGAAACCTAAGCTGGCTCAGCCACAAAAATGTTGGGATAATATTCACAGGCTGCTCTCTCTTCAGCAGCTGGATAGCATTTCCCTCTGGGGAGGGTCAGAAGACTGACACTGTTAGAATTCTCAATGGAAACAGGCTAAAATCACTGTTTCTTTGAAGATTATATATATATATATATATATATATATATATATA
>NC_058130.1:792319570-792346748 GCF_016433145.1 Gracilinanus agilis | reverse complement strand
TCATAACTGGAGTTATAGATAATAATTATAATTTTATAAGGATATAGCAACAGATAGTATAAGGTAAGGAAAATTTGGGGTTATTTAGTTATCAGAGAGCCAGTGTTAGCCTGTGAAACCAGGATCAAAGCAGATTCTTGTGAATCCAGTGGATGTGGGTGGAGATAGATCCCTGTAGCTTAGTAATCTTTTTTTAATATCCTTATATTCTTTTGTATCGTGTTATATTTCAATAAATAGTCTATTTTTATATACAAAGACTTCAGAGTGCTTCTTGCACTAAGCCCTGAGTGAAGTTCACATTTTAACTTCACCTCAAATCACAAACTGTAGGATACTTTGTACTCCACTATTTATATTGTGAAGCAAAAAATATAAAGGTCCCCCCTGAGATAAAACTCCCATGGCTGGCAATTGTTTAATCCTGTTCTGTAATTCTATGGCATATTCATAAAGCTGTAAGTCTGCTTCAAGCATAGAAATGTAAGCTGTCTTAAAATCTTTTGCCTGCATTGGTGAATGTCCAAAAAGACATTTCATATGGTGAGACATGTACATCTCCTCTTGATCTAGTCTGTAGGTGGAACAGAGCTAGAGGTAAGATTTATGGCCATTTTAAGTGTGTTTCTGTGCACAATTTTCCCAGCATACTTTTGTTTTCCCGGTTCAACCCGAACTCTGAGGGTGATATGGGACATGAAACTTTGGCGTGATATCAAGAGTCTCCTAAACCTGTTTTAGAATGGAATCTGTGAAATGGGTCCCTTTTCCCACATCCTCTCTTCATGGAATTGCAAATCTTGGAATGATCTCTTTCAACAAGATTTTTGTCATAAAGCTTGCTGTGTTCTTGCTAGATGGAGAACTTTCAGGCCATCTAGTTAGTTGGTCCACTATCACTAAGCAAAATGTATAATTTCCTGCTTTAGGCATGTTTATATTTGCAGGTTTTTGAATGGTGTGAATGCTAGTGGTCAGCCACAGAATGCTTTCTGCTTAAATATGCTTTGGTTGTATTTCTGGCAGATAGAGCAAGCAGAGCAGATCTCATTTGCCACACTGGTGATTCCAGGAGCAATCTAAACCTTTTCTACAGTATCTATTAATTCCTATGTCCCAAAATGAACTTTGTTGTGTATAGACTGACAGATGTAAGAGTAAAATGTTTTTTGAAAGAATTTATTTTCCCACTGAAACTATCCAAATCCCATGTTCTTTAAATTCTGCTTCTACTTCTGAATCTTGGTGTCTGAATGAGCTTTTTCAAGGTCCATGGTGTCAACAACAGAGAGATTCATAATGCAAGCAGGAGCATTTTGAGTTTCATATTGTGCAACCATATCAGCCCTATGATTCCCTCTTGCAACTAGGTCATGACCTAAAGAATGCCCTTTGCAATAGATCACTGTCAATTCCTTGGGTAATTGGAGAGCTGACAGCAATTCCCAAATAATGTCTGCATGAGCAATTAATTTCCCACTAGATGTTAAAAATCTTCTTTGAAGCCAAAGGGAACCATTCTTATTATAGATTCCAAAGGAATACTTGGAATCTGTGGAAATATTTTTTCTCTTATTCTCTGCAAGCTCACATGCATTTTTGAGAGCAATTAACTCTGTACCCTGAGCACTCATATTTCTGGGTAGTGAAGCGCACCATAATGTTTCAAATTCACTCAGTATCGCAGTGCACCTGTGAGTCTTATTCCATTTCTCATAAAAGAGGAACCATCAGTGAATAAGATCATATCAGGGTTGTCAAAATCTGACAGATTTTGCTTAGGTCTTTCTGCCATTTGCACTACAGTTTCACAATCATGCAATGGCTCTCCTTGTTTTGGTAAATCAGGCAATAATGTAGCTGGATTTAGAGTGCATCACTTTAGTGTTATATGTTCACTCCCTAAAAGCACTATTTCATATTTTGTCAGACATTGGTCTGAAAATGCCTGTGTTCTGTATTTTAGCAAAAGTGTTTGAACTTCATGTGAACAATAAACTGTCAGAGGAAAGCCTAACACTAAATCTGCAGATTTTGTCACTAGTAATGTAGGTTCTGCAACACCTTTCAAACATGGAGATATTCCTGCAGCTATGGGATCCAATTGACTGGAGTAATATGCAACAGGACATTGATTTGATCCCAAACTCTGCATCAAAATTCCTAAAGCCACCCGCTTTCACTCATGGACATAGAGCATGAGTGGATTTGAGTAATCAGGGATACTGAGAGCAGGAGAGGAAAATATTGCTTCCTTTAATTTTGGAATTGCTTGCAAATGCTATGTTCTTAACTTCAGTGGCTCTGACTCAGTGTCTTTTGTTAGAGCAGTTAGTGGTTTAGTGATTTTACCATAGTTTGGAATCCATTGTTTGCAAAAACCCATGATCCCCAAGATTGCTCTGAGTTGCCTTTTGGACTTTGGAGCACTCAGCTTCTGAATATATGCTATTCTCTTTTGAGAAATGCTTCTGGACCCCTCTGACAGCACAAATCCAAGATACTGTGCATGTGGAAGACACCTTTGGGTTTTAGCTTTTGATATCTTGTGTCCACTTTTGTACAGCTCTCATAAAATATCTTTACTATCATGCTGGCACACTTTTGCAGAAGGTGAGGCTAACAGTATATCATCCACAAAGTGGATCAGCTTACTGTCGTTGAAATGGATATTCTTCAAATCTTTAAGATTTGGGAAAATGCTGAGGGACTTTTGCAGAATCCCTGGGGCAGACAATGCCAGGAATATTGATTTCCTTGCCACGTGAATGCAAATATCTTCTGTGAGTCTCTTTGTTTAGGTTTTGAGAAGAAAGCAGTACATAAATCAACCATGGTGAAATATTTTGCATGAAGTAGGAGCAATGGAGTAGTTATAGCTTGGTCAGGCATGAGAGATGCCAGGATCATCAACTATATTCTGGGCTATTACTAGTCATGCTAACTTTTTGTCTTGCCACCGGATTTCAGTGACACTGGAAGAGAGAGTGAGGCTAATGATTTTGTTCAATTGCCGCACTTAAATCCAATTCATGAAAGTCTTGACATCACTCAATGACATCATTGATCCTCTTCAAAAGTGAAGGACAAACACCTACAGAACAGTGGGGAAAGCATTGACTCAGAGGACCCCTGAGGAAATCATAACTCTCATACTTCCTGTTTAACCTTGGGAAAGTCACTTAACATCACTAAGTCTCAGCAACCACCCACATTCTTTGGTTGAACAAATGAGGAACTTGAGAAAGATGGTTCTGGAAGTTTCTTCCAATTCTAAAGATACCATCCTACATATTCACCCAGTTGATACTTATTCCCATGCCTTGGTGTGCAATACTTAAAAGAAGCCAAGATGATACATATCTTGTTACTTTATTATCAATGTTTCAATAAATTCTATATTACCCCAAAAGCCTAATCAATACCAGTCTTTTATGTTTTCATTGGGTGGGTTAGAGAAAACAATTTCAAATACTTACTGATTTGATGAGAAATCTCCCCCTCTGGGCATGGAGAACAATCAAAGCAGCAGATGGGCTCTCCTTCCCTTTGGGTTTTCCTGAATCCAGGGGCACAGCTATCACTGCACACAGCATTGAGAGTCTGAACAGTGATAAGAGAAGAAAGTGTTTGCAGGGTCTGGGCCATAAGAATAGATGGTAGATTGTTTTATGAGAATATCACTTTGGAAAGGCAAAGAAATCTGAGTTGTAGGAGAGCAATGGGCCTTCTCCATGGACCATAAATCAATAAGCACATGCAGTACAATGTTTACTAGATCAGTATTCATGAGATCTGATTTTAGTTGCCATTCACCAACAACTATCTGACTTTAGCTGGCCTGCTCCTCTGCTCTGGGTTTCAGATTCTTCATCTGGAAAAGGAAATTGTTGGACCTCAAAAGTTCCTTTAAGGTATAATAGTCTATACTTGTAGAAGTAATTTTGTTCATTTTAAAAACCTTGACTGTTTAAGGAATCACATACCACTGAACAAAAAAATCTACACATAATTTTTATCCATATAAGGTGTAAGGCAACAGAGTTGAAGGATGTGATACAATTGATTATGTAATGGAACACAAATAGCAAATCCTATACTAATGTGGTAGGTATATTTTGGCAAACTAAATTATTTTAGAATATTCAGAAATGTGGCTAATATTAAAAATAGATCAGTCAATTAATTAATCAGTCAGTCAATCCATTAAACAGAACTGCATGATGATTGAATGTTTTTGCTTTAGCTGAATGTGTAATTTGGATGTGAATGGATGATTTGCCATAACACAGCCTATAAAATATTGTACGATGTGGAAATATCACATACCACATGAAATTTTCTGGGAGGAAAGAGAGACAGGAAGCACAGGAAGATTTTCTCCATTAAAAATATATCTATGCCTGGATTAATAAGAATAAATAGTATTTATTCATGATATGAAAATTTTAAAAGCTCTTTCAGGAGACGACCTAAGAAATAAGATGTATTTCCATTTTTGGAAGCCTTGAATTAACATTGAAATTCCTTTTGACCTTTGACTCAAATGAGCCCCACACTATGGCCTCCTTAGAAATGGTGAAATCTTGACCAAAAGGAGCACTGGGGATAAATTGTCCCACTTTCACGAGAGTTTCAGTCCCATTTTGAAAGAACAAGTATTTCAAAATGTCATAATCAGCCTCAGAACTTCGTGTGGCATCCAAAAACACCTGGTCACCAGCACTGTTGTTAAAGCAGATGTTCTTCAGAAAAGGGTGGAGCTGAAAGGGAAAAGAAATGAGTCACCACCTAGTATTCAAGGACAAGTCTCTTACCAAAGCAAGACCTTGGGGAAACTTTAGAAGATCCTAGGACTCATGACCCAAAGTTTGTGGGGTTTTTTTTGGTGGGGGCAATAAACATTCTGATTTCCAAAAAAGCACATGTAGACAGCAGACTCTGTCCTCTAAGGAAATACTTTCATGTTTTAACCACCAATAACAGTTATTTTCATTTACATGAGCACTTTTTAATTTTTTAATTTTATCTTCATTTTATTCCAACAACAAATTTACAAATAAGTTTTCTAAAGTTATATGCTTCATGTTGTTTCCCTCCCTTCTTTTCTCCCCTTCCCAGAGTTGACAAGTAATTCCACTGAGTTATATGTGTATTATCATTCAAAACATATTTCCATATTATTCATTTCTGTAAGAATAATCTTATAAAACCAAAACACGAAATGATATACCCAAATAAACAAGTGATAAATCATGTTTTCATTTGCATTTCCACTCCAACAGTTCTTTCTCTGGAAGTGGATAGCCTTCTTTTTCATAAATCCCATTGCATTGTCCTGGATCAATGTATTACTATTAGTAGCAAAGTCTATCACATTTGATTGTCCCACAATATTTCAGTTACTGTGTATGATATTTTCCTGGATCTGCTTATTTCACCCTGCATCATTTTATGTAGGTCTTTCCAGTACTTTCTAAAATCATCCTGTTCATAATTCATTACAGCAAAATAGTAATATATCACCATCATGTTCCACAATTTATTCATTCATTCCCCAATTGAGGAATATTCTTTTAGTTTCCAATTCTTTGACACCACCAAAAGCACAACTACAAATATTTTTGTACAAACAGGTCCTTTCCCATTTTTAAAATCTCTTTGGGATACGGACCTAGTATTGGTATTGTTAGATCAAAAGGTATGTAGTCTTTTAAAGCTCTTCAATTTGCCTTCCAGAATGGATACATCAATTCATGTCACCAGCAATGCATTAGTGTCCCAATATTGCCACATTACCTCCAACATTTATTATTTTCTTTTACTCTCATATTGATAAATCTGATAGCTTAATGTTACCTGCCAAGGTTGGGGCACCCAGGGTTCTCCAACTCTTACAGGTGCTCTCTCTGTGATCACCAGGAGCATTTCATGAAGGGCCAAGGCCACAGCATGCACAGCATTGTAGATGGTATAACTCAGACCAGACATAGTCATGTCAAAGAAGCGCAGAGGTAGAGTCTCCAAGGAGGCATTCGGTGAGCATTCGTATTCTTTTTGATTTTTAAGTTTTTCTTGATCTTTGAATGCTGAGCACCAGAACTCCTTAAGAATAATGTCGTCTGGGTAATTAGCAGGATTTACTGTCCTGAGAAAGGGCTTGAAACCAGGTATTTCCTTTGTCATCTGGGAAAATGAAAGTGCTCCATGGAAACTATAGCCATCATCCCAATTGGGTCTCATGGTGATGTCCCAATGAGATGTGGTAATCCAGACCTTCCATAAGAAGACAAAAAGAGGCTGTGAATATCTAAGGATCATGAGTGAATCTGTGTCACCATGAATGATGATCACTCTGACTGAGGATTGTATGATACGTGGCATGAACATATCATGAGATTCTGTATGTCTTCTTTCACTGACTGGCAGCTTCTCAGTGTAGGCCAGACAAATACCATGTTTGACCATATCCCCTCTTATGTCCCATAGGAATTGTTCACCTCTCATATCATCTGTGGTCACCAGACCTATCCATGTCCATTCAAAATATGCTATTAATCTGACAATACCATGGAACAGTGAGGAGTCCCTTTGGGCCACTTGGAAGACAGAAGGAAAGTGAGCCTTGTTACTCAGGATGGAATCAAAAGGTCCATAGCTGATCTGGTTGGGGAAAAAATGGGGCATTTTGATTTTTGCACCTCTCATATTGTTGAGCAAATTTCAGCAATGTAATCAGCAAATGTATGTTTTGTTAGAAGAAAGGTGGTAGATTTAAGAATTCCCTACTCATTATTTGCAATTATATCTAAATTTGTTTAGTTATTCAGTATCAAACAATTAAATAATTCTTCATATTTGTAGAGGAACAATAATTAAATTAATGTGGATTTAAAAATCAATAATCTCAAGAGAAATTGTGAAAATAATTATGAAAGAAGAATCTAGTAGGACCAGATCTCAAACCTCACTATAAAGCTGTAATAATTGAAACAATAAAATAAAACATAAAAAAGAAATTTGAGGAGCAAAGAGAAAGCTACCTTTCAGATTTATGGATTGGGAAAGAATTCATGACCAATCACGTCCTGAAAGTTATCCAAAACTAAAACTCCCAGGAATATTCTAGCAAACAAGCCATCAATGAACCACCTAAGAAAGAAATCTCCAGGGCCAGTTGGATTCAAAAGTCAATTCTATCAAACATTTAAAGAACAAGTATTCCCAATACATATACTGTTTGGGATGATGGGCAGAGAAGTATTCCTACCAAATTTTTTTTATTAAACAAATATGATATTATTACCTAATCCAGAAAGAAGAAAAATAGAAAGAAATTTATAGGCAATTTTCCTCAATGAATGTACTTGCAAATATTTTAAATAATATAAAAGCAAAGAGAATAGAGCAATATATCACAAGAATTATTCACTATGGCCAGGTGGGATTTACACCAGCAATGCTGGGATAGTTAATATTAGGAAAACAATCAACATAAATGACTTTACCAATAACCAAACTAACATAAATGACATGATCATCTCGATGCAGAAAAAGCCTTCAACAAAACACAACACCCGTTCCTATTAAAAACACTAGAAAACATGGGAATAAATGGGTCATTCCTTAAAATGATAAGCAGCACCTACTTAAACATCAGCAAGTGTCATCAGCAATGGGGATAAGTTAGAAACCTTCCCAATAAGATCAGTAATGGACCAAGGCTGCCCCTTATTACCACTAATGTTTAATATTGTATTAGAAATGCTACCGTTAGCAATAAGGAAAGACCACCAGACTTCTGGAGAGTGGTGCTGCTCTCCAGTGCTGAAGTCCACCAGTTCAGTCATATAGACAGTTGTCAATCAAACCTAGCACTGTTGTCAGCTATTTAGTGCTGAAGTGGTGAATTAAAGATGTTGAGTAGAGCCTTATTTTACCATTGTGGCTTCTAATTTTACCCAACCAATTTTTATCAGGTATTATTTCCTCATTATTCTTATATGTTTGTCAACATGTTACTGGGAATAATAAAAGTTGTGTATGCTTGTTTGATGTGGATATTGTGTCTGTTTTTGACAGTGATTCCTAATTATTGTTACACATTACTTGGTTGGGAATTTCTAAAGCCATTGATGAGATTATCAATCTGTTCCTATTTACTGGTTGTTTTCATTGGTTTTGCAATTGTGTACAAATATTGATGGGTTTTTATTGTAACTCCATGTAAAATCAAGGATGTTTTTACTTGGATATCCAGAGACTCAGAGATAAAAAAAATGATGGTAATAATGCGGGCAAAGCTGGATATGATGGGAAAATATTTTAATGCAACTCTTGTAAATAACAATGTAAATGGAAAAAATAATGGTTTTGACTTTGAGAATGTTGATATGATTGTTGTTGAGAAATTAGCAGAGGGAAGTGTTATAATATCAAAGACTCCCAATAGGCTTGAAAGGGAAACAGAGACTCTAAATACAAATCCTGCTTCCATGTTCCCTTTAAGAGACCTGCCTTTTATTTCACCTGATAATAGAATTGTTCACCTGAAGTCACACAAGCAGTTCTCAGCTGCAGAGTTAGATGCAATTAAATGGAGAATCTCCAGGTTTGTTCACAAGCCCAACACAGTGATCAGAGAATTTAAACAGGCAGTGAAAATCTATGCAGATTATGCTGATTTCTTTTTGTTTATTTTAAGAATTATTAATGAAAAGAGAGAGACAACAATTTATTGAACAAACTAGAAATAATCCTCCTTTAACACCATGGCCAGAGCAATATGAAGAATTGGATTTAAATTCAGATGTCAATTATAGAAATCTGAAACAAGCTAGAGAATCTATAATTGAGGTTATGAAAAGGAATTCCAGAAGACCTGATGCATGGCCAAAATCTGAGAGAATTAACCAGGATATTGGAGAGTCACCAGCAGGTTTTCTAGACAGATTAACAGATGTAGCAGAGATGCAATTGGGGCTCAATGTTCCTTTTGAAGAGACAATTATTCATATAAAAAGAGTATTTGTAAACAATGCTTGCTCTGCAGTAAGGCAAGTTTTAAAGAGCCACTGTCCAGATTGGGAGATTATGAGTTTGGAGGAATTAAAGAGGAAAGCTACTTATGTATTTGCAGCTGACAGGGATAAAACTACTGCTGATAAAGACTCCATTATTGAGGATTAAAAAAGACAATTGTAAGATGCAAAAAGAAAGGCAAAAGATAGTGAGATCAAAGAAGAAAAGGTGGTAGCAGCATGGAGAGCAGTGCAGCCTAGAAATTAATATGTTTCTAGGGAAAAGAGGTCTGGAGCTCTAAGGTGTCATTTTTGTATTGGTGTGGGACATTTTGTAAGAGAATGTTGCTATAGGGGACAATTCTCAAGGCAATTGAATAGAGGAAATGGATATAATAATGATTATAATAATGGATGGAGACAGAATTTTAATAGATGGAATAACAACAATAGAAAACAAAATCAAGATCAGATTAATGGAAATGTGTGTCCTAATGGATGTTGCCATGGAGTTCAAGCACCAGTTTTGCATATAATGCAAGATTGGGGGAAGTCAGGAGAAAGACTGAAGTATAGCCAGGTAGTTAGTGACCAGAAGGGAGATCAGAACAAAGAAGTATGTCCATTATGATGGTGTCCCAGGAGTTCTCAAGTGTTGGGTGAATCAATGAAAAGTGGAATTAAGGTTAATGATATTGGATGTAATGAGGATAAAGTTAATGAATCTGTAAATAATGTAATTAAAACAAATNATTTAAGAATTCCCTACTCATTATTTGCAATTATATCTAAATTTGTTTAGTTATTCAGTATCAAACAATTAAATAATTCTTCATATTTGTAGAGGAACAATAATTAAATTAATGTGGATTTAAAAATCAATAATCTCAAGAGAAATTGTGAAAATAATTATGAAAGAAGAATCTAGTAGGACCAGATCTCAAACCTCACTATAAAGCTGTAATAATTGAAACAATAAAATAAAACATAAAAAAGAAATTTGAGGAGCAAAGAGAAAGCTACCTTTCAGATTTATGGATTGGGAAAGAATTCATGACCAATCACGTCCTGAAAGTTATCCAAAACTAAAACTCCCAGGAATATTCTAGCAAACAAGCCATCAATGAACCACCTAAGAAAGAAATCTCCAGGGCCAGTTGGATTCAAAAGTCAATTCTATCAAACATTTAAAGAACAAGTATTCCCAATACATATACTGTTTGGGATGATGGGCAGAGAAGTATTCCTACCAAATTTTTTTTATTAAACAAATATGATATTATTACCTAATCCAGAAAGAAGAAAAATAGAAAGAAATTTATAGGCAATTTTCCTCAATGAATGTACTTGCAAATATTTTAAATAATATAAAAGCAAAGAGAATAGAGCAATATATCACAAGAATTATTCACTATGGCCAGGTGGGATTTACACCAGCAATGCTGGGATAGTTAATATTAGGAAAACAATCAACATAAATGACTTTACCAATAACCAAACTAACATAAATGACATGATCATCTCGATGCAGAAAAAGCCTTCAACAAAACACAACACCCGTTCCTATTAAAAACACTAGAAAACATGGGAATAAATGGGTCATTCCTTAAAATGATAAGCAGCACCTACTTAAACATCAGCAAGTGTCATCAGCAATGGGGATAAGTTAGAAACCTTCCCAATAAGATCAGTAATGGACCAAGGCTGCCCCTTATTACCACTAATGTTTAATATTGTATTAGAAATGCTACCGTTAGCAATAAGGAAAGACCACCAGACTTCTGGAGAGTGGTGCTGCTCTCCAGTGCTGAAGTCCACCAGTTCAGTCATATAGACAGTTGTCAATCAAACCTAGCACTGTTGTCAGCTATTTAGTGCTGAAGTGGTGAATTAAAGATGTTGAGTAGAGCCTTATTTTACCATTGTGGCTTCTAATTTTACCCAACCAATTTTTATCAGGTATTATTTCCTCATTATTCTTATATGTTTGTCAACATGTTACTGGGAATAATAAAAGTTGTGTATGCTTGTTTGATGTGGATATTGTGTCTGTTTTTGACAGTGATTCCTAATTATTGTTACACATTACTTGGTTGGGAATTTCTAAAGCCATTGATGAGATTATCAATCTGTTCCTATTTACTGGTTGTTTTCATTGGTTTTGCAATTGTGTACAAATATTGATGGGTTTTTATTGTAACTCCATGTAAAATCAAGGATGTTTTTACTTGGATATCCAGAGACTCAGAGATAAAAAAAATGATGGTAATAATGCGGGCAAAGCTGGATATGATGGGAAAATATTTTAATGCAACTCTTGTAAATAACAATGTAAATGGAAAAAATAATGGTTTTGACTTTGAGAATGTTGATATGATTGTTGTTGAGAAATTAGCAGAGGGAAGTGTTATAATATCAAAGACTCCCAATAGGCTTGAAAGGGAAACAGAGACTCTAAATACAAATCCTGCTTCCATGTTCCCTTTAAGAGACCTGCCTTTTATTTCACCTGATAATAGAATTGTTCACCTGAAGTCACACAAGCAGTTCTCAGCTGCAGAGTTAGATGCAATTAAATGGAGAATCTCCAGGTTTGTTCACAAGCCCAACACAGTGATCAGAGAATTTAAACAGGCAGTGAAAATCTATGCAGATTATGCTGATTTCTTTTTGTTTATTTTAAGAATTATTAATGAAAAGAGAGAGACAACAATTTATTGAACAAACTAGAAATAATCCTCCTTTAACACCATGGCCAGAGCAATATGAAGAATTGGATTTAAATTCAGATGTCAATTATAGAAATCTGAAACAAGCTAGAGAATCTATAATTGAGGTTATGAAAAGGAATTCCAGAAGACCTGATGCATGGCCAAAATCTGAGAGAATTAAACAGGATATTGGAGAGTCACCAGCAGGTTTTCTAGACAGATTAACAGATGTAGCAGAGATGCAATTGGGGCTCAATGTTCCTTTTGAAGAGACAATTATTCATATAAAAAGAGTATTTGTAAACAATGCTTGCTCTGCAGTAAGGCAAGTTTTAAAGAGCCACTGTCCAGATTGGGAGATTATGAGTTTGGAGGAATTAAAGAGGAAAGCTACTTATGTATTTGCAGCTGACAGGGATAAAACTACTGCTGATAAAGACTCCATTATTGAGGATTAAAAAAGACAATTGTAAGATGCAAAAAGAAAGGCAAAAGATAGTGAGATCAAAGAAGAAAAGGTGGTAGCAGCATGGAGAGCAGTGCAGCCTAGAAATTAATATGTTTCTAGGGAAAAGAGGTCTGGAGCTCTAAGGTGTCATTTTTGTATTGGTGTGGGACATTTTGTAAGAGAATGTTGCTATAGGGGACAATTCTCAAGGCAATTGAATAGAGGAAATGGATATAATAATGATTATAATAATGGATGGAGACAGAATTTTAATAGATGGAATAACAACAATAGAAAACAAAATCAAGATCAGATTAATGGAAATGTGTGTCCTAATGGATGTTGCCATGGAGTTCAAGCACCAGTTTTGCATATAATGCAAGATTGGGGGAAGTCAGGAGAAAGACTGAAGTATAGCCAGGTAGTTAGTGACCAGAAGGGAGATCAGAACAAAGAAGTATGTCCATTATGATGGTGTCCCAGGAGTTCTCAAGTGTTGGGTGAATCAATGAAAAGTGGAATTAAGGTTAATGATATTGGATGTAATGAGGATAAAGTTAATGAATCTGTAAATAATGTAATTAAAACAAATGAAAATGTAATTAATGTTAATGAATGTGAGGAAAATGAAAATTGTGATGTGAAAATAGTTCAAAATTCTAGTGATTGTTTAATAATGGAAAATAATGGAAAATGTGAAACGGATAAGGAAAATGTGATTGTAAATGTGGACTAAGGCAGAGTTAAGGGGCCAATGGGAGTAGTGCTACCTCAGAAGAATGTGATAAAGATGTAAAATCCTGGAAAAGTCATCCAATTCAAGCAGATGTGTGTTTGGATGGACAAGAGATGAGTGAACTTTGTACTGGTGTTACTGTGTTAGCTCCAGTGTTGGAGACATTCCAACCACAAAATAGCAGAGAACCACATTGTGTGAGTTTGTTTAAATCAGTTACTCTAGTCAGGGTGAGGACTAAGGGAGGACCAGTTCCTTTTGTGTCTCCACATCCCTTGACTAAAGAAGCAATTGAAGGAATAAGACAAATCATAGAATCCCTAATACAACAAGGGATCTTAATACCTTGATTCTCAAAATTTAATACACCTATTCTTCCTGTCAAAAAGCCAAAGTTGAGAATGGCAGACCTGTGTATCTTTTTATTTAAGATTTAATGGCTGTCAATGATTATGTGATCAAAACTCATCTTGTTGTGCCAAGACTATCTGCTATAATTTCTTCCATTCCAAGCCAGGCAAGATATTTCACTGTGGTAGACTTATGCTCAGCTTTTTTCTCAATTCCAATTCATGAGAAGTCTAAAAAGGCCTTTGTTTTTACATGGGAAAAGACACACAGAACCTGGACTTGTTTACCTCAAGGGTTCTCAGATTCACCAAGCCAATTTTCACAAATTTTAAATACAGAACTTAAAATTATACAAGTCAAAGGGAGTAAATTGTTGCATTTTGTGGATAATATTCTCCTTGCAACTGCAAATGCAAATGTTTGTCTTAGAGATAGCAAGATTCTTTTGTTAGAAATATAGAAGCATGAACATAAGGTATCCAAGGCAAAATTACAGTGGGTTTTGCCTAGAGTGCAATATCTAGGTTTTGTGTCATCAGAGGGTTCAAGAAGTATCACGCAGAAAAAATAGCTGATATCCAAAAACTGACTGCTCCAAATTCAAAAAGCAGCTCAGAGCTGTTCTTGGAACAACTAGGTTTGGAAGACAGTGGATACCTGGTTACAGACAAATAACAAAATGCCTTACGGGTTTGACCAGGAATATATAACCTGAACCTCTGAAACTTAAGCTTGAACATCTGCAGGTCTTACCTAAGCATGAAAAAAAGCCATTTTATCTGCTCCTGCTTGGGGCATCCCAGACTATTTAAAACCCTTTCAATTGTTTTTAATGAGACCAAGGGAATTGCTTCTGGGGTACTAACACAGACTTTGGGACAAAGTTATCATCCTATTGGGTATTATAGTTGTGAGCTTGATCCAATAGCCACAGCAAATGGACCTTATCTAAGAGGGTAGCTGCTGCTGCTATATTCTTCCAGAAGTCAGCAGATTTACTTTTGGGATGTCCATTGACTCTATATGTTCACATCAAATAGAAGCACCAATGAGGAAATTTTGTACTTAAGCTTATTCAGATCAAAGAATTTCTAAGTATGAAATTATTCTCCTGGGTAGTGAGAACATCCAGTTGAGGAGGTGTAGTGTATTAAATACAGCTATGCTTCTTCCTGATCTACCAAAGAATGATGAGCCATTACATGAGTGTGTGGAAGTAGTTAATTTGATGGACATGCCTAGGATCAATTTGAAAGACACTCCTATTGAAAATCCAGACTTGGTTTTGTTCACCAATGGTTCTTCATATCTGTGTAATGGTATTCATTGTACTGGTGCTACAGTGGTCACAGAATTTGAGTGGTATGGCTCATTACCTGGAAATCTTAGTGCCCAGGGAGCAGAGTTAGTGGCATTGAAGTAAGTCTGTCTTCTAGCTGATGGTAAAAGTGCTAGTATCTATATAGACTCTCAGTATACTTTTTCAGTATGTCATGCAAATAGGAAAGATCTAGAAACAGCAAAGTTTTATTACTGCATCAGGAAAACCAATTGCACATGAAGAAATAATAACTGAGTCGTTGGATGCTATCCAGAAACCAAAACACCTTACGGTAATCCATTGCAGAAGTCATACTTGTGGTAGAGACTCAATTTATAAAGGAAATCATTGCTGATGTAACTGCAAAGTATGCAACCAAAAATGCCCCAGTGTATGTTATGCATGTGTCAACTATTGAGTCTGATGATTTACAAAAAAGTTTATGTAGACTCAGAGATTCAAAAATGGAAGGAGAAGTTTGGAGCAAGGAAAGAACATAGTATATGGTTGCAGACACTGGGAAACTGCTATTACCAAAAGATTTTTACACCTATTTGTGTCAAGTCATTCATACAAAATGTCATTTTGATACACAAGCTGTAGTGGATCCAGTAAAGAAATAATGGGTAGCACTAAGAATAAGTACTGTTGCAAATAAGATCTATAGTAGTTGTTCTGTTTGCCAAAAAATTCAATCAACGTGCATTCAAAAAGAAAGGTTTAGGTGGCAGAACTTTGGCATACTGCCCATTCAAGAGTTTGCAAATTGATCATATAAGCATGCCCAAAGCTGGAAGATACAAATTTTGTCTTGTAATTGCTGATAGTTTAACAAAGTGGCCTGAAGCTGTTCTGCCTACTACAAATGCTGCTAGTTTTGTAGTGAAAGTGTTGCTTAGGGAAATTGTTCCTAGATTTGATGTTCCAATTACCATAGATTTGGTTAAAGGATTTCATTTTACACAAGATGTTCTGAAAAGACTCTATCAGAATCTAGGAATAACAGCTGAGTTTCATGTTCCTTATCATCCACAAAATTCAGGTCATGTGTAGCATTTGAACATGGAACTCAAAACTATTGTGGGGAATTTTGTGCTGAAACATCTAAAATAGCGAGATATTCTTCCCATAGCTTTTTTTCCTGTGTACTAGATCTAGAGCAGATTTGCATGTATCATTTTATGAAATGCTCTTTGGAGATGCTCCTTTGCAAGGAAAAATACATCTCTCTTAGGGGTAAATAGTCTAATTGCTTCATATTTAAGTGCTTTACAAGAAAAGCTTAGAGAACTACATGATATGGGAGTATTGATACAATCTGATCCATTGGATTATTCTCTCCATAATTTTCAACCAGGTTTTATGGTATATGTGAAAATTTTTGTGAAAACATTGGCTGCAAAAGAGAGTTGGGTTGGTCCTTATACTATTGTGTTAATTTCATCTTCATCAGTGAAAGTATTAGGAAGAAATTCTTGGTTTCATTGTTCTCATGTAAAATTAGCTCATCATCAATTGATGATGAGACTATAGAAATAGTAAAAACAGAAGGAGGAGAAATTGGAGAAGAAGAAAAGGAAGAAGAAGAAGGAGGAGGAGGAGGAGAAGCAGGAGGAGTACAAGGAGGAGGAGAAGGAGGAGGAGGAGAAGAAAGAAGAGTTGGAGGATAGTTGTGAGGCAAAAAGCTTAGATTTCATCAGGCAAATAGAGTCTGCAATCAAAAATATGAGTAAGGAGAGGACCATTCCAGTGGAAGAAGACATTCTGATGGAAGAGGACATTCCTTTGAAGAGGACATAGACATTGAAGGACATTGTGCAGAGACTGAAGGATTTGTAGCTAATAAGCAGATAAAGACTAAAGAAAATTTTCAATGAAGAGGACCAAGTGATTGATGGACTAATGTTTCTAAGAATTTGGGTAATGTAACTTAGCAACATAGCATATTTTCATAACGCATTCAACAATATATATTACTGCCATGGAATGTGGAGAAAAAAGATTTCTTCAGAGAAGAGGACAAGATGGAAAGTCTGAAGTTTTGGTAGGTATATTGCATGCAACAGAAACATAACATAACATAACATGGCATAAATAACAACACAACATAAACATATACATATAAACATAAACACAAAAATGGTTAGGATACAATTGATTCAAATAGTAAATCAATGAATAGTTACTTAGTATAGGATTTAGTTATATATGTGTCCATATAGGTAAATGGATACTGTTTAGATTTTAGACAGCTTAGAATAGTAGTAGTATAGGTAGATAGGGTTAGTTTTAGGAGATTTCATTAAGATAGGGCTGTAGTTAAATAGATTAAAATTTAGGGTTGATAAGATAGGAAGGGTATTGAAATACATTACAACATACATTATGTATTACAAATACATAACAATATGCATTACATATCACATAAACATGTAAATAGATATGTAAATATATCTAAATAGTGTGTATTATAGTTAGAATTGAAAATTGCATTATAGTTTATGTGTATTGTAAAAATGGGACCAGTTTGCAATGATGCTGAAAGCCCTGACTGAAATGTCAAACCTCTAGAAAGGGGGAGGGGAGTGAGTTGTTAGAATTCTTTCTCCTCCCCGTTTTAGGCAGTTAGAAGGCTCTGATAACTGACCTACAGAACTACCTATATACCAGTAATGGCTGTTATCTGACTTAGACTTTACAGGACTAAACTGGCTAATAAACAGTAATAATCCCACAAAAATTGATGTCTTCAACTGACTGAGTTTTATTCCCTAAATCAGGATGGATAATTGGCTCAGGATGTCTTCACAAAAGGTTCTTTATTCTTTTAATCACAACTGCTTACCAAATCTGCCAAGATGGAAACTTGGCTTAGGTAATGTATATGATGGTGTATCTAGAGAATCCTAGAGAATCAACTAAAAATCTAATTGAAATAATTTTAGCAAAGTTGCAAGATACAAAATAAAACCACATAAATCATCAACATTTCTAAATCGAATAAACAAAGCTCAGAAGGAAGAGTTAGAAAGAGAAACTACATTTAAATTCCTCTATATAACATAAAATAATTGAGAATCTGTTTTCTAAGAAAAAACTGGAATTATTTGAACATAATTACAAAACACTTTAAATGCAAATAAAATCAGATCTAAATAATCAGAAAATATTAATTGTGCATAAGTAGGCTGGCCTAATATAATAAAAATGACAATTCTGCTTCAATTAATTCATTTATTTAGTGCCATACCAATCAAACTACTAAATAATTATTTTAAAGAACTAGAAAAAATAATGAAGTTTATGTAGAAGAGCAAAAGGTCAAGAGTTTAAGGGTAACTAATAAAAAATAATGTAAAGAAAGGTGGCTTAGCAGTATCAGATCTCAAATCATATTATAAAACAGAAAGTGACAAAACAATATGGTACTGCCAAAGAAATAGAATGATAGATCAACAAAGCAGATGAGATACACAATATACAGGAGTGAATAACCTCAGCAGTCTAGTGTTTGATAAACTCAAAATTCACAGCTTTTGGAATAAGAACTCACTATTTAAAAAAAACTGCTGGAAAAATTAGAAAATAGCACCACAGAAACTAAGTAAATTATACACCAATATCTCACATGCTATACCAAGATGAGGTCAAAATCGGTAGATGATTTAAACATAAAGAATGATATTATAAGCAAATTAAGGGAACACAATACCTGACATCTTTGAAGTAGGGAAGAATTTATGACTGAACAAGAGTATTACAAGATGCATTAAGGAGCTACAGTCAGGATTATACAGGACCTAGCAACTTATACATTTAAGGACAAGACAGCATGGAATATGGTATCCCAAAAGGCAAGAGATGTAGGACTAAACCCTAGAATTACATGCCCAGAAAACTTAGCAGGATTCTCCAAAGGGAAAAAATGACATTTAATGAAACAGAGGAATTTCAGACTTATTTGAAAAAAAAAACAGCTGGAAAGAAAATGTGAAGAGCAAATTCTACACTCAAAAGAATCCTAAAAAAGGCAAAGTGAAAATTTAAAAAGGTTTTGATAAGGTTAACTGAGTACATTCTTATCTGGGAAGGTGATAATTGAAATAATTAAGATATTTATGATACTTGAGAAAAGCAAGGTATTTAAAGTATGCAAGATACCTAAAGTACCTAAAATATTTAAGAATTTTATCACTATTAGAGCAAAAAATCATAGTATACATAAAAAGAAGGAAGGATGCGAAATAAGATGGACTGATACCCAAGAAAACAAGGGATGGTAAAGAGGGACACATGGAAAAGAGGAAAGAGGAAGATAGAAGAAGGTAAATGATTTCTCATTGAGAGGAGCATAAATGGCAAATTTGTGAAGAAGATGGGGCATGGGAGTGACTATGTTTGAACATTACTATCATTGGAACTAGCTCAAAGTGGGAATAATATTCAAATTCAGTCAGCTATAGAAACCTGCCTTATATTATAGGGAAGTAGGAAGATAGGGAGAATAATGGAAAAGATGAATAGACAAAAAAAAGCGTGAATTGGGGGAGGTGGTCATTGAAAACAAAGTATCTGTGAACAGAGAAAGGCTAAAAGGAGAGAGAGAGAGATGAATAAATGGGAAAAGAAGATGGAGGGAAACAAAATTAGCAATCACAACTATGAAGGTGAATAGAATGAACTCATCTCAATAAATAAATAAAGCTCAATAAGATAGCAGAGTATATAAAAACCAAAATCCCCAATATAGTCTCTACAAGCAACATATTTAAAACAGGGAGATACACACAGTGAAAAAGTAAGAGAAAGGAGCTGAAATTACTACCTGTTAGCTAAAGGGGAAAAAAGCAAGGGCAGCAAAAAGTAATTTTCAGGCAAAGCAAAAGTAAAACCTAGTCTAATCAAAAGAGATAATTTAGGAAATTACATTATGATAAAAGACACCAAAGTGAATGGAACAATATCCAAATTATATATGCACCAAATGCAATAATATCCAGTTTCCTAAAGGAAAAGTTACATAAATTACAGGAGTTAATAGATAGTAAAATGTTGCTAGAGGAGGGCATCAACCTTCCTTTCTCAGAAGTGGATAAATCTAACAGAAAAACAAGAAAGAAGTTAAGGAGTTAAGAAAAACCTTAGAAAACAAGGATACCATAGATTTGTGGAGAAAACTGAATGGTAATAAAACGAAGTACACATTTAATATAGAAAGGAATACAGCAGTACATGGCACCTTCAAAAAAATAACCTATATAATTTGGACTACAACATTACATCCAGGAATATTAAATCCATACTTTTCAGACCATAATATAATGAAAACTACACTCAAAAAAGAGCAGCAGAAAAACTAAGATCATTTGGAAACCATAATATAATATCCTATGGAACAAATGTTTCAAAGAAAACTCATAGTAGCAATCAACAATTTCATTAAAGAAAGTGAAAATGAGGAGACAACATATCAAAATTTAAGGAATGCAGTAAAAACAATATCTAGAGCTAAATTTGTATCTCTTAATCCTTAAATCAATAAATTAGAGAAAAACAGGTCAACGAATTTTGATATACAACTAAAAAAAACTAGAAAAAGAACAAATTTTAAAGCCCCAATTAAACACCAAATTAGAAATCCTGAAAACCAAGGAACAGATTAATGAAATTAAAGTAATTAAAACCATTGAAATAATGAATGACAAGTAGTTGCTTTTATAAAAAATTAATAAAATAGATAAACAATTGGTTAACTTAATTACAAAGAAAAAGAAAACCAAATTTCCAGTATGAAAAATGAACAAGGTGAAATCACAACTAAAGAAGAAGAAATTAAAACAATTACTGAGTTATTTTGCACAATTAAATGCCAATAAGTCTGACAATCAAAGTGAAATAGATGAATATTTACAAAAATATAAACTACCCAGATGAACAAAAGAAGTAGAATACTTCAACAACTCCAACACAGAAAAAGTAATTAAAGAAAACATTTAAAAACTCTCTAAGAAAAGGACCCCTGGGCCAGATGGATTCACAAGTGAAATCTACAAAACTTGCAAAGAACAACTAATTCCAATAATTGCACAAACTATTTAGAAAAAAATAGGGAAAGAGAGAGACAAAGTCTTTTTATGAAACAAATGATAATGATACCTTTACTAAGAAGAGATAAAACAGAGAAAGAAAATTAAAGACCAGTCTCCCAAATGAACATTGATGCAAAAACTCTAAATTAAATACTACTGAGGATATTACAACATTTCTTCACCAGAATAATATATTATAATGATATGGGTTTTATACCAAGAATGCAGGTATGGTTAAATATGAAAAGCATCAGGATAATTGGCCATATCAATACCCAAATCAATACAAAACACAAAAGAGAACTGCTGCCATGTTGATCTTCAGAGTCTATTGTAGTGTGATAGGTGTTTGCACTAGCCTACCTATATGACTCTTTGGCATGCCACAAGTTGAATGATAAAGTCTATATTTAGTTCATAGTGTGCTCTGAGGATAACTCCACTATTCCCAAGATTGAGTGGTGTGTGCAAAGCACAGAAGCAAAAGGCTTAGTATCTCCCACCTGTGGAAACTTGTAGAGCTCAAGCAGGGTCCCCATCTGGACAGACAGAGCTGACGTGGCTCCTCCAATGACAGCCACAGATTTATCCTGCCCACTGCAGCTGTAATTAGGGACAAGCTGGCCCTGACCAGAGAGCCATCTCAGGGAGCTCTCCAAGGTTCTTGCATCACTGTGGTAGGCATTATACAGGTAAAATCCCAAGGAAGAAATATTGGGTAACAGATTAGGATGCCTGTTGATCTCCTCCACAGCAAATACCAGGGCCAGTACCTGCTGGTAATTTTTGTGCATCAACCTATGAGACAGAGAGTGGAAAACCAAGGACAAAGTATTCAAAGAAAATTTATTAGACTCACTCAACAAGCATTCATGAAACACAATATTTGACAGACATTGTGCAAAAAGCTAGGGATATGATGAAAAAGGATTCTTTGCCTCCAGAAACTTCCATTGTAAGTGAAAAAAATGAGTTCAGAATAGTCGGAAAGTAATCCTAAAAATGAAGGTACCAGGGAGCAGCTGGGTAGCTCAGTGGATTGAGAGGCAAGCCTAGAGATGGGAGGTCCTAGGTTCAAATCTGGCCTCAGACACTTCCCAGCTGTGTGACCCTGGGCAAGTCACTTGACCCCCATTGCCTACCCTTACCACTCTTCTGCCTTGGAGTCAATACCAAGACAGAAGGTAAGGGTTTAAAAAAATGAAGGCACAGCTGAAATGGGAGTAGAACAGAAAACGTAGAAAAAAACCTCTTCCTGAAAGGTATCTTTTGATATTAATCTTGTAGGAATCCAGGAATTCTAATAAGTGAGTGTGAAGAAAAAGAACATTCCAGACATAGGGGACTACCAATGAAGAGAAATGGAGAAGGAAGTGTGTGAGGAACATCTATTAATAATTGTTGGTGGATTAGAGAGTGCACAGAGGGGAGGAACTTACATGAAAACTAGAAATATAGAAAGAACTTGGATTTAAAGAGATTTCAAGTCCAAACTGATATCTTTAGACTTTATCCTCGATGTAATTAGGGAATCTTGAATAAGGGTATATGATCAATCTTTGCTGGAGGAAAAAACAATGCCTACTTTCAAGGAACTAATGGTCTAATGAGGAAAACAACATGTAAATAAATGTTTATGGACAAACCAAACAAAACAAATTGGATGTAAACAATACACTTGGGGCATAAAGACTAATTAAAAATTGTACTTTATACTCAAAGAAGTCAAAAATTATATCACTATGTGTGGTTAATGTACAATGTTCCTGACTTACTGGTCAGGCAAAAGGGAATTCAGAAAGCTCTCCCACAAGTCACATATAAATAGCCCTTATGAACTTTTCAAATGGCAATGTCTCTAACTTTGAGCATTCTCCATTTCTTTTGAGCTACTTCAATTTTGAGTTGCTCAAAGAAGACAGAAGTTTCTTTGATGTGGGCAAATCATACAAGAAAGTGCAGTGCTACTGCTTCCATTTCCCACAGTTGATACAAAAGTTCTCCAAACTGATCATGAGAGCATGCTTGTAACATTTCCTCTGACTTCCATTTGAGTGCTTCTTTTTTGTAAATTTTCTGTAAAATACTTTTTTAGGCAAACATATGATTGAGATGTGAACAATTTGGCCATCCCATCCAGTGAGTTCTCTGCAGTGGAGTCTGAATGCTTAGCACTTCAGCTCTGGAAAGGATATCAGTCCCCACTACCTTATTTTTGCTATGTGAACTTAAAAATCTTTCTAAACCAAGTCAAGGGGAAGTGATTCAGGTAATCCTCAGTGTCTGTACCTTTGTACTGGCAGTTCCATATTCCTGGAATATATTCCAACCTTATTTTCAATTGCTAGGATAACTCTCTTCATTAAGACACTACTGAAGCACAGACTTGCACAGCTTCTTCATTAAGATTTTTCCCAATTGTAATCTTGTGCTTCCCTCAAAAATTATCTCAATGTGCTAGGCTTCCCGTCACTAAGATCTAAGTTTAAATCTGACCTCAGACACTTACTAGCTATGTGATCCTAGTCAAGTCAATTAATTGTTTTGCCTTAGTTTCTTCTTCTGTAAAATGAACTAAAGAACTGAAACCAGCCACTCCATTACCTTTGTCAAGAAAAGCCAAAATGGGCTCACAAAGACTCTAGTGCAATTAAAATGACTGAACAACAATGCTATATTAATAAAGATTATATTCATGTTGTATGTATTTTTATGTGAAAATGTTGTTTTCTTCATTAAGTGTAAATTCCTGCTGAGTTGGGAAGATTTATTTCTTTGTTATATTCTCAGCTGCTTCTAGAAGAGTGCCAGGCATATAATACAGCTTAATAAATACTTGTTTAATTGATTCTCCAGGCAAAACATTCCCATATTCATGTCCCTTTCGATTGGAATTTGAAATGGAAGAAATTTTCCTCCCCATCAACAACCTCTGTCCTCCCCGTATCTACAATTCAATCAAAATAAAGGTTTTGCAGGATTTTTAAAATCACCATATGTGGAGGGAACAGTACCCTCGACCCCCCAAGTCAGTGCAGAAAATGAAAAAAATTAAGGTTAAAAGGGGAAGAAGGAGAATATAAAAAGAGATTTAAAAATATATCAGCTATAATAAACAGACTTTCCCATGTTTTGACTGCTGAACAAACATCAATCTATTGAAAGTAGGAAAGGAGAGGAAAGAGAAAACAAGAAACAGAATAACAGGATAAAGGGAAGGAAAGGCAGACACAGACATGTAGACACAGAGACTCATAACAAGATATCCGGGCTCCCATGGACCGTTTTTATACCTTTTCCCACTGTCCTAGACACAAACATCTGTTAGTTCTAGGATTTCCAAGCTATTTCATTATGACAACAGCTGGGGCAAGAATGAGGATCTGGATTTGAAAAGCCAAAACTATGCTTCCTGAGTCAAAATTCTTGTCATTATCTCTCTTGGTTTTCCATTTCTATACAAGTCTTTACTCTGTTTCCATAGTTTTCCAATGGCTGGGAAGTCAGAGGACAACTTTAACTTAGAATATACACAGAGCTTTTAGTATGAGTAGCATGAGACCTGAGCATGACAGCAGATGCTAATGAGATACTTCCCCAAATCCCCAGGAGATAGGTGATATTTCATAGGAGAAGAAATTGAGGCTCAGAGAGATTAATAGTAGTGATAATAGTTGTGATGGTTGTGGTGGTGGTAGTAGCAGTAGCAGTAATAGTATTTCTGTAGTTTACAAAACTCTTTATATTGATTACTTCATTTGAACCTCCAAGTAATAGAATTACAGATCTAGATTTGGCAAAATCCCAGGGAGAATATTAAAGATAATAAGATGGTGTCCCTTTTACCATTATCTTTTTTAATCATCACAATGAAAAGAAACCCTTTATGAAATAGTCACACTGGCACTTACTTGTAATTCCTACAATTCCTGTCAGGATGACTTTGAAACAGTTCTGCTCCCCCGGCATTGCTCACTTCTTCTGAATGCAAGGGGAGAAAGCTACCAATAACAATGTCTCCATCCCTGGAGAGGCTAGGACTGATTTGGGGGAAACAGGAGGACCTCTCAGTCATCTGAATAGAAGGTGACAGCTGTGGGAGCATTACCAGGAGGAAAGGAATTGTTTGGCAAAATTTTCGCTGAATATCAGGCAGCATAATCTTAAATATCAGTTAAAGTCCCAAGTCCAGAGGCTTAAGTAGTGGTTTGCACAAACACAACGTCACTTCTTTGTACCTTCTTCTGATAAAGAACTATCTGATATTTCAAACCTTACCTGGGAGTGCTATCACCTACTCTGTATGCCTAAAGGAAGACAAGTGCACATCAGGCAGGTCTATGTTTGGGGCATTAATGGAAGGAGGGGAGAATTTAAGCAGAAATGGCTTTTAAACTGAATGCTTTCCCTCTTAGTTCTCTTGTTTTTGAGAGTGGACAGGTGTTTGGCTTTTCCATCACAATTGCCCCATCATCAGCTGGGGAGATGCTCTGGGGACTATCTCTGCCTGAGGCATCTCCAACCCCATCCTTGAGTCCAAAGGGAGGACCAAGAGAGAAGCAGAAAATTATGTTTTGGACTCTCTTTCCCTATTCCTGGTTGAGTTCATGGAACCAAAAAGACTTTGAGTTTCTGAAGATGCTTATTTTCCCTATTTGTTATGCTTCCTTCTTAGCTGGTGATCCATGTGGGTCCTTTTGTCAGCAAGGGGTTGCCATGGCTTTGGGGCTGATATAGGCTGTTTCATCAAGCAGGATTTTCTCTGAGATGACTCTGAGCTTCAGGCAGGTGCCAGTGAGATCACAAATTCTTAATGATGGCACCTAAGCCTACAGCTTACAAAATTTCTAGTCTCAATATATACATGCCTGTAATAATAATAATATTTATGCACTGTAAGGCTTACAAAACCTGGAGTTATTATCTCTTATGATCCTCACAACAACCCTGGAAAGTAGGCACTTTATTGTCCCCATTTTATGGTTGAGGAAACTGTGTCACAGAGCTGATGTGTCTGAGGTTTTCCTGACTCCAAGGCCAATGCTATTGTCCATGACACCACCAGTCTCACCTGTCTGCCCCATATGTTAACCTTGGATGATGCCATCCAAGAACAATATACCTGGCCATGGCCCCTGACCAAGAATGATTTACAGGCCCCCTTTCATTCCGATCCCAGCTGCCCCGTAAAAACATGTAATGGAATATCACAGGTGAAAGGGCCCTCCAAGCTCATCAAATTCAGCCCAGGTATAGGGTTAGAAATGTGATTCTTATGTAGACCTCAATTGTTCATTGTCCCCACCACTGTATCATGACCTGAGTGACTTTCATCAAGAAGCAGCACATCCTTGAAGATTTCTCAGAAAGCACCTCATTTAATTCATACCGCAAAGTGTGTTCTAGCTTCTCAATGCCCTAGATTAGGGATGGTGAACCCATGGCATTTGTGCCCAAAAGGGCACACAGAACTCTCTTTGTGGGCATGCCTGCCATTGCCCACCAGACTTCCTTCCTAGAAAGCCAGAGAGGTTCAGGGCAAATCTTGGAAACAGGCTGATATGTAAGTTGTGAGCCTAGATGAAAGGAAAGTTAGCAGGAAGCGAAGTTAACTCATGGGGGATAATGACTGGGGATTTAGACATGCTAGGTCTAAGATGTTCCTGTTCCATCAATCAACAAATGTTTAGTAAGCACCTACTTTGTGACTGAACCATGGTAACTCTTAGGAATACAAATACCAAAAAAAGATGGTCCTAACCTCCAAGTAGCTTATTATCCAATAAGTAGTTGGGGATGCAAGAGAGCAGATACCAAGAGAAAGTCATAGTCTGAATAAGTACAACTGAGGATCATCAGCATAATAAAGATGATCATAAATCCATGGAAATGATGAGATCAACAAGTGAAACATTATGGAGGGAGAAAAGAAAAGGACCCAGGACAGAGCTCTGGTCAAGAGCTAGAGGATGGATGGAAATATCAAAAAGGGGACGGAGAAGGACTGGTCTTCCATATAAGAGTAAAACTAGAAAAAAGTAGTGACACGGAAAACTAGAGAGAAGAGAGTATCAAGGAAAAGATGATAGCTTGGTTTACACATATAGCTCTTTTAGTTACTAACCCAGGAAACTTGAATTCATTTATTCCTTCTGGGCTTCAGTTTCTTCTTCAGTAAAGTTTATAAGAGTAGAGTAAATGGTCTTCAAGATTCCATCCACCTCTAAATTCCAGTATTCTCTGTAGTGCCCAGATATGAAAACAATTGCCTAGATGTCATCTAACCAGGAAAGAACAATGTGAGACCTTCACCTCCCTTATTCTACTTGTTTTTGTTCAGTCATTTCAGTTTTGTCTGATTCTTCATGATCCCATTCGAGTTTGACTTTTTTCCACAAAAATCCTGGAGAGGTTTGTCATTTCCATCTTCAGATCATTTTACAGATTAGAAAACTGAGTCAAACATGATTAAGTGACTTTCCCAGGGTCATAGATCTAGGAA
>NC_058130.1:792294881-792319070 GCF_016433145.1 Gracilinanus agilis | reverse complement strand
TATCTCAGAGTTGTTTTGATTTGCATTTCTCTAATTATTACAGATTTAGAGCACTTTTTCATGTGTTTATTGGTAGATTTGATTTCTTTATGTAAAAATTGCCTATTCATGGCCCTTGCCCATTTATCAATTGGGGAATGGCTTGATTTTTTATACAATTGATTTAACTCCTTGTATATTTGAGTAATTAGACCTCTGTCAGAGTTTTTTGTTATAAAGATTTTCCCTCAATTTGTTGTTTCCCTTCTGATTTTGACTATCTTGTTTTTGCTTGTACAAAAGCTTTTTAACTTGATATAATCAAAATTATTTATTTTACATTTTGTAATTTTCTCTAACTCTTGCTTGGTTTTAAAATCTTTCCTTTCCCAGAGATCTGACAGGTATACTATTCTGTGTTCACTTAACTTATTTATAATTTCCCTCTTTATATTCAAGTCATTTATCCATTCTGAAATGATCTTGGTGTAGGGTGTGAGATGTTGATCTAAACCTAATCTCTCCCATATTGTTTTCCAAATTTCCCAGCAGTTTTTGTCAAATAGTGGATTTTTGTACCAAAAGTTGGGCTCTTTGTGTTTATCATACACTGTCTTGCTGATGTCATTACCCCCAAGTCTATTCCACTGATCCTCCCTTCTATCTCTTAGCCAGTACCATATTGTTTTGATGACCGCTGCTTTATAGTATAGTTTAATATCTGGTACTCCTAGACCCCCTTCTTTCACATTTTTTTTCATTATTTCCCTTGATATTCTTGATCTTTTGTTATTCCAAATGAACTTTGTTATAGTTTTTTCAGTGAAAAAGTTTTTTGGTAGTTTGATAGGTATGGCGCTTAAATAGGTAAATTAATTTGGGTAGAATGGGTAATTTTTATTATGTTAGCTCGTCCTACCCATGAGCATTCAATGTTTTTCCAATTGTTTAGATCTAGTTTTAATTGTTTGGAAAGTGTTTTGTAGTTTTTTTCGTATAATTCCTGTGTTTGTTCCCCTGGAAGTATATAGTCAGTTTTGATGGGTAGGTGATCCTTGGTTATAGACCCAGTTCTATTTTCTTTCTGAATATCATATTCCAAGCTTTGAGGTCTTTTAGTGCGGAGGCTGCAAGATCCTCTGTGATCCTCATTGGTGCCCCTTGATATCTGAATTGACTCTTTCTGGCTTCTTGTAAAATTTTTTCTTTTACTTGGAAGCTTTTGAATTTGGCTATTATATTCCTGGGGGTTGTCCTTTCAGGGTCTAGAGTAGAGGGTGATTTATGGATCTTTTCAATGTCTATATTGCCCTCTTGTTGTAGAACTTCAGGGCAATTTTGCTGAATAATTTCTTTTAGTATGGAGTCCAAATTTCTATTAATTTCAGCTTTTCCAGGAAGACCAGTGATTCTCAAATTGCCTCTTGTAGACCTTTTTTTCTTGATCTGTCAATTTCTCATTGAGATATTTTATGTTTCCTTTTTTTGAAAACTTTCATGTTTTAAAAATTTCATGTTTATATTTTATCAGTCTTTTTACTTTGCTTTATTTGTTCTTGCTGTTTTGAGAAACCATTAGCTTCTAATTGCTCAATTCTATCCTTTAGGGACTGGTTTTCCTTTTCATTCTGATCATTTCTGGTGTTTATTTTGCTTATCAGTTCATTTGATTTCTGAGCCTCATTTTCCAATTTCAAAATTCTGCCTTTTAAACTATTATTTTCTTGCCAGATCTCTTCCATCTTTCTCATTATATCAGATTTGAACTCTTCAAGAGCTTGTGACCAGCTTTCATTTTTTTTGGGAAGTTATGAATCTGATTATTTGCTTGTTCTCCTCTGCTGTTTGCTCTGTTGTCTGGATTTTCTCTGTGTAAAAGTTGTTGAGTGTTAAAGATTTTTTCGTGTTGATCTTTCTCTTTTGGGGTTCTTGTGAATGGCTTACCATTGTGAGCCGAGTTCCTTCTCAGGTTTATCCTCACACCTAGGGTCTCTCTACACTCTTTAGGCTGCTGAGGTTTTAGATCTAGTTATTCTCAGGGTCAAGCCTCCTGGTGATGTCCTTGCTTGTTCCTCTCCCTGAAGCTTGTCTAACAGTCTCAGGGCTCTGCTTCCACAGTCATACACCCCTCTGCAGTGGTCCCCACCCAAGGTCCAAGCCTGAGCTCAAGGTCTTTGTTCAAAGTCTGCAAGTTCTTTAGCCTCTTGGGATCTTGAGTCTTGCTGCTCTATGGAGCAGGCCCTGGTGTTCCCAGGTGGCTGTCAAGGACTTAATGAATGTCCTAAAATTGCTCTAACTCTTATGCACTGGCTTTGGCTCTGTAGGTGGTTTTGGGGGGTTGTTCTGCTCACGTTTTAGTGACAGCTGTTTCACCTCTTTATAGAATGGAAATGCCCCAATTCCACATACCTTCAATGCTGCCCCCTGTTGTGGGGTCCCTTCATTTGTCTGGATTTATTTTTGTGTCTTCTTGAGGAGTCCTATATGTGTGGGTTAGGGGAGGTTAAGCAAATTGCTTCTACTCTACTGCCATCTTAACTTGGAAGTGCATGTCATTTTAGATGAGTCTCAGTGCACAATTTTCCAATCATGGTTTTTAGTTCATTAATCATTCTTTCAACTTGGCCTGACCTCTAGGGATGGTATGGTACATGATATTTAGGAGTTAACCCCAAACATGAATATATTTGAGATAAGATTGAATCTGTAAAATGAGTGCCTCTATCTGAATCAATGCATGCTGGGAGGCCAAAACGAAGAATAATTTCTTTTAAAAGCACTTTGTCAACAAAAGTCACTGTGGCTCAAGCAGTAGGAAATGCTTCAGGACACCTGGTCAGTTGATCTACTATGACCATGCAAAATTTATACTGTTCAGCTTTTGGCATTATAATAAAATTAATTTGGGGATGTTCAAAACGAGTGTAATCAAGAGGATGCCCATCCAAACTATGCCACAAAAGGTGTGCTGATTAAATGCTTGGCAGGTAGGGCAGGTCGTATACACTCTAGAGGCTATTGTAGTTATGCCAGGGACTATCCATACTCATTTAACAGAGTCCACAATGTCTCAGGTTCCAAAATGACCATTTTTATATATAGAATGGCAAATTTGGTGATATACATTTCTAGGGAGAATGGGTTTGCTGGCAAATGACACCCATACTCCATTTATTAATTTGGCCTTAAATTTTTGTTTCCATTTGTCCTCTTCCTTGTCATTATAAGAAAGGGATAGATCCAAATCATTAGTATTTGTCAATGATAAAATTAATTCAGACCCTTCTAAGGCTGCTAATTTTGCAGCAGTATCTACCTGATCATTTCCCCTGGAGAGAGGGTCAGTGCCACATGTGTGGGCAGAACAATGAACTATAGCTAGGGCTTCAAGGAGCTGGAGGGCAGAAAGAACTTCATTAATAATGTCTGCATTGGCTATGCATTTTCTGGCTGATGTCAAAAATCCCCTTTGAAGTCAAAGCATCCCCAATGCATTACATAAGCCGAATGTATATTTAGAATCTGTGTAAATTGTTGCCTTCTTATCTGTGGCAGTTATACAGGCATATTTAAGAGTCATGAGTTCCGCACCTTGAGCACTTATATTTGAGGGCAGCGAAGGTGACCACAGAGGGGCAAATTCTGTTACTACAGCAGTCCCTGTATAGCTTATGCCATTCTTCATAAAAGAAGACCCATATATAAATAATATGAGATCTGGATTGCTTAAAGGAGTACCCAATAAATTATTTTGAGTTTTTTTCAGCCATGGACATGAAAGATTCACAATTGTGCACAGGTTCTCCTGAAACTGGTAAATCAAGAAGCAAGGTTGCAGGATTTAGAACTGCACAATTTTTCAATGCAACGTTTTCATTAGTTAACAGGGTTACTTCATATCTTGTAATTCTCTGATTGGAAAATGCCTGTGTTTTATGTCATAGCAACAATGCTTCGACTTCATGTGGGCACATTATATTTAAAGGGCATCCTGATACTAAAGCAATAGATTTAGTCATTAGCAAGGCTGTGGCAGCTATACCTCTAAGACATGGTGGTGCTCCTGAAGATACTGGTTCCAGCTGGACTACTGGGCTGAATAATAAGCAGCTGGATGCTGAGCAGGTCCCAAAGATTGAGTCAAAACATCTGAAGCTACCCCTCTTCATTCATGTATGCATAAAGTGAATGGTTGATTGTAATTTGGGATGCCTAGAGCAGAGGAAGATAGAATTGCCTGTTTTAATTGTGAAAGAGCTTTCAGGTGTTCTGCTTCTAATTTTAGCAGTTCAGAGCCCGAATTTTTTGTTAATGCTATAAGGGGTTTAGTGATTTCCCCATAGCAAGTGTTAGAAGGAAAGTTAGAGTAGCATAGATGTATTTGAGTGACGGGCACAGCTTGCCGACAGCCTAAGAAGTCCGTGGGTCTAACACAATGAAGGAGTGACAGTTGCACTCCAGAGAAAAGGGAGACCTGTTTTACCCTGTCTGTGAAGCTTGCTTTTTCCAAGAGGATTATTTCTATCAAGACCTGTTTGCTGGGGATTGGCCAAGCAGTGGTGAGACATTTTCAATGGTGGACACTGAATGCCAATAAGCCTAGCTCAATCTCCAGTACTGGATTAACTGGCAGTTACCCTGAACAGCATTGAGGATCAGCTGAAGTCATCATCAATTGAAGACTTAGATACATGTGAGATCCCTGACTATAGCTGGACCTGTTATTCTAGTTGTTAGATTAATGATAGAGTAGATATTTCCTCTCCAACTTTGGGAGAATCCCATTAGTGATTTCAAAATAGAAATATCTGATCCCTTCCCTTACCTGTCCCCAATTTGTTATTAAACAGTTTAGATAGTACAATCCTGCCTCTGTAAGTTGTTTTCCAGATATTTGGTTGACACATTGGACCCACTGTGTTACTTTCCTTGGTTATTACTGGTTTTTATTCTGTTATTTGTTATCCCCAGCTAAGTGTTATTATTTTGGTTATTCAGTTATCCTTTCAGTTCCCTATAGTCACTTGGCACATCTAACTGACAGCCCTCTTGATAGAAGTACAGGGAGCAAATTCAAAGATTCCACAGGCAATTCCAGTGATATAGAGCCATCAGGAGAGCAAGTTATTGTGGCTCTAAGTTTGCATAAAAGATCTCTCCCCAGGAGATTTATGGGGGAGGTAGACATTAAAAGTAAAGAATGTTCCACTGCTAAAGGTACAATAGACATTATCCAAGGGGAAATCTTAGGAACATGTAGAGGTGGTCCTGATAATCTAGGCAGTGAGCCCAGGAAAACTCATAAGAGAGTTGGGTGGGGGAGGGGAGAGGGTAGCCTATGGCAGAAGAAACCCGGTTTCTTTACTTACTTAAAAGTTCTGAAGTCCCTTCATGTTTCCAAATAAGAAAGACTAAAAATGAATGATTACTCCAAGTATTTCAATTTTTAGTATTTAATAACAACAAAGTAAGACAGAAAAGGGATTCCTTCAGCAGAGTGAGAAGAGCAAAGGGCCAGAGACCCAGCAGTCTACCACTCTTGAGCCAAAGCCAAAGCCCCAAAAGCCCTCTCAGCATGAGTTTCACCAAATTTATAAACAAAACCCCACCAGGGCACAACACCAGTATGCAAGCCAAGGGAACCCTGGGAAGAGTAAAGAATGCTGGGAAATGAAGTCCTCAGGGTAGAAATTTGTAAAACATACATGTAACACCTTAAAAATTTCAAAGCACTACAAGCAGTATTTTATTTCATCTTTCCAACAACCCATGGAGGTAGAAGCTATTAGCATACCCATTTTACAGATGAAGTACTGGGGTAATTTGCCCAGGGTCATGCAGTTAGTAAATGTCTGAGGTCAGATTGCAACTTTGATCACCCTGACTCCAAATCCAGTGTTTTCACCTAAGTGCACAACCTAGCTGCCTTTAAAAGTAAGGAGCTCTTCAAAGTAGTGAGAAGATAAGATGACTGTGTTCAACTTCAAGAAAATCTCATTGAGCTGAGAGAACAGGTCAAAAGAGTAAATGAGTTCTGTTAGGGACAAGTGTAAATGAAGACATCAAAAAACCCCAGCCATTTTCATCTGATAGTGGACTCTATCATAAATGAATGTTACTATTTCCGGACTATTTGTTTGAAGTCAGTTATCCCCCACCAGAATAAGGTTGGAAAACAAAAATAGTACTGGAGAAGCTACTAGACTTTGTTGTGATCCTTCCTTTTTTACTATACTATCATAATATTCTAAGATTGACTGCCTGGGGCATTTGTGAAAAGGATGGTACAGTTTCATGGAGGAATGATCTGTAAAATCTATTTTTACTATTTTCTTATAGTAAAAAATGCCAAAAACATTGCTGCAATCTAATTTTACCTGTTGACTCACTATTAAGGAAGACTGATGATTCATTATTTTAGAGGGGGATCAGACCCTCACATTACCTGTAAAAACATATAATAGTGCACTGCATTCTGAGAATTCAATCATCAAATCTGAGTATGAGTTCAGTAAGTAAGTTGTACAGTGAATACAGTTGGGGCTAGAGTCAGGAAGATCTGAATTCCAATATGGTCTCAGATGCTTACTCTCTGTATGATCTTAGGAAGTCACTTATGCATGCTTTGGTTACCTCTTCTGTAGAAAGGGATTACTAATATCAAATTTTTATCATGATTAATATTGGAAAGGTAGAACCAGGCATGCATGTAATAGGTTATATACATAGACTGCAGAGCATTTTTTCCATTGGAAAAAAATTAATATTGAGAAATAACTTGACTTAAGACTTAAAAATTACAAAGTTTTATAAATTGGCACAGTGGAACTGAACTTGATCAACTAGATGGCACAATGACATTATATTTAATTATACCTTGAGACATATATCACATCCTCTCTAGTCAAAAGAACTGATCAGAGCTATTTTGTCTGTTTGCTGTGTCTAAGAAGAAGAAGATTCCTAAAAGCATCAAACAATGATATACTTCTTGTTCTCTACAGATATGAAGCACTGTATGAAGTGTCCTGAAGACAAGTATCCAAATAAGGGGAGAGATCACTGCCTCCCCAAAGCCATTACCTTTCTGGCCATAAAAGAACCTCTGGGAATGACTCTAACCATTTTGGCCCTTATATTCTCTGTGCTGACAGTTCTGATTCTTGGGGTGTTTGTGAAATTCAAAAACACCCCCATAGTCAAAGCCAATAACTGGGCCCTCAGCTACACTCTCCTCATCTCCCTCACTTTGTGTTTTCTCTGCTCCTTGCTCTTCATTGGCCGTCCCACTGCAGCCACCTGCCTCTTCAGACAAACAACTTTTGGGCTTGTCTTCACTGTGGCTGTTTCTTCCATTTTAGCAAAAACCATTCTGGTAGTTCTGGCCTTCAAGGTTACAGCACCAGGGAGCAGGAGCAAGATATGGCTTCAACCGAGAGTTTCCAACTGTGTTGTACTCCTTTGTTCTGGGATTCAAGTGATTCTATGTGGCATCTGGCTGGGAATCTCACCCCCCTTCCCAGACACAGATACATGTTCCCAACCCAATCAGATCATCATTGAATGTAATGAGGGCTCTGTCCTTGGTTTCTACTGTGTCTTGGGCTACATTGGCTTCTTAGCCTTGGGGAGCTTCACGGTGGCTTTCCTGGCCAGGAGCCTGCCTGACACCTTCAATGAAGCCAAGTTCATCACCTTCAGCATGCTTGTATTTTGCAGTGTGTGGGTCTCCTTCCTGCCCACTTACCAGAGCACCAAGGGCAAGGCGATGGTGGTGGTGGAGATCTTCTCCATCCTGGCCTCCAGTGCTGGCTTACTAGGCTGCATCTTTATTCCCAAGTGTTGGGTGATCTTACTGAGGCCATATGGGAACACTCAAGAATGTATAAGAAATGTCAGAGTGCAAGAGAGGAAGCATCATGTATGAGAAATTGAGGGATTAGGAGAGCATGTGCTTAAATTTGAGTATTGTATGAACCAATCTTGTGACTCAATTCTCTAGCTAACTTACTTCCATTTTTATTCAGTTCTGTGCCTAGTCTAATGTATGTCCTGTGAGAAAAGTTTATTCAGTTGTGATAATTGGGAGAATATCTTATTGCATTGTTTGAATATGGCCTTGTGTGCCTGGGAAACTGGAAGACCTCTACCTGCTCTGTAGAAACTCTTAACCAAGAACTTAGGTTGTGTTGCCAAGAAATGTTAGATCCTAAGATTGGTGGAAGGAGAATTAGAGAAAACTTGTAAATCTCAAGCAATCTATATGTCTTATCTGAAAACTAGTCCCATGTCAATCAGTTATTGTTTTTACTTTCCTTATGGCCCATAGGGACATAAAGCAATAGCAAACCTTGAGGAAATGTTGAGAAGACAGGAATCATTAACACTTGCAACATGGTCTCCTCTGGCTATTTGACAAAGTCTATGGACAGTCTCTGAATACTGTTTATAAATGTATAATATAAAACAATGTGGAAGCACATAAAAAACTCCAGGATTTTCTCCTTAGCATGGGATTTCTTCAATTTGGCTATAATATTCCTGGAAGTTGTCATTTGGGGATTCAGTGCAGGAGGTGATCTGTGGACTCTTTCAATTTCTCTTTTAATTTAGGATTCAAAGAATATCAAAGCAGTTTTCTTTTACAATTTTTTGGTCTTAACTGGATCTATCTTCAAAGTCAATTGCTTTTCAGTCAGATATTTCATATTTTCTTCTAAGTTCAAAATTCTTTTGATTTTGATTCATGAAGTCATTAGCTTCTATATGCCCAATTCCACTCTACAAGGAATGACTTTCTTCCATCACCTTTTGATTATCCTTTTCCATTTGCTCCATTTTACTTTCCCTGAATTAGATTTTCATGGTTCTTTTGCCACTTGACCAATTTTTGCTTCTTCAGGTCCAATTTTCTTTTTGCATTACTTTCAATTCCTTTCCCCATTTTCCTTCCATTTCTCTTATTTGATTTTTGGATTTCTTTTTGAACTCTTCTAGCACCTGAGACCAATTCCCATTATTATTTCAAGTTTTGTATGTGGAGGCTTTTGTATCCTATCTCTATCTCAGTCTGAGCCTTGTTGTTCTTTGCCTCCTTAGACATTTTCTTTGGATAGATGTTTCTTTTGATGTCTCCTCATTTTCCCAGACTTTTTTTCACTTTGTCTTCTATTTCTGTTTTCTGATAGTGGGGGCATTGTCTTAAACTTCAGTTTTTCCTTACTGCAACCCTCAGCTGTAGTTCCAGGTTTCTACAACTTTCATTTCATTCAAGGTGGTACCATGGCCTGTGGGCTGTGCACACTGAAAGTTGCTGATTTAGTTATCTCTAGAAACTGCTGATGATTTGCAGGTCTCAGAGAACTGTGAGGTACTTTGCCCTGGGGCTAAAGCCTTTAACACAGGCTTGAACTGTCCAAGTGACTTTGGAACTTCATTGCAGCATTGTGCCAGGCCTTTGTATTAAAAGGTTTTGGCATAGGAGGCACTAACAATGGAGACTTCAGAAAGATCCCAGAGACTGGATTTTTTCTTGTGCCCAGGTTCAGAACTTAAGGCAGTAGTTGGGGGGTAGATTGCCAGCACTTCCCTGATCAGCTCCCTCATTGTTGGATCCCTATGTAAAGGAATGCAGTACATTAAATAAGCCTGAGTGACTTGGGTATAAACCTTGGACAGCTTGCCCTGGAAACTTGAGGTTTGTGTATCATATCCCTGGAGACTCTAACAGAAGAGGCACCATCTTGAGTTTGTATTCATGTATCTCATGGATACCCATGGTTATCTGTTGTCACATAAACATTGCTTGTAACTATGTGGATGGGTATGTTTGGAGTAACCTCTCAGTATGATTGGTTGGTAAATGTAGTAACAACTCATTTTCCTATAAGAATCATGCCCACCCTCAATAAAGTTGACATTGATGCCATGAGTTATCTGTGTCAGTGATCCTTTTGATTCTCCTGACTTTCTAATGATTCTCACCACCTCCTTATCCCAAGGAGGACTTCTCTGGACCCTCATAGGACCCAAGATCCCTGCAGGGTATTGCTGGCCAACCTCCTGTTCATATCTCTCCTCTGTGTGTAGTTTTACTTCCATTTCTCCACTTATCCCTCAAAATATACCCTTGCAGTCTAATTTTCAAGTTGTTTTTCTCTTGAGAGCCCCCTCACTCTTACCCATGTTCAGTGTGTGACTAGTAATTTAAAAAGCATATTTTAAGGTTCCTTTGACGTTCTAAGGGCAGGTCCACCTTTTGTTTCTGTATGATGAATTCTTGGCTTCACCTCTCCTCTTAATAATTATTATTAAGAATATCCTTTCTAAAGAACAGACCTAGCTCAAAAGGGAAGGGGTTGCCTTGGCAGGTAGAGGGTTCTCTTCATTGCCCATCTTCAAAGAAAAGTTGCCTGGGTATAAACATAGCATTTGCCCTCCTGAGATCTTCAATGAAGCTAAGTTCATCACCTTCAGCATGCTGGTGTTCTGCAGTGTGTGGGTCTCCTTCTTGCCCACATACCAGAGCACCAAGGGCAAAGCCATGGTGGTTGTGGAGATCTTCTCCATCCTGGCCTCCAGTGCTGGTTTACTGGGCTGCATCTTTATTCCCAAGTGTTGTGTGATCTTGCTGAGGCCAAGTAATGGAAGAGTAAGAAGCATTTAACTTGAGAAACTGAAAGGATTAACAAATGGATAATTGTGGAAATCCATGAAACCACACTGACTCAGTCTGATGACTCAGTTCTGGAACTAGCACACTTCTCTTGGTATTGAATTATAAGGCTAGTCAAAATTTTTTTTCTATGAGAAATTGTTAAATTTTGGAAACTCAGAAAAACTGTATAAACATTTTTTGAAAGTAGCCCTCTTTCAATGGGAAAGTGGACCACCAATACGTCCTCTATAGAGAATCATTAACATATCTTAAACAGAAATACAGTCAGATACTGAAACAGATATAAGGAATTTTCCCATAATTAGATATCTCAAGCAGCCTATATGTTTTATTTTAAAACTGGACACATACTGATCAATTAATTATTGTTTTTATGTTTATATGATTATATACAGACCCTTGGGAGGAGTAAAACACCCTCTTTTCTGACTTTTTGAAATTGGACCTTTTCATTCTTCCTCTTCCAATGTAGAAAATTTTCTTATCTTCCACTCAATTAAAAATCAGATTATTTATACTGTATTTTTAAAAATTAATTGGTCTTATGTGATTATTTTTTAATATATAAAAGTATATAGCCCCTTGTAGTTAAAGTCCAGTTAAAAGATGATGGATAGGACCTTGTCCTGCTCTTTTAAGTCAGTGATATTCTTTGCATAATAAATGGATAAGCTCACAAAATCAAACTGTTGTTTCCTCATTTATTCACTCTTTTGTTCCCTATGTCTGAAACACTGAATCAAAATTCTTTCACAAGTCGGAAGTGGTGCTTAAGAAATGAAATGTATCATATCAGGATATCTATGTTTCATGTACTTGAGAACACTTGAATCCTACCTACCTGCACACACCTCACTGTAACTTTACCCGATTTTCTCTAATTTTCTCTACCTTAATGATAAGGCCCTATTGCATCCCGTTATCTGAAGATTTTTAAAATGCCCCTTTTTATCTTTTTGCCTTTTGTGCTCCATATTTAATGTTCACATGAATATCACTAATATACTCCATTTCTTTAATCCATCATTGATAAGATTGTCAACACTCCAGTTTGGATGGTTGAATCCATCAATTGTTCCTTCAATAAATTTTTTTTTCTTGTTTTTCAGGCATTTCAGTCATGTCTGACTCATCTTGGTCCTTATTAGGCTTTTCATTTCCTTTTTTAAAAGTAATTTTATGGAGATGGAAATTGAGTTAAACATGGTTAATGGAATGGTGGGCAGGGCTGCCCTTTTCAAGGGATGGAGTAAAATTATATTACATGACATCTCTCCTTCTGGAATCAAGTATGCTAATGTCTTCTGCACAAGCTTATAGCACATTTAATTGCGTCTACTCTGAGTTTGAGGCCTTATGTGAAAGCACAAAGGTCAAAAGAAAATTAGAGACCAAACTCCTAAATGAATATTGATGTAGAAATTTGAAATAAAATTCTAGGATCAAGATTATAGCAATATATCACAAGGATCATTCATCATGAGTCGGTGGGTTTTGAACCAGGGTTTCAGGGTTGGTTTAACATTAGGAAAAGCATCACCATAATTTATCATATTAATAACAAAAATCAACAAAAATCCTATGGATATTTCAATAGATGCGGGAAAAGTTTTTGACAAAATTAAGCACCAGTTCCTATAAAGAGCCCACAGGGTGCTGGAATAAATAGAACATTCTTCAAAATAATAAATTGCCACCTATTTAAAACCATGAGGATAAAGTAGAAGCCTTCCTAGTGAGATCAGGGCTGAAGCAAAGATATCCATTATCATCACTCTCATCCAATAGTGTGGTAGAAACACTAGCTATAGCAATAAGAGAAGAAGAAATGAAGGAATCAGAACAGGCAATGAGAAAATAAAATCAGTCTTCCCAGATGATATGTGATATACATACAGAATCAAACAAAAAGTTATAAAAACAATTAAAAACTTTATTAAAGTTGTAGGATAAAAAAATTAAACCATATCAATTATCAGAATACTTCTATATTCACTTTAAAATCCAACATCAAGATATAGAAGGAGAAATTCAATTGAAAATTACTGTAGACAATATCAAAAAAAGAGAGTCTACTGCCAAGACAATCCCAGAAAGTATTTGATCTGTGACCACAAAATTCTCTTGATACTGTATATTAATTGGTAATTATTTATTGGTAAGGCTTAGAGGGAGAGAGAGAGAGACAAAAAAAAAATCACACGATCACCTAAATGGACCTAATTAAAAATGGATTCCATGCTTTTCTGGCTCATTCCCCAAGGAGCTGCATTGGCTCAAGCAGCTGACCACAACATAAACCAGTGTGTGCCAACCATTAAATGCTCCAGAAAAGGGAGAGGGAGCTATTGGATGAAAAAAGCCCAGGGTTTGAAATCTGCCTCAGACACTTCCCAGTTCTGTGATCTTTGGTAAATCCCATCACCTCTTTGAGCTTCTTTCTTCCCCTGCCCAGGAAAGGGAGATAATAAAAACAGGGCTTTGTGCATCTCAGATGAAGACATACAGGTAAAGTGCTTTATAACCTCTAAAAATACTGTCTATTCTTACAATCAGTCACTTTGGGTCCTTAGTTTCCTCTTCTGAAAAAAGGTAGTGTTGGAATATATTACCTATAAGATTGCTTCCAGCTCTTGCCTTTAGATTGTTCTTGTTTTGGGATCCACAACTGATCTAAAAATCAGTGGGGCATCCAGAAAGTGCTACAACAGTCTGAAGGGTTAGTTTAACATGAAGACATTCATCTGAGGTGTGTTAAAAGATAAATTGAAGACCCTGAAAGATGGTTGTAACAGGTGGTAAGGTTTTAATGTGACCTGACCTAACAGGATGCCTCCGTTCTGAGACAGAGGTCAAAATGGATGTTTCTTTGACCTGATTTGAGGACAGTTAAATGGTGAATCAAGAAGTCCTGCAAGGATGTGACCAAGAATGTTTCCTTTAGGTGCAAATGCAAAATCCCCAGTTTGGCATTCAATGTCCTTCATAGCCTGACTCTCTCCTACCTGTGCCACTTTATTATACTTTATTCCCCTCCGTGGATTCATTAATTCAGTAACAATGAGTTCCTGGCTCTTCCTTACACTCAATACTGTATTTCTTGACTCAAGTTATTTTCATGGGGGATGAGCTGTCACCCATACTTAGAATCGCCCACTTTCATCTTGATGTTCTGACAGTTCCACTTTCCTTTATGCCCTAGATAAAAATCCCACCTTCTACAAAAGTCTTTCCCTAGTCTGTAATCATTAAATCTACTATTTACTACTTCTTGATAAGCTCCAATTTATCAGGTTTATCCTGCATATATCTTCCTTGTACATGTTTGTTTTGTTATCAAAAATGTGAGGTGATCTTGGAATATTTAGGTTAAAGGAAGGAATGAAGGTGATTGAGGTAGTAGGAGAGGAATGGAAGGGATGGGTAAGTTTAGGGAGGAATGGACAAGGTGGTATTTGGATGGTAAGTGTACAGGTGAAGTATTCAGGAGAGGCAGCTAACACAGACTAGACACTCAGGCTAGAGACAGAGTATACTGGGGGGTAATAGGCTGAACCCTTCCAGGCAGGAAAGGTACTTCTATAGACACAAGGAATAAGGCCAGACAGAAATGGTTTAAATCTGCCTTGAGGGCTTTCTTGTCAGTTTCTCAAGTCATCGAAGGAGGAGTATCAAGGCTCCTCCCTGTCAGTGAAACAGAAGGGATTCTGTAGGAAGTGTAGGGCAACTACTTCCTCCCAAGATGGATGCCTCCAGTTCCCTCAGGAAATAAAGAGGATAATTCCTTCTCCTTGAACCCTTGCCTAATTCTTCAGCACAATGATTCACCAGAGGGTTTGATTAAGTAATAAGGGGATTTATTAATGTTCAAAATTAGTCAGAGGGAGAGAAGAGTTTGGGGTTTCTGACAGCTGCTAGGGAGAAACTCAAGATGGGGGAGGGTCACAGGAATGGGTTAGATTGAGAGAGAACTTGCTCTCTCAGCCAGGGAAGATTTGGCTGCTTTTAAAGTATAGGGTATAATAAATCAATAAAGCAAGGGATGGTTTGATTCAAGGATGTCCTACTTCCCTATAGGGAAACTAACCCACAAAGTCTATTCACTAAAAACCCAAAAGCCACCCTTCCTCCCAGAGCCTACAGGAAAACAAGAAAGGTAACAGGAGAATAGAATGGAGAAGGTCATGGAGAGGTCCAGAGAAAATTAGCTAAGTTCAAATTTTCCAGAGAAAAGGCATAGGCCAAAGCAAAGCTGAAAGCTAAAGGCAAAGCTCCAGTTGGTCCTTCTGCTCTCCTCAAGACTCAGGAACCAACTGACTGTTTGTCAGGATTCTAAGGTTTAACTACCAGAAGTTTTCAGTTAACTTTTGCAAGGGCAAAAGCCTTTATTGCATCTTTGCATTACAGTTTGCATGATAGCTCCCCCATTAGTCTGTGGCTTCCTTTAGAGCAGGGTCCAACTTTAAATCTTTGTAATCCCTTTTCTTACTAGCAAAGTGTTTGTAACTAGTTGGTCCTTAATAAACATCCTAACTTACTTTTTCAGTTAGTTGGTGGATGGGGTGAGTTAATGGTAAGATGCTGGTTTTGGAATCAAAGAGACAAAACATATAGCATACTGATGATGATCAAATCACTTATCTGCTCTCATCCTCTGCCTCAAGTTGATGGGGATCTCCTCAGTTTCTAATTTCTTGCGTACACACAGAGTTGGTGTACTTTTTTTCCTTATAAGTACTTTTTTGTTTCTAAAAATCTCTTTGGGATATAGAGCTAACCTCACTACTTCCCTATCCCCAAACTCCTCAAAATCCATACTTCTCTTTTTCTCTTGAGGTCAGTCATTTACTCCTCCCTCTCACTCATGGTCATAACCTCATAGTCAATTTGTCAACCTTTTCTCTTTTAAGCACTCTATATACAGTAAGTGAACAAGTCTCATCACTTCCACATATATACCTAATCAAAGGTTATGCACAGTTTTATACCACTTTGGACATAGTTTCAAAATAGTTTTCAGAAGGGTAGGATCAGTTGGCAACTCCATCAACAAGCATCAGTGTCCTTATTTTTCCACATTCTCTCCAACATTTCCCATATTTCTCTTCTGTCACATTAGCTAATCTGAGAATTATGAAGTAATACCTAACAAGTGGTTTAATCAGTGGTAATTTAGAGGATTTTTGTATGACTATGAATAGCTTTCATTTCTTTTTTTCTGAAAACTACTGTAATGTAGAAAATGTCAGGATGGAATTCCTGCAAGATACAGGCTAAAGCCTCAACCATAATTCCAGTTTATATCTTTTGACCATTTATCAGTTGGGGAATTATTTATGATCCTGGGCAAAATCTATCTTCTCAGAGCAGTATTGGCCATTGCAAAACTATACCCTATCTTCTTGTTCTTTGTCTTGTCACAACTCTATATGTCTACTCTTTAACCCAACAATACCACCCTTAGGTCAGTATAAGGGAAAAGAAACTACTTGCACAAAAATATTTATGATATCTTTTTTTTATTTGTGGCAAATAGCTGTAGATAGAAGGGATGCAGATTAATCTGGGAATGACTAAATAAGTTTTGTTATATTTGTGTAATCAAATAGTATTTCACGATAAGAAATCACAATGAAGAAGATCACAAAAATCCTGTGATGTTTGAAATTTTCCTTTTGATATATTTAATTATTTTGTTTGTTTTCCTAATACTGAGCCAATCCTCCATTGCTGGTATAAATTCCCTCTGTTACAGAGTATGATCTCCTGATATATTGCAGTAATCTCCTTGCTAATATTTTATTTAAACTATTTGTATCCAATACATGCAGGAAAAACCCTCTGACAAAATTTAACAACCATTCCTATTGAAAACACTAGAAAATATGGGAATAAAGGGCCTTTCCTCAAAATAATTGACAGTATTCATTTAAAAACATCAGCAAGTATCATCTGTAATGGGGATAATTTAGATGTCTTCCAATATGTTGAGGAGTAATGCAGAGATGCCCATCATCATCACTATGATTCAATATTATACTAGAAATGCTAGCAGTAGCCATTAGAGAAGAAAAAGAAATTGAAGTGATCAAAGTAGGCAATGAGGAAACTCAACTATCACTCTTTGTAGATGGCATGTTGGTATATCTAGAGAATCTGAGAAAATCCACTAGCTAGGAGAAATAATCAATGATTTTAGCAAACTTGCAGGGTAAAAAATAAACCCCAATAACTGATCAGCTTTTTTATGTTTCCAACAAAACCTAGCGGCAAGAGTTAGAAAGAGAAATTCTATTTAACATAACTCTAGACAAGATAAAATACCTGGGAATCTACTTGCCAAGACAAATTCAGGATTTATATGAATATAACAAAACACTCTTCACAGAAATAAAACTGATTCTAAACAATTATTTATTTCAAAATATTGATTGCCTCCATAAAAAGAACTAGTATAAATGATTTTCTATCCGTCGGTCTTTTTTCTTTTTTTTAAAAAGGTTTTTTACGTTCATGCAAAATAGTATTTTCTTCTTTCAAAGGATATGCCCAATTAAGTAACTTCTGAGGCATATTTCCAAATTGCTTTCCACAACAGCTAAAGGATCACCAATGATATGTCAAATTCCCATAGCTCCTCTAACTTTTGTGATTTTCTTTGATTATTAACTTTTCCAATCCTATAAACATGAAGTAGTCCCTCATAGTTGCTTTCATTTACATTTCCCTGTGTTCCTAGTTCTAATGATTCTTACCAATACCTTCCATTGAAAACTGCCCATTTATTTCTTTAACTATTTTTCTGTTTGGTTATAAGTATTCTTCCTGGTAAATCTATTTCTCAGATATCTTAAAAATGTAGCTTTTATCCAAGAAAATTATTCAAACATATTCCCACCAATTACTTATTTCTCTTCTAATTTTATCTGACCTGCCATAGTTTTTGCAAAAACTTTATAGTTTTATGTTTTCAGAATTGTCCATTTATCTGCTGTGCCCCTCAATCCTCTGATTGATCATGAGTTGTTTTATGATCCACTAATATGAAAGGTATTTTTTTATTTATTTGTCAAATGTCTTTTTTATGTCATCCTTTATGTTTATGCTATGCACCTTCTTGCAGGTTATCTTGGCATGATATAAGATTTTGACCTATAACTTGATTCTGCAGGACTGCTTTCCAGTTTTCCTTGCAGTTTTAATGAATAGTAAGTTCTCATCCCTAGTAGCTGAAGTGTTTAGAGTTATCAAACTTTAGGGTACTGTGATTGTTTACTTCTACATGTTTTATAGCTATTCTTTTCCATTAACTAATTTGTATTTCTTATATAATATCAACTTATTTCAATGATTACTACTTATTAGTAATATATGAGATGTTACTACTAGGTCCTTCCTAATACTTGTCAGAATTTCCACTGAGATTATTGGTATTTTTTTCATCCAGTTCAATTTAATTTTTGTTTTGTTAATATGTGAAGGAAAGTTTGTATTTGACAGTAATGCTGAATAAGTAAATCAGTTTAAATATCCTTGAAATTTAAGTGGTTAATTCTTAAATCCACCACCTTTCTTTTAATACAACATAATTTACTGATAATGTATACTTTCCTGAAATTGTTCAATAATATGAAAGGTGCTGATATGAAAATGCCCCATGTTTCTTTCCCATCCAGATCAGCTATGGACCTTTTGATTCCATCCTGAGTGACAAGGACCAGTTCCCTTCACTCTACCAAATGGCCCAAAGGGACTCTTCCCTGCACCATGGTATGGTCAGGTTAATGGTACATTTTGAATGGACATGGGTAGGTCTGGTGACCACAGATGATATGAGAGGTGAGGAATTCCTCTGGAACTTAAGAGGGGACATGATTAAGCATGACATCTGTCTGGCTTATACCGAGAAGCTCCCAGTGAGTGAGAGAAGACACACAGAATCTCAGGATATGTTCATGCCACGTATTATGCAATCCTCAGTTAGAGTCATCATCATTCATGGTGACACAGAATCACTCATGATCCTCAGGTATTCACAGCCTCTTGCTTATTTCCTCCTATGGAAGGTCTGGATCACCACTTCTCATTGGGACATCACCATGAGACCCCAGTGGAATGATGGCTACAGTTTCCATGGAGCACTTTCATTTTCCCAGATGACAAAAGAGATACGTGGTTTCAAGTCCTTTCTCAGGACAGTGAACCCTGCCAAATACCCAGAGGACCCTTTATTGAAGGACTTCTGGTGCTCAGCATTCAAAGGCCTGAAAAAACTGGAAAATGAGGAGCCAAATGAATGTTCACTCAATGCTTCCTTGGAGATGCTTCCTCTTCATTTCTTTGATATGGGAATGTCTGGTCTGAGTTATACCATCTACAATGCTGTGCATGCTGTGGCCAGAGCCCTGCATGAAATCCTTCTGGTGACATCAGAGAGAGAATCTATAAGAAATGAAGAAATCTGGGTGCCTCAGCCATGGCAGGTAACATTAAGTGACTTATCTGTACTAGCTATTGTGCTAGGTAGAGCATATACATCAGTGCATCAAGGACTAATTATTTCTTCAATGTGGAAATTTCCTTCCCGAATTCATCTTGCTCATTTCTACACAATATAGTCTTTTAGTTTCCTAAGAAACTATAAGTAAATCAAAAAAATATTTGTTAATGGCTAAATATGTGTCTAGCAGTATGCTAGGTACTGGGTTACAAATAAAAAAAGTGAAATGACACAAACATGGCAATGGAAGGAGAGAAAGCACTAATAGTTTTAAGGGGGAAGTAATCACCAAAGGTGATCTGGAGAAGGAAGTTCTGGAACTGTAACATGAAAACAGGGATTCTGTGTTGAAGTGTTAAGGGTTTGGATTTCATGTTTTGGGGAGAGTAAGGCAAGTCCTTCTCTCATATTAAATGTTTTAATGTCAAACATTTTATTTATATCTGCAATAAAGTGCAAGTAAAAACAAAGAAAAATCTCAGTTTTTCCTCCTCCCTCTTGAGTATTCTACTTTGCAGATATATGTTCATGACATTTACTTGCAGTTCTTAAAAACAAATTCTACAACTTTCTAAGTTTAAAAAATTATTTTGTAGTTTACAACTTATTTTATTATGGTCTCAGCATTTTAATTATGGGTTTAACTAAAAATATATTTTTATTTGGTCCTATAAAATGAGTAATGAGATTTTGAGCCCTGCTTCCAGGAAAGTACCTTTTTATAAGGAGAAATATGACTTACACGACAGCTTAGCATTAGGGAAAGGATTTATATTTACTGTATTGCTGAAGTAAATACACAACTGCTTAGAAACTGGATTGAAGAAAAATATGTTATTTATATTTAATAGCTTGCATTTTGTAATACGGAATAAGTAAAGGTAGATAAGTGTAAAATTTAGAAAAGTATATTTGAAAATGCAAGCTTGAGTTGAACATTCTAAGGGCTTTTGGAATGTGGCAGAAAGGGCACAGAGCTTTTGAACTCTGGGACAATTAGGAGGTTTGCTGCTGGTAGAAGAGTGTGTGCCCTGATTTCACTGAAGAAACCCCACTTGAGGGCCTACAAAATAAGTCTGGATCAGCAGCTTTGGAGGGTGGAACTCCAGGTCTGTGATAGCCTATTGGAATGATCCAGTGGAGTTAGTGGACTGCACTAACATCCTGAACCCTGGGACAGCAGAGAACATCATTGAAGCAAGTACTGAAATCCCCAAACCCTGTCAAGCTTGTATTTAGTCTAGTCTAGTCTAGTGTAAGTTTTATCTTCTCTGCCCTGATTTCCTTAACCACTTAAACCCTTGTATCTTCCCTCCTATAGGGATTAAGAGTAGTTTGCCCCATTCCCACTTGCCCTACCTTATTTTATTATTAAAATCCTTTTATATTGCTTTTTACTGTCCCATTATAACCCCAAAGGGCTCACAAATATTTAATTAGGTTGCCTGGATAAGTTCAGTGTTTAACTGTCATATCAAGTATTCCACACTCCCCCATTCCCCTATTTCAATTTTCAAAAGGCATTGTCAAGTACTAACTGATGTATACCTCCCCTTGCCTGAAGTAGCAGGAGAGCCCTTGGCTAACCCAGGACATCTGGGGGAACTAATTTTTCTGAGGACCTGGAGGACTTAGGGTATAAAACAGGTTAACCCATGGTGGAAAGGACCCTATTAATTTAGTCCAAGCACTTCCATTGCTGTTAAGGTTACAGGGCAGGCTGGCTGGACTCATCTTTCCCATGTTGAATCTTTTCTACCAACAGGGATATCCCCAGTACCAGACTTATGCACCTGTAGAGATCTTAAGTAGCTCTTTGGAAGACCACTAGATGATCCATGAAGACAATCCTTGGCTATTTCTTCTCTAGTTTCAAAACCTTGAAACCTCAGATGATGGCTCAAGAAAGCTGTTTGCCTATTCAGCCTCCTCATCTACTGGATATTGCTTAGTCCTTCTTCCACTCATAGAGCCCTTCAAAACTCACTGAATCTCAGTCAGGGACAGCTCTAGACTCTTTGTCAACCTAAGGTAGTTATGGAAGATAAGACCTTTATCCCTCATGACCCCAAAATGAATTTTGGGTTCAAATTGTTTGAAGGGAGAATGATAAGAGAGGCAGGTCCCCCTGGTATGGGCAGTGCTTGTGGGCTGTGGTGAGTATAATTTTTCCTGATTAGGGAGAATGCCCACTGACCAATTAACCCAACAGCTATATGTAACATGCCTTCTCACTTAAGGAAAGGAACACATTCCTGCCCCTGAAAAGAAGGGCACACTACTTACAGTAGAAGAGCTTACCCTTTTGTCTTGCCCCCCCAAAGCCACAATAAAGTCCTGTCTTATTCCCTATTGAAAAGGTCTGAAGTTGAATTTTTCAAGAATGACATAGAACAACACATTGTCCTTATTAGAGATTTTTAGTATCTGGAAGACTCACCTCATATCAAGACTGAGGTAGACACTTCCAACTCAGAAGGGCCCAGGAAAGACATGTTATGGAGAACATAAATTGGCCTAAGGGAAGGAAGTAAGGTTTCTTGCCTTGGAATTGCAGAGAGAGGAGGTGGCTAAGAGAACACCTGTGCATGTTGTTGTACTACTGGCTGGGGGAGGTAGCTAGGAGAATGCCTGTAGAGGTGGTCTGGCTTGGGACTGTCTAGGAGGGCTCAGTCTTGCTTTGGGCACTCTATGGGAGATCTAGTATGCCCGAGGTCTGGTTTTGAGCTGGCATTACTGGTTTGGGGAAGAGGATGCCAAGAGAATGACTGGCCACACAAGGTTGGTGTCTTTTTTCCTTAGGCCTGCTTTTTATGATTTCCTAAATAATTATAAATTAAGATAAAGAATCCAGAGAATTTAAATCATAGCAGGTAATATAGTCTGGGTTTTACTCATCATTTCTTATGGAACAGTCATATTTCATCACAATCTTGTGCCTCAATCTAGTTGGTCATTCCTAATTTGATGGGCATCCTCTTGCTGTCCAGTTCTTTGCCACCACAAAAAGAGATGCTATAAAAATTTTGGAATATCTAGATTCCTTTTCTTTTCCCTAATCTCCTTGGGAAGCAGTCCCAGTAATAGTAACATACAGAGTTTTATAACTCATGGAGAGCAATTCCAAATTACTACTAGGGAAAAGTATGAAAAGAATTGCTAGATCAGAGAATTTTATTTCTTAATATTTTCACTCAAATTAAAAGGAAGTTTTAAATTTCTAAATAGATTCTAAAATGAATCATCTCAAATTTGTGAAAGGCTATGCAATGGAGATGAAAAATAGACTAAAGATTCTCTGTCCTCAAGGTGCTAAAAATCTATTGGGAAAAAGTAAGTACATGTGTATATTTATTCAAAATAAATAAAAAAGGAAAATAAGACAATGCATAATCTAAATACTCAGGTCTAAATGGCTGAATGAGTGCATTCTATTGGGAAATAGTCAAGGCAAAGACAGGGTGGAAAGAGATATCATATACAGTTCAAAACATAGCAAAAAAGAGAGACTAGCTGTGAAGAAAATAAGATTATATATAATGGGCATTCTTTCCTTAAATGTTATTTCAATATGATGTCTCTTGAATACATTCCAAATTATTAAAATGAGGCTAGGCCAGACTTAGGTCTGAGAATTATGTGACTTCTTTGCAATTCAGAATGATGTTGTGAGCACTACATTCAGGGATGAAAGGAACCTCTAACTCAGATTTGAATTAACATCTTTTTAGCCAACATTGAACTGAAAACATTATACTATTCCATAGAATACAGTCTACTGTCTAGATTATTTCTTACAGAAACCTAGATATTTATTACTCACACCAAAAAAGAGCAATAACTTTGGGCCATGAGGACTGGGATCTCCTATAAAGGCCATATATTTTTCTTTCATAAGAAACCTGACTTTGGGCACTAGGCAGTGACTGATATTTCTCTTCCCTTTCAGCTCCATAATTTTCTGAAGAAAATGCACTTCAACAATAGTGCTGGTGACCGAGTATTTTTGAATGATATGGAAAATTCTGGGGCTCATTATAACATTTTGGAGTACTTGTTCATTCTCAATGACACTGAAACTCTTGCGAAAGTGGGACAGTTTATGCCAAATTCTCGAAACGGTCAGGATTTCACCATTTGTAATGAGGCCATAGTGTGGGGCAGGAATGAGCCAAAGGTCAGAAATAATTTCCGGTTTATTTCAGGGCTTTTGATCATGGAAATACATCATATTTATTAGATCATCTACACAATGAACTTTTGAAGGTTAAAATCCTGCACAAATATTAGCTATTCTTATAAATTCCTACGTAGCCAAATCATCATCTACTCCCTCTTTCCCCTTTCTTCCCAGGATAACAATGATTAAGTAGTCAAATAACTCAATTTATTTTATAAAATTCACTGCATTTCTGAATATTCAAAAACAATTTGGTTTCTCAAATTGTATTTACCAAATTACGGCTGGATTTATTATTTTTTTATTTTTTTCCCCAAACATTTATTAATATTCATTTTTAACATGGTTACATGATTCATGCTCCTCCTTTCCCCTTCACCCCCCACATTCCCCCCACACATGGCCAACACACATTTCCACTATTTTTGTCGTGTGTCCTTGATCAAGACCAATTTCCAAATTGTTGGTAGTTGCATTGGTGTGGTAGTTTCGAGTCCACACCCTCAATCATGTCCACCCTGACCCATGCATTCAAGCAGTTGTTTTTCTTATACGTTTCCTCTCCTGCAGTCCTTCCTCTGAATGTGGGTAGCGTCATTACCATAAATCCCTCAGATTTGTCCTGGGTCACTGTATTGCTGCTGGTACAGAGGTCCATTACATTCAATTTTACCATAGTATATCAGTCTCTGTGTACAGAGTTCTTCTGGCTCTGCTCCTTTCGCTCTGCATCTGTTCCCGGTGGTCTCTCCAGTTTTCCTGGAACTCCTCCAGTTTATTATTCTTTTTAGCACATTAGTATTCCATCACCCGCATATACCACAGTTTGTTCAGCCATTCCCCAATTGAAGG
>NC_058130.1:792273059-792289901 GCF_016433145.1 Gracilinanus agilis | reverse complement strand
ATTACTATAATAGTGAATACTATAATAGTGAATAGAGTTCACTACAGAGAATTATACACAACATTTCTCTACATAGGAATACAGATAATTAGATCTCACTGAGGCCCTTAAAAAGGCAAATTTAAAAATTATAAGTTTTCTTTCTTTCCCCTCTGTATCTTATTTTCCTTTTCATGTTTCTCTCGATTTTTGTGGTTGGATATCAAACTTTCCATTTAGCCCTGGTCTTTTCTGTGCAAATACCTGGAATTCTTCAATTTTGTTGAATGCCCATACTTTCTCCTGGAAATATATAGTCAATTTTGATGGGTAGTTGATCCGTGGTTGCAGGCCTAGCTCTCTTGCCTTTCTGAATATCGTATTCCAAGCCTTGTGATCTTTTAGCGTGGAGGCTGCCAGATCCTGTGTGATCCTGATTGGTGCTCCTTGATATTTGAATTGTTTCTTTCTGGCTTCTTGTAAGATTTTTTCTTTTGCTTGGAAACTCTTGAACTTGGCAATTATATTTCTGGGTGTTTTCTTTTCTTGATCAAATGTCGCAGGTGTTCTATGAATCCTTTCAATGTCTATATTGCCCTCTTTTTGTAGGACTTCAGGGCAATTTTGCTGAATTATTTCTGTTAGTATGGAGTCCAGGTTTCTATTAATTTCTGTTTTTTCTGGAAGACCAATTATTCTCAAATTGTCTCTTCTAGACCGGTTTTCTTAGTCTGTCACTCTCTCATTGAGATATTTCATGTTTCCTTCTATTTTCTCAGTCTTTTGACTTTGTTTTATTTGTTCTTTTTGTCTTGAGAGATCATTAGCTTCCAATTGCTCAATTCTAGCCTTTTAGGATTGGTTTTTGGCTATAATCTTTCAGTTTTCAGCTATAATCTTCTGGTTTTCAGCCATAATCTTCTGGTATTCCTTTTCAATCTGGTCATTTCTGTTGTTCAATTTACTTATCAGTTCATTTGTTTTCTGAGCCTCACTTTCCAATTGCAAGATTCGACCTTTTAAACTGTCATTTTCTTGCCAGATCTCTTCCATTTTCCTCAAAATCTCAGTTTTGAACTCTTCCATAGCTTGTGAGGAGTTTTCCTTATTTGTGGAGGGTCTGGATGCTTGTTTGTTCTCCTCCTCTGTTTGCTCGTTTGTCTGGATTTTCTCTGTGTAAAAGTTGTCGAGTGTTAAGGACTTCTTTTTCTTGTTGTTAATCTTTCTCTTCTGAGCTTCCTGAGACTGGGTAGCCATCGTTAGCCCAGCAGCTTCTTAGGTTTATCCTTGCACTCAGGGTCTGTCCGCGGTCTATTGGCTCCTGAGGTCTGTCTGCTTTTTTCCAAGGTCAAGCCCCCTGGTGGACCCCCTTGCTTGATCCTCTGCTGGAGGTTTCTTTACAAGTCTCAGGGCGCTGCTTCCACAGTCATATGCCTGTCTGCACTGGTTCCCCACTCAGGGTTTCAGAGCTTTAGCTCGTGGCTGTGTCTGCCTCCACCCACGCCTCCACCAGTCCTGCGCTCTCAGCCTGCGCTCTGCGCTCAGCGTCCGCTCCCGGCGTCCTGCTCCTGCGCTCAAATTCCATGTGCGCTTGCTAGCTTCCTGGGGTCCCAAATCCTGCCGCTCTCAGGAACAGGCCCCGGAGGTGCCAATGACTCAATGGGTGCCCCAAACTTGCTCCACCTCTTCCTAGCTGGCCTCGGCGCTATAGGTGTTCTGTGTGGAGGGGGTGAGGGTGGGGTGGTTGCTCAGCCCGCGATTTAGTGAGAGCTGTTTCACCCCTTTATAGCATGGAGATGCCTTGATTCCACGTACCTTCCATGCTGTGCCCTGTTGTGGGGTTCCTCCGTTCATCTGGACTTGTTTTTATGTCCCCTTGAGGAGTTTTGTGTGTTTCAGTCAGGAGAGGTTAAGAGCTGCTTCTTACTCTGCTGCCATCTTAACCCGGAACCACCCTGGATTTATTATTTACTTTCTTTTTTAGAAATGAACTCCCTCACAGCTTTGATTCTGTCTGCCTTACATCATATGTGAATAAAAAATTAATGCAGATATTCTAGAACATTATTCAGCCTTTCTTTTAGCCATCAGAGTTGTTACAATAGTCAGGATTACACATAGAATTATAGAATATTATAACTGAAAGGGACCTTTGCAGTTCATCAATCTTCTTTTTCAGATGACAAATATAAAACCCAAAGCATAGGAGTAGCTCAGCCAAAGGTACCTGGCTGCTAATGAAAGGGGACTGAAATGATATATTTTGAGTATATGTCTATTGGGCATTCTCTTATATATGCTCATTCATTAGTGGGCCTGGAAGAAGTCCATAGCTTTATAATAAAATATCTTGCCTTGGCTCAAAATGACATGAATTCTCATAAATAATTTATTTTACCAGGTGTTGTTAGGGCCCAGATCCTTGAGGCTGTGTTATTAGAATTTGCTCCCCAGGCATCTCTTTCCTAGGATCCTATCTGCATACTCAGTCTGTGTACTAACGTAGGGAATATATAAGTTTTGTGTGGCTCCTCCCTCTCCCTCTCTTTTCCCTTTAAAGCTGTTGTGGAGATTGGGTGAGAGTCATGCTGGAGAATTTTACTTGCATGTTTTTACAGGGCTTTCTAATTGCATTCCTTTATTTCTTCTTCTTCAAGTAATTATTAATAAATGTTTAAAATACAATACTTGGAGATATTGGATATTAATTTAAATTTTACAAAGCATTTTCTTTTCTTTTCACTGTTCAGGTTCCTCATGCTGAGTGCAGTGATAGCTGTGGTCCTGATTTCAGGAAAACTCCAAGGGAGGGAGAGCCTGTCTGCTGCTTTGACTGTTCTTCATGCCCAGAAGGGGAGATTTCCAATCAAATGAGTAATTATTTCCAATGACCTTTCCTAGTAAAGTTACTAAAAACATAAACAACTGGTATTTGGATCTTCAGGTCATGTGGAATTCATGGGAACATCAATGAAGGAAGAGCAAGATATGTTGCCACAAGGGGGAGGGGGCTGACTGTTTTATCTTTGTCTCTCTCACTTGCTTGCTCTCTTTCAGATATTACATATCATGTCATGGGGGATGATCATCAGCTGGATTAATATGTAGGATCATTGATCTAGAAATGGAAGAACCTCAGTAGCCATCTAGTTCAACTCCTCCTTTTGATTAATTAAGGAATAACCAAAGAATGGGGTGTGACTACTGAGACTTTTTAGGGCTAAGTGACTTGCCCAAGGTGATAACTGTAAAAAACAGAAGTAGTATCTCTACTTGTTTCCTCTGAGACAGTGCTACCCTACAATATTTTTGTTGCTGTTTGTCCTTTTTAAAAGAGGACTAATGACATCAGCAGATGATGTTTGTTCTTGGCATAACTTGGCTTTAAGTGAGACTGAGTTGAACAAAGTCATTAGCCTCACTTCATCTTCCAGAGTCATTGAGATCAAGTGATAAGGCAAAAGTCAGAATGACTGGTAAAGATCCTGGAGGTAGTAGATGATATCAGCATCTTCAGTGTCTGATCATGTTCTAAGCACTCCATAACTCTTATTTCTGCCACCTTCATAATCATGGGAATACATTATTTGTATCATCCCCTACTAGCAGAGGAATTATTTACATATTTGAAGCAAATGCCCCTAAAACTAACTGGTACATTGATGACCTATTAGTAAACCTCAGCTTGGTTTAGTCCATCTGCTAGTGTGTATGTTACAACTTCTTGGACTCCAGAGTAAGAGTTGACTGCCAGGTGAACATCAAAGGTGTATAATGAATTCTAAAAAACTCTTAAAGCCTTCATAGCCGAGGTGCTAGATTTCCTTGGACATCCATGCACCTCAAAGTACATTTGCTCTATTGTGGTGTAGATATTTTGGTGGATAGAGCACTGGACCTAGAGTCAGGAAAACCTTGAAGTTAAATTATACTTCATATACCTAGTAGCTTGTGACCCTGTGTATAATGTACCTTCCATGGGTTTCCATTTCCCCATAGTTGTAATTTGACAAGTTTAGATTAGGTGTCATAAGATGTCCTTGTTTTGTTACCTAAGATCTTTGAAAGGCAAAGTGGTTCAGTGAAAAGCAAAGTTAATACAGAGTCAGAGGGCTAGGTTTCAAACAATGTCTCTGCTACATCTGTATGACCTTGGGCAAGTTATGTCACTCTGTGGTCCTTAATTTATTTATCTCTACAATGAAATGATTGTTAGGTGATATCCACCATCCATTACAGATGAAATCAATGATTGTATACAGATTATATCTCAAGAAGAAAATGTTGATATTCAGTGTCTAAAGTTTTTAATTTGATAAATTCTTTAGAAGATGATGTAGATCAGTGATTCCCAAAGTGGGCTCCACCACCCCCTGGTGGGTGCTGCAGCCATCCAGGAGAGTGGTGATGGCCACAGGTGCATTTATCTGTTCTATTAATTGCTATTAAAATTTAAAAAAATTAATTTCTAGGCCACTAAGTAATATTTTTTCTGGAAAGGGGACAGTAGGCCAAAAAAGTTTGGGAACCACTGGTGTAGATGAAGGTGTGAGGATAGGATTAACTCTCCTCTTGTCTATTTTTAGCTAATCAAATCAAGAACTCAAAGCACCTCTACTTAACCAAGCTACTTTCCCAATGGAATCACTGGAGGCATTGTATAACTGGAATATGCTGCCAGGACTCTAAATCCTAGCTTCCCATGTTCCTTCTCACATTACCTCCTTAAGTTTTGGAGATAAAGATTTTATGTGACCCTATCCCCTATCTTCCTGCAAATGTAGTAAGGAAAATTTTCTTTATTCAGTTTTTACTTTTGTTCTTTATTATTTCTTTTACTTCAAGTGATTATTAATTAACCTTATAAAATATAATGCCTGGAGTTATTGGATATTAATTTTAATTTTACAATAGAAAAATATATAAAAAACAATCCGAATGAAATAAATGATATCTCACACCAATATATCCAAAATGAGGCTTGCCCATGCTATATGCAGAGTGGAAATCCCCTTCAATGTGGGGAACCCCAGAGAACTGGCCAAGGATCTTTTTGAAGGTGTGAGAGTGGGGAAAGGACTCTGGTATCAGAGAGTGAAACCTTTCATTTCCCAGACCTCAATATCTTAGCACCAGTTATCCAAGTTCATTCGCTCCTCCCAGCCCCCCACCATAATAATGAACTTCATGTAACCTGAAAATTGGGAACATGTATTATGATTGCCTCCAAGACACTGGAGCTTCCAGATCTGTTTTGGTTAGTAAACCAGATTCTGAATGCAATTCTATTGGCTCTTTAAATGTAGTAGGAGTATTAGGAGCACTTCTAATGCTCCCAAAGCTTTTTCCTCAAATGGTATCTGTGGGATCCCTATCAGTAGAACATTATTTTCTTTTAATGCCTGTTTTCCTTATATATATTTTTAGGGAGAGATCTTTTATGTAAACTTAGAGTCTCAATAGCATGCTTTCAAGATGGTACCATGATGCTAGAATTTCCTGAGGATTCCTTAAATCCTTAAAATCCTTCTACTTCTTTTAAACAGTCAGTGGTGAAGGAACCTCTCATCTTTGAAATACCAGGCGATATACTGGGATCTCTCTGGGCTGCATCTTCTTCTGATGTAAGCCTACTCAAATCAGCTGTTCCTGTACAAATTAAAAGAAAAGTTTGCCCACCTCCTTCCATTCTTCAGTATCCCCTATCAAAAGAGGTAATTGATGGAATTACCCTAGTAATAAGTTCACTAATTGAGCAACAAATAATAATTCCATGCAAATCTGAATATAATATACTCATTCTACCTGTAAAAAAGCTAAAATTAGGCACATATGAAAAACCTGTCCATATAGATTTGTATAAGATTTAAGGGCTGTAAATAATCATGCCATAAAAAGATATCCTGTGGTTCCAAACCCAGCCACAATTATTTCCTCTATTCTTAGCCACAGCTACATATTTTATTGTCTTGGATCTGTGCTCAGCATTCTTCTCAATAGCAATTCATGAGAATTCCAGGAATATATTTACCTTCACCTGGAAAGATTTCCAGTGGACATGATCCCAGTTACCACAAGGCTTCATGGACAGTCCTACATTGTTCTCACAAATTTCTAAATCAGGATTTAGAAAATATTAAATTTCAGAATAGCTGTTTGATACAATTTGTAGATGTTTTGCTCTTAGCTTCAAAAAATATCACAGTATGCCAAGAAGTTTACAAACATTTTCTTTTAGAACTACAGAAGAGAGGCCACAAGGGCTCGAAGGCAAAAGTGTCTCCCCAAAGAGGAATATTTAGGTTTCATTTTATTTGCTGGTGCCTGCTCCATTTTCCCTTACCTCTCTTTGAGGATAATTCCAAATTGACATCCAGAATATTTGGATCATTTCACAATTCCAACGGCAGTGCATTTATGTCCCAATTTTGCCACATCCGCTCCAACATTCATTACTCTCCCCTGCTCTCATTTTAGCCTGTCTGCTGGGTGTCAGGTGGTACCTCAGAGTTGTTTTGATTTGAATTTCTCTAATTATTAGAGATTTAGAACACTTTTTCATGTGCTTATTGATAGTTTTGATTTCTTTATCTGAAAGTTGCCTATTAAAGTCCCTTGCCCACTTATTGATTGGAGAATGACTTGATTTTTGTACAATTGATTTAGCTCCTTGTATATTTGAATAATTAGCCTTTTATCTGAGTTTTTTGTTATAAAGACTTTTTCCTGGTTTGCTGTTTCCCTTCTGATTTTAGTTGCATTGTTTGTATTTGTACAAAAACTTTTTAATTTAATGTAATCAAAAATTCTTTATTTGAAATTTTGTAGTTTTTTCTAACTCTTGCTTGGTTTTAAAATATTTCCTTTCTCAGAGATCTGACAAGTATACTATTCTGTGTTCACCTAATTTCTTATAGTTTCCTTCTTTATATTCAAGTCATTTACCCACTCTGAATTTATCTTGGTGTAGGGTGTGAGATGTTGATCTAACCCTAATCTCTCCCATATTCTTTTCCAATTTTTCCAGCAGCTTTTGTCAAATAGCAGATTTTTGTCCCAAAAGTTGAGCTCTTTGGGTTTATCATAGACTGTCTTGCTGATATCACTTACCCCAAATCTATTCCACTGATGCTCCCTTCTGTGAGACTCAGTTTAAATGGCCCAAAATTCTCCCTCTTTTATCTTTTATCTTTTTTTCTTCAGAGCAGGTTCAGGAGAGATCTACACACCTCACCATTTGAGATGCTTTTTGGATATCCCTCTATACTAGCTAAGTCTTTTTCTGCTGCATACACATCATAACTAGGTGTGGGGAAGACACTTCTCTTGCTTTCTATATACAGGACTTGCAGAACAAATTGCAAGTACTGCATGAATCCAAAGCTGTAGTACAAGCAGGACCTATAGACTTCTAACTTCATGCCCTAAACTAAGGAGACAAGGTGTACATAAAGAACTTCCATTGCACTGGAGCAACCCAGACTTCCTGGGAAGTTCCATTTCAAGTACTGTTAACCACTCCAAAAGCTATCAAAATTGGAGAAAAGAACTCTTGGATTCATTGCTCACATATAAAATGAGTACCTTCTATCGACACTGATTGTATTCTGCCTCATGTATTGGAGATGAAAGCCCAGAGACAAGTGGATGCTGTTTTGGCTGGAACATTAAATTCCTGAATTTTTTTTATTTATTGCTTTTCTTTTTAGTTTTTTAATAGAATATTTGATTTTTTCTTTTTCTTATTTTTTTAAAATTTGAAGTGCATGTAATCAGTATTAATGTTTTGGAATTTGTAGGATAAATTTATAATATCCCTTAGTTTCAATATCAATGCATACCCAAAAGTTTTGGCCTATGGAAACCTGCCACATATTGATAAATACTGTGGTACTTTGATTAATAATTGTGTCTGATTCCAGGAGAAGGGATCACAAAAGAGCCATTGTAGAGTGCAAAGAATCATAAGGTCGAGGAGATCAATAATTCTTGTGGGATTAGTGATATCTGAGTCAAGAGAGAGGACTTTTTTGATGTTCGAGGTAGCGGCTGTTTGACATATATTACACGCAGGTCTTCTTTGTGCCAAATTCTGACAGGTACCTTAGTTGGGCTTCCATTTTGGCTCCCCTATCCCTGAGATCAGTGAAGGTAAAATCAGACCAGGGAATAACATACTTCCTCTTTACTTCAAAATCTAGTCCATTTATTCTCTCTTATAGTATGGCAAGTTTCTGTAGTCATGGCTGACAATGGGTAAGAGCTATATTAATTCAATTGTCCTGCAGAATTGTAAGACATAAATTACTTTATTTTATTTTTTTAATTTTTAATTTTAATTTTGTATATTTTCCCATAGTAACATGTTTCATGTTCATTCCCTCTCCCCCAAAGCCCCCTAAACCCCAGTATTTGATGTACAATTCCACTAGGATGTTACATGTATCATTTATTAAGATCTATTTCTATATTATTGATAGTTGGACTAGAATTATTGTTTAGAATCTATATCCCCAATAATATACCCATCAGTCCATGTGTTCAAGCAGTTGTTTTTCTTCTATTTTTCTACTTCCACAGTTCTTCCTCTGAATGTGGCTAGTTTTCTTTCTCATAAGTCCCTCAGCATTGCTCTGAGTCCTTGCATTGCTGCTAGTAGAGAAGTCCAGTATGTTCGATTGTATCACACTGTATCAGTCTCTGTGTGCAATGTTCTCCTGGATCTACTTCTTTCACTCTGCATCAATTCCTGGAGGTCATTCCAGTTCACATGGAATTTCTCAAGTTCATTATTCCGTTGAGCACAATAGTATTCCATCACCAACAGATACCACAATTTGTTCATGCATTCCACAATTGAAGGACATTTCCTCATTTTCCAATTTTTTGCCACCACAAAGAGTGTGACTATAAATATTTTGTGCAAGTCTTTTTTCCTTATTATCTCTCTGGTGTTAAACCAAGTAGTGGTTTATACACCAGAAGGCAGATAGCAGTGGTTTATACACCAAAGGCAGATAGTCTTTTAAAACTCTTTGGACATAGTTCCAAATTGCCATCCAGAATGGTTAGATAAATTCACATCTCCACCAGCAACGCATTGATGTCCCAATTTTGCCATATCCCCTCCAACATCCAGCACTTTCTTTTGCTGTCATGTTAGCTAATCTGCTAGGTGTGAGGTGGTACCTCAGGGTTGTTTTGATTTGCATTTCTCTAATTAAAAGAGATTTAGAACACTTTTTCATGTCTTTGTTGATAGCTTTGATTTCTTTATCTGAAAATTGCCTGTTCATGTTCCTTATCAGTTTATCGATTGGGGAATGGCTTTATTTTTTGTACAATTGATTAACTCCTTATATATTTGAGTAATTAGACCTTTGTCCATGTTTTTCGTTATAAAGATTTCCCCCAATTTGTTGCTTCCCTTCTAATTTTAGTAGCATTTGGTTTTGTTTGTATAAAACCTTTTTAATTTAATGTAATTAAGATTATTTATTTTATATTTTGTAATTTTTCTAACTCTTACTAGGTTTTAAAATTTTTCCTTTCCCAAAGATCTGACAAGTATACTATTCTGTGCTCACCTAATTTACTTATTGTTTCCTTCTTTACATAAATTACTTTAATTGGGCCCTGATTAAATGATCTGTTATGGATTTACTTTTTTTCTGATAATTTTTATATACATAGATTTTGATATTTTGGTTTTGATTTTAATTTTTTTCTCCCAAAATTTAATTTTTCTTCTATTTGCTTTTCTTTTTTTATGTTTTTGGTTTTTCTTTTGACATCTGACACATATACCCTATAACTCAACCATGTGTCCTGATTTGATACAGGGGTTGGTCAACATCCTCCTCAGGGGTTTGTATGATTTTCATAAAATCCAAGATTTAAAAAATTTTAGAGAAATTTCAGGAAAAGAAGTTCACTATCTACCTGAATCAAGAAAATGAATTTTTGAAGAAAGTACCATACAGAATCCTACACTACATCAAAAGATCCATAATCAACTTTGGGATATAATGAACTAAAGTGAAGGAGGTTGAATACTTTTATTCTGAATGTAAACTCTTATGCCAAAGGGGAGCTCACTAACTGGCTCTTTGTCAGCATGCTAGCAGATATTGATTTTACTCTCTCTCTCTTCTATTTCCCTCTTATCTCTAACTATTGTAGTTTCCTCTTAGAAAGTACAATATTGTATGCATCTTATTAGAACTTATGTTAAATGATTCATTGGGGAGTAGTCTCCCAAAGAATCACAGGGGGGTTGTGAAGATAGGATTAACCCTCCCTTTATCTATTTTAGCTTATCAAATAAAGAACTCAAAGTGAGAGGTCAAAATTCATTTACTATAGTGACTCCTCCAAAAGTCACTGTACCCCCCAAGGCAATGCTAGACAAATTGGGAAGCTGTGATTGGGATTATATTCATAATCTAGGAAGTGATGGATGCAACCATGAAGGGAAGACAGTTGGAAGACATGGAATGTTCCCAGGTGCCGTGACCCAGGGGCAAATGTCGATTGGTCTCACAGTATAAATACACAGCCATTTTCATGAGTTCTCTCTAGGGCTCTCTGGAGGCCTCTGGACAGGAGTCTCTGGACTGGGAAATCTCTGAGAGGATAGTAAAGGGAGGCAGGAAGGTCTATGAAGAACAGGGTAGAAAGAATCTGAAGCTATTTCCTGAAAGACTGTGAGGGCTAGTGCATCACCAGTAGTGAGAAAGCTAAGAGAATAAGATCACCAACACAGCTGCTTCAATAGCATTCCCTATTCTCTGGCTTGACTGTAGCCAGGCTGGGCCAGAGGTAGTGGAGAGAGTTCAGCTTTCACCTGATTAATAGACTCTAGTCTTGATTGTCAACTAGTTTATAGATAATAGGTTAATGGGGCATCTAATCCCTAATCCTTGTCCTGTTTTTCCTTTCCCTGATTATAGATAAAGAAAGTTCAACAAGTACCTTCCTGAGTGCTCCTTATATCACAACCATTGGTGAGGGAGTCAAATGCAGTCAGATACCATATATCATCCAAGGCAAATCAACAGCCCAATAATAATCTATCCAAACCCAGATGGGTAACCTGGAAAGGTTACCCATCTATTTAACCTCTCGAGGGTCCTTCTTGGGCAACTGTTAGAGAGAAAGAGATACGTCAACATCATTGTACATCTATATCTCTCTAGGACCCCTTTTTGTTTATAACATTCATTCCCATAAATGGGAGAGCAATAGGAAATGACTTTGAGAAAACTGCTTTTGAAAGGACAGCCTGAGGATTCAGTGATTCATTCTGTGTTGGTAAGCCAGACTGGAGGAGAAGTATTTGTTTCCTTGGTTTGGGAGTGGCCCATTCCTTTCCTGCCATTTGGCAGAGATTGACTGGGATTCTTGCCTTGGCTTTGGAGGAGGCTGCACTGTTGGACTTCTGGCTGAAGACTCCACATGGAGATTGAGACCTGAGGAAGCCTTCTCCCAGGGTGCTGAAATGGACTTCAGTTCACCAGAGAAGCTCTTAGGGCTGGTAGTCTTGTTAAGAATCTGTCTCTTTATCTACATTTTCCACTTTCCTCTCTTTCTACCTCTTTATAAATAAAAGAGACTAAAAGTCATTTTTATTTAAGCTATGCTATTTTAAAAATTAGTGACCACAATATAAGTTTATAACTCTTATTTAGACAGAACTTCTATTTTAATCCTTAAAAATGTATGTCTGAAGAAGATACTCTCAGCTGAAAGAGGTTCAGCCACAGAAAGACTGTGAGGGAGGAAGCAAGTTCAAGCTAGGAGTTTAATGCTCTGGGTGAGCATGAGATGAAGAAATTTAGCCTGAATTTTGTGAACTGATGAGATAATCAGTTCAGGAGAAAAATTATCTGGATGAATGAAATTAAATATAATAATCATGAAAAACATGTAGATCTCAGTTTCTATGTACCAGGCACTGTGCTAAGCACTTTACCCTCATTATTTCATTTGATACTTACAAAAACTATTTGAGGTATTTTTCTTATTTTAAATATAAGGAAAACAGATAATAGGTGACATGCTCAGGGTCACTCAGCAAGTAAATGTCTGAGGCTAAATTTGAAACTCAGGATTTCCTGAATCCAGACCCAGTACTCAATCCACTACAACATCTAGGCAGTCAGCATGTTCAGAGCAATAGTAGAGAATGAGATAATGCCTGAAGGAAAGATTATGGATGATTGCCTTTACAAATTAAATTAGGATTTTAAATTGTGTATGGTAGGGGATTTTAACTTGATAAGAAAAAGGGTCCTATATTGAATATGATGTACATAAATTTTGTCTCCATTGAACACCTGCTTATTCTAGATACCCTGATGAAGGAAATTCACAATGAAAATTCCCTTCCTATGCCATCAATTATTGAAGTAAAGACTGTAAAAGCTAGAACAGGTCTTAGATATCATTTGAAGAGAAAATAAGAGAAGTCTGTCAATGCTCAAGTATAGCTACTAAGTCTTTGTGGATTTCGGGTGTAGTATAGGTGGGTGGTCCATGGCTGAAAATTAGCTGCAAGTCAAGTTAGGGAGAAAAGAATATTTTTAATTGTAAGTATGGGGGTGGTGGTGAGGAAACCATGACTTTGTATCAGAACCAAGTTACCAGAGTAGACACTTAATATAAGAGTTCATTTAATACTTGATACATCTTTTAAAAAGACATTCTGAGCCTGGGATGACTGTAGTGCCTTGGAGCTTATGGTTATGAGTAAATAGTCAGCACAAAATGGAGTTCCAAAGAGCCAAAAATTACCAACTGACCCACAAAAATTTAACCAGCCCTCTATGAAGTACTAAGAGACATAACCACTTCCTTCACTCAATACAACGAGATGCTTCTTATCCCCTATAGATATGCAGCATTATGTGAAGTGTCCTGAAGATGAGTATCCAAACAAGGAGAGAGATCACTGCCTCCCCAAAACCATTACCTTCCTGGATATCAAAGAACCTCTGGGAATGACTCTAGCCTGTGTGGCTCTTTTCTTTTCTGTGTTGACAGCTCTGATTCTCAGGGTGTTTGTGAAGTTCTGTGACACACCTATAGTGAAAGCCAATAACAGGACCCTCAGCTACACTCTCCTCATTTCCCTCATTTTGTGTTTCCTCTGCTCCTTGCTCTTCATTGGCCGTCCCACTGCAGCCACCTGCCTCTTCAGGCAAACAACTTTTCGGCTTATCTTCGCTGTGGCTGTTTCTTCCATTTTAGCAAAAACCATTCTGGTACTTCTGGCCTTCAAGGTTACAATACCAGGGAGTAGAAACAAGATTTGGCTACAATCTGGAGTATCCAACTGTATTGTACTCCTTTGCTCTGGGATTCAAGTGACTCTGTGTTGCATCTGGCTGGGAATCTCTCCCCCCTTCCCAGACACAGACATACATTCTGAATCCAATCAGATAATAATTGAATGTAATGAAGATTCTGTGTTTGGTTTCTACTGTGTCTTGGGCTACATTGGCTTCCTAGCCCTGGGGAGCTTCCTGGTGGCTTTCCTGGCCAGGAGCCTGCCTGACACTTTCAATGAAGCCAAGTTCATCACCTTCAGCATGCTGGTGTTCTGCGGTGTGTGGGTCTCCTTCTTGCCCACATACCAGAGCACCAAGGGCAAAGCCATGGTGGTGGTGGAGATCTTTTCCATCCTGGCCTCCAGTGTTGGCTTACTAAGCTGCATCTTTATTCCCAAGTGTTATGTGCTTTTGCTGAGGCCCAATGAGAACACTCAGGAATGTATAAGAAATAAACACAACTGCAAGAGTGATGAGAAGCATTTGACTTGAGAAATTGAAAGGATTAGCAAATGATTTATTATGGAAATCCATCCAAAGAGACCCAATCTGGTGACTCAGTTCTTGAACTAGCTCACTTGCCTTGTTTTCCAATTAAGTGTCTAGTACAGATTTTTTCCTATGAGAAAATATTCCAATTTTGGAAACTGAGAAAAAAAACATATTACGCTCTTTGAACTTAGCCCTCTGTCACTGGGAAAGTGGACCACCGAGAATGTCTATATTTATTATGTCTATGTGTATATATATATTACAGACATTATGTACACATTATATCTATTATATATCTATATCTATATCTATATCTATATCTATATCTATATCTATATNTCCATCCATCTATATCTATATCTATATCTATATCTATATCTATATCTATATCTATATATATATACCCATTATCATATACCTAAGTTATCTTGACCAGAAATTCAGTTAGATCCTAAGACTGATGTAAGGTGTTTTCTCATTATTTGTCATCTAAGGTAATATATATATCTTATCTTAAAACTGGACACATCCCAGTAAATTAATTAATATTTTCTTGTTTATCTGATTAGGTACACTTAGAAAAAGTAGAAAACCTCTTTACTTACTTTAGGAAGTTGCACTTTTTTGTTCTCCTTTTCTCAGTGTAGAAAGTCTCTAATGTGTCACTGAATTACAAATCAGATTACTTATAATCTACAGTTTATTTTTAATTAATCAGTCTTATATGATGAATTGGGTTTTTCTAATATGTAAAAGCATATATTCTGTTGTGGTTAAAGTCCAGCTCTAGGATCATGTAGAGGACCTTGTCCTGATCTGTTAGACCCTTGACATCATTTACTTAATAAATGAACAAGGTCACAAAATCTAAGCTCTGTTTAAACATTTATTTTCTCTTTTTTGTTTTTGTTCCTTATGTCTGAAACATTGAATCAGAATTCCTTTATAAGTCAGAAGAGGTTCTTAAGAAATAATATGTATCATATTGGGATATCTATGTTTTACGGATTTGAGAACACCTGAATCCTACCTACTTGGACACTTCACTAAAACTTTCCCTCAATTTCTCTAGGTTTGTTATTGATAACAACCAATTAAATCCTCTTATCTGAAGATTTTGAAAATGTCCCCTTTTATCCTTCTATCTTTTGTTCCACACATTTAATGCTCACTTCAGTATCACAAATATCCTTCATTTTATCCATGATTGATAAGACCATCAACACTGAAACCTTCATGGTTGAATCAATCATTTCATCAATAAACATTTATTCTTGTTGTTCATGCATTTCACTTTTGTCTGACTCATCCTTGACTTACTTAGGTTTTCCATTTCCTTTTTTAAGAGTAATTTTATAGATTTGGAAATTGAGGTAAACATGATTCATGGGATGGTAGGCATGGTTGTCCCTTTGCATGGGATGGGACGTCCCATTACATGACATCTCTCCTTCTGGAAGCAAGTATGTTAAGTCCTGCCACCCAAACCTGCAGTAAATTTAATTGCTTATTCTCTGAGGTTGAGTCCTCCTGTGAAAGCGCATAAGCCAAAAGAAAATTCAGAGAAAGAAAATTATAGACCATTCTGCTAAATGAATATTGATGCAAAATTTTAAAATAAAATCCTAACCTGAAAATTATAGCAATATTTTACAAGGATCATTCATCATGAGCAGGTGGGTTTTATACCAGGAATTCAGAGTTAGTTCAATATTAGGAAAATCATCACCACAATTAATCATATTAATAACAAAACCAATAAAAAACCTCATGCTTATCTCAATAGATGTAGAAAATGTTTTTGACAAAATTCAGTGCCCATTCCTAGAAGTAGCCCACAGAACATTGCAATAAATGGGACATTCCACAAAATAATTCATTGCCATCTATTTAAAACCATTCACAAATATTATCTGCAATGAGGATAAACTAGAAGCCTTCCTAGTATGATCAATGAACCCACAGAAATCATCGGAATTTCTCTACACTACCCATCAGGTCCAACAGGGAGATATAGAAAGAGAAATTCCATAGAAAATAACTGCAGAAAACAAAAAACACCTGGGAGTTGTAATAATAATTTTAATAAATGTGATCATAAATGATAATAAAGTATGATAATAGGTTGGAGACTGAGCAGATACTTTGCTTGGTGTTTACAAAGTACCTCAGTTCTCCTTCATGAAGGAAAGCCAAAAGTGACCTTCTTCCACTGGACTCAGTGCACAAAACTGTCCTGGAGAGTATTATAACTATAAAAATATATTTATTTGTATTATTAAAATATAAGGATTATAAACAGAGGATGCTTTAACACTAAGGGACTAATTTCTCCATCCAATCCCCTTTTGTCATGAGATGAAATTCTTCAGGCCTTGGGAATTGACCTAAACTACACTATAAATCTCCTTATCTATAACCAGAATCCCAAAAAACACTATCTGACTAAAACTGACTAAAATCCTTACATATAGCATTAAATATATGTATATTAATGTTGTCTCCAAGTAAGAAAAGACAGTGAGCCAAAATGGCTAAAGCTCACTGAGCTGAGTGGACTCTGAGGTTTCCCTCAGAGTGTAAGAAAAAACAAGGTCTTCTGATCATTCTTCTTTCAAACAACAGTTGTCAAAGCAGCAGCAGTAAGCTAGTCTTCTTTCTGGTGTTTCCCAAAGGAAAACTCCAAGATATTTCAAGGTTTCCTTCTCAAAATTCTGGCTAGGATAAGAACAAGGTAAGAGAGTTGTTAATCCCACAACTGCCAGGGATCCAACTGTCACTTCCTTTCACTCACACCTCCCCCTTCCTTCCCATTTCCAAACCTTTCCACAGAATCCTTTCTACTTCAGCCACTCTCCAGCCTCTGAGAACAACTTTCCAATTCTTTAGCTTATCAAAACCTTATCAATGTATTTCTAATTTCATCTGTATAGAGCCCATTGCCAAGATAAACCCAGGAACTGTTGATCTGCTACCATAAAATTCTCTGAAGACTGTATATTAATCTATCATTCTTTATTGGTAAAGGTTAGAGGGAGAG
>NC_058130.1:792232793-792263935 GCF_016433145.1 Gracilinanus agilis | reverse complement strand
AAGGTTTAAATATTACCTCTTAATGCTCTCTTCCTCTCCTTCTTATAATAGTATTTATCCCCTCCCCTTCCCATGCCCTCTTTGTGTGTAATAGAATATCCTATTTTTCTTATTCACTCATGTTTCTCTTGGTTTCCCCTACTATTCAACCCCCTCTTTCCCACCCCACATATCATCTTATACCATTTAGTATTCCACCCTCTCCCTGCGAATTATTCTTCTTATTAATATAATAGTGAATACTATAATAGCGAATAGAGTTCACTACCGAGAATTATACATAGCATTTCTCCACATAGGAATACAGATAATTAGATCTTACTGAGGCCCTTAAAAAGGCAAATTTAAAAGTTATGAGTTTCTTTCTTTCCCCTCTGTTTCTTATTTACCTTTTCATGTTTCTCTCGATTTTTGTGGTTGGATATCAAACTTTCCATTTAGCCCTGGTCTTTTCTGTGCANACTCCCCTGCTCCCTTTGGTTTATCCCTTCTGACTTTCTCAGTAGGGTTAGATAGAGTTTTTTATTCGGATGGATAATAAAGCTACTCTTCTCTCTCCCGGTTGATTACACTGAGAGTAACATTTGATTATTACCTCTTAATGCTCTCTTCCTCTCCTTCTTATAATAGTATTTGTCCCCTCCCCTTCCCATGCCCTCTTTGTGTGTAATAGTATATCCTATTTTTCTTATTTACTGAGATTTTTCTTGGTGTTCCCTACTATTGGCCCCCTCTTTCCTACCCCCTATGTCATCTTAGACCTTTTAGTATCCGGTCCCCTCCCTATGAATTATTCTTTTGGTTACTATAATAGTGAATATTATAATAGTGAATAGAGTTCACTACAGAGAAGTATACATAGCATTTCTCCACATAGTAATACAGATAATTAGATCTTATTGAAGCCCTTAAAACGTCAAGTTTAAAAGATTATGAGTTTTCTTTCTTTTTCCTCTGTTTCTTATTTACCTTTTCATGTTTCTTTTGATTTTTGTGTTTGGGTATCAAACTTTTCATTTAGTCCTGGTCTCTTCTGTGCAAAAACTTGGAATTCTTCAATTTTGTTGAATGCCCATAATTTCTCCCTGAAAGTATATGGTTAGTTTTGATGGGTATTTGATTCGTGGCTGAAGGCCCAGCTCTCTTGCCTTTCTGAATATCGTATTCCAAGCCTTGCGGTCTTTTAGCGTGGAGGCTGCCAGATCCTGTGTGATCCTGATTGGTGCTCCTTGATATTTGAATTGTCTCTTTCTGGCTTCTTGTAAAATTTTTTCTTTTACTTGAAAGCTCTTGAATTTGGCTATTATATTCCTGGGTGTTGTCTTTTCTGGTCCAGTGTAGAGTGTGATCTATGGATCCTTTCAATGTCTATATTGCCCTCTTGTTGTAGGACTTCAGGGTCATTTTGCTGAATAATTTCTTTTAGTATGGAGTCCAAGTTTCTATTAATTTCTGCCTTTTCTGGAAGATCAGTGATTCTCAAATTGTCTCTTCTAGACTGGTTTTCTTGATCTGTCACTCTCTCATTGAGATATTTCATGTTTCCTTCTATTTTATCAGTCTTTTGACTTTGTTTTATTTGTTCTTGTTGTCTTGAGAGATCAGTGGCTTCTAATTTTTTGATTCTAGCCTTTAAGGACTGGTTTTTGGCTATAATCCTTTGGTTTTCGGCTATAATCTTTTGGTTTTACTTTTTAATCTGTTCATTTCTGGTCTTCAGTTGACTTGCCTCACTTTCCAATTGTGAAATTCTGCCTTTTAAACTGTCATTTTCTTGCCAGATTTCTTCCATCTTCCTCAACATCTCATTTTTGAACTCTTCAATAGCTTTTGTCCAGCTTTCATTTTTTGGGGGAGGTTTGGTTATTTGTTTGTCCTCCTCTGTTGTCTGTAAAAGTTGTCGAGTGTTCCAGAGTTTTTCTTGGTAATCTTTTTCTTCTGGGCTTCCCTATGGCTTGCCATTATTAGCCCCGCCCCTTTTCAGCTTTGTCTTCACACTCAGGGTCTGCCTGTACTTTCTAAGCTCCCGATGGCTCTGGTCTTGGGGTCAGGCCTCCTGGTAGTCCCCTGTGTGCCCCTCTGCCCGAGGCTCCTTCAGAGGTCTCGGGGTCTGCTTCCACAGCATCGCTCCATTCTGCACTGGGTCCTCACTCTATGTCCTAGCCTGTGCTGGAGATCTTTATTCACGCCTAGGGCACTGCCTTCACCTGCGCATATGCTCAGGGAAAATCCCTGCTTTAGAGATCTTTGTTCACGCCTGGGGCAGAGCCTTCACCCCTGCAAGCTGCTGGGGAAAGTCCCAGTGTTAGAGATCTTTCTTAGTTCCCAGGGCAGAGCCTTCACCCACGTACACGCTTGGGAAAGTCCATTCGTCCCCCCAGCCACTTGGGGTCCAACGTCTGGCCACTCGCAGGTACAAGCCCTGGGGCTGCTAGTGATTTACTGGTGGCCCCATTCATGTTTTAACTCTTGTGCATTGGCCTTGGCGTTGTGCGTGGTGTGTGTGTGGGGTGGAGGGGTTTCTTCCTCTCGCATTTTAGTGAGAGCTGTTTCACATATTTATAGTGTGGAAATGCCCCGATTCTGTGTACCTTCTATGCTGTGTCCTGTTGTGGGGTTCCTTCGTCTCTCTGGGTTCGTTTTTATTTCCCCTTCAGGAGTCCTGTATGCTTTGGTTAGGAGAGATTGAGCAGCTGCTCCTTACTCTGCCGCCATCTTAACCAGAAGTGGCGCTTTGGTTAGTTTTTAAGCATTCAGATTTTTCTTTAAGTGGAGGCATTCCTGAAGTAACAGAAGCTTGTAACTTTGGAAATTTTTGAATGAAGGTTTTTTCTCAGAGATTGTTTAGGCATAAAGTCTTTTACTGTTGGGTTTAAGTTTGAATATCCTAGTATGTCAATGCAGTCTTTTCTCCATTAACATTTTCATGTATCATCTCTCCTGGAGGTTTGCTTGTGTCAGTGCTTAAGGATAATGTTCTTTCCTTCCCAATAGTCTTTTGTTTTGCAGTTTCTTTTCTGTCTTTGCCTGTCTTTGTGTGAAACTGCTCAGAACACCCATTTAAGCTTATCTCTTGTACTGTTTCATTTGGATTTGTCATTAGTTGATCTTTTGGTTTATGTTCTATTTTTATGCTATGATTTTATATGTTTGGAACATTCTTTACACTGTGTCAAGGATTTTAAGTTTGAACCTGTTGTTATTGGTATATCGTATGTTGCAATTTCTCTATCATTTGTTAGTGCTATAGTCATTATATTTCATTTAAAGTCTGGTGTAAATGCATGTGTATTTTTCTGCTTTCTCTGTGAATCATTGTCTTTTATCCCATAAATTCTGTTTTTGATTTCTATTACATCCATGATCATTTGATTTTCTTCTTCTATTTGATTGCTAGTGCAGAAGGCATTGACCAGTGCTCTGTTCTGAGCCCTTTTCTTTTCTTCCTCCATACTGTTTCACTTGTTGATGTCATCACTTCCATGGCTTTAATGATCATGTTTATGCTGATGATTCTCAGATGTACTTATTCAGACCATGACTTTCTCCTAGAATCTGCTCTCTTGAGTCCCCTACTACTTTTTGGATAATAAGCTACTTGGACGTTAGGACTATTTTTCTTTCTTGTATATGTATTCTTAACAGTTGCCGTGGTTCCTGTCACAAAGCATGTGCTTACTAAATGTTGACTGATGGAATGGGGACACCTTAGACCTAACATGTCTAAAACCCCATTTTATTATCCCTCACCAATAAACTTCCCTGCCTCCTAACTTCCCTGTCACCTATTCTCACAACTTACATGTCATCTTCTAAACCATTTGTCACATACCTCCGCTATAACCAACCCATTTCTAAACTTTGAAAGCAGCTCTGCCCTGAGCTTCTCTGGCTTTCTAGGAAGGAACTCTGATGGGTGATGGTAGGCATGCCCACAGAGAGAGCTCTGGGTGCCCTTTTGGGCACATGTGCCATGGGCTCACTATCCCTGATCTAGGGCATTGAGAAGCTGGAACACACTTTGAGGTATGAATTAGATGAGGTGATTTCTGAAAAATCTTCAAAGATGTGCTGCTTCTTGATGACAGTCACTCAGGTCACAATACAGTGGTGGGGACAATGAACACTTGAGGTCTATGCAGGAACCTCATTTCTGCCTCTATACCTGGGCTGAATTTTATGAGCTTGGAGTGACCTTTCACCTCTCATAATCCATTACAAGTTGAGATGGGGCTGTTGTGATGGGAAGGAAAGGGAGCCTGTAAATCATTCATGGCCAGGGCAGCACCCTGAAAGGGTACCCCTTGGCCCCAAATATATTTTTCTTGGATGGTATTGTCCATAGTTAACACATGGGGCACACAGGTGAGACAGGTGGTATCTTGGACAATAGCATTGGCCTTGGAGTCAGGAAAACCTCAGACACATCAGCTCTGTGACTCAGTTTCCTCAATCATAAAATGGAGACAACAAAGTGTCTGCTTTTCATGGTTGTTGTGAGGACCATACGAGATAATACCTCCAGTGTTTTGTAAGCCTTAATGTGCATAAATATTACCATTGTTACAGGAATGTATATATCAATAGTAGAAATTTTGTAAGCTGTAGGCTTAGGTGCCATCATTGAGAATTTGTGATCTTACTGGCTCCTACCTGAAGTCCAGAGTCATCTCAGAGAAAATCCTGCCTGATGTAATAGCCTATTTCAGCCCCAAAGCCATGCAGCCCCTTGTTGACACATGGACCCACATGGATCACCAGCTGAGAAGGAGGAAGCATAACAAACAGGGAAAATAGGCATCTTCAGAAACTCAAAGAAACTTTGGTCCCATGAGCTCAACCAGGAATAGGGAAAGAGACTCCAAAACATAATTTTCTACTTCTATCTTGGTCCTCCCCTTGGACTCAAGGATGGAGCTAGAGATGCTGCAGGCAGAGATGGTCCCCAGAGCATCTCCCCAGCTGATGATGGGGCAGTTGTGATGGAAAAGTCAAACACCTGTCCACTCTCAAAAACAAGAAAACTAAGAGGGAAAGCATCTAGTTTACAATCCAGTTCTGCTTAAATTCTCCCCTCATTCCATTAATGCCCCAAGCACAGCCCTGCCTGATGTGCACTTTTGTGTCCTTAGGCATACAGAGTGGGTTATAGCACTCCCAGGCCAGGTTTGAAATATTATATAGTTCTTTATCAGAACAAGGTACAAGGAAGTGACATTGTGTTTGTGCAAACCACTACTTAAGGCCCTGAACCTGGGACTTTAACTGATATTCAAGATTATGTTTCCTGACATTCAGCAAAAATTTTGCCAGACAATTCATTTCCTCCTGGTAATGTTCCCACAGCTGTCACCTTCTATTCAGATGACTGAGAGGTCCTCCTGTTTCCCCCAAATCAGTCCCAGCCTCTCCAGAGATGGAGACATTGTTATTGGTAGCTTTCTCCCCTTGCATTCAGAAGAAGTGAGCAACGCCCAGGGAGCAGAAGTGTTTCAAAGTCATCCTGACAGGAATTGTAGGAAGTACAAGTAAGTGCCAGTGTGACTATTTCATAAAGGGTTTCTTTTCATTGTGAAGATTAAAAAAGATAATGATAAAAGGGACCCCATCTTATTATTTTTAATATTCTCCCTGAGATCTCTGCTAGATCTAGTTCTGTAATTCTATCATTTGGAGGTTCAAATGAAATAATAAATGTAAAGAGCTTAGCAAACTATAGAAATATTACTACTGCTACTGCTAATTCTACTGCTACCAATACTACTGCTACCACCACCACCACCACCACCATCACTACTACTACTATTAATCTCTCTGAGCCTCAATTTCTTCTCCTGTAAAATATCACCTATCTCTTGAGGATTTGGGGAATTATCTCATTATCATCTACTGTCATGCTCAGGTCTCATGCTACTCATACTAAAAGCTCAGTGTATATTGTAACTTAAAGTTGTCTTCTGACTTCCCTGCCATTGGAAAACTATGGAAACAGAGCATAGACAGTGCAGAAATGCAAAATCAATAGAGATAATGACAAGAATTTTGACTTAGGAAGCAGAGTTTTGGCTTTCCAAATTCAGATCCTTTCCAAGGACATCCTTGCGTTAGTGGTGTCATAGTGAAATAGCTTGGAAGTCCAAGAACTAACACATGTATGTGTCTAGGAGAGTGGAAAAAGGTGTAAAAAATGGTCATTGGGAGGCTGGATATCACATTATGAGTCCTTGTGTCTGCATGTCTCTGTCTACCTTTCCCTCCCTTTAACATATTATTCAATTTTTCTTTTCCCTGTCCTTTCCTTTTCTATTTTCATTAGATTGATCCTTGTTCAGCAGTCAAAATGTGGGGTAAAGTCTATTACAACTGACATATTGTTTAAATCTCATTTTATGTTCTCCTTCTTCCCCTTTTCATTTTCTGCTCTCATTTATTCCTAGTTGAATAATGGAGGACAAGGGTATGGCTCCCTCCACATATGATAATTTTAAAAAATCCTGCAAAACATTTATTTTGATTGAATTATAGATAAGGGGAGGACAGAGGTTGTTAATGGGGAGGGAAATTTCTTCCATTTCAGATTCTAATCGAAATGGACATGAATATGGAAATGTTTTGCCTGGGGAATCAAATAAGCAAGTATTTATTAAGCTATATTATATGCCAAGCACTCTTTTAGGAGCAGCTGAGAACATAAGAACAAATAAATAAACCATCTCGACTCACCAGGAATTTACACTTAATGAAGGAGACACATTTTCACATAAAATGCATACAACATGTATGTAATCTTTGTTACTATGGTGCTATTATTCAGTCATTTTAATTCCATTAAAGTCCTTGTGTAACCATTTTGGCTTTTCATGGCAAAGATAATAGAGTAGCTTTTTTCAATTCTTAGTAGCTCATTTTACAGAAGAAGAAACTGAGGCAAACAATTAACTGACTTGCCTAGGGTGACATAGCTAGTTAGTTTTTGAGGCCAGATTTAAACTTAGATCTTAGTGACTTGAAGCCTAGCTCTCTACACACTGAGGTAATTTTTGAGGTAAGCACAAGCAGCTAGGAAGATTACAATTGGGAAAAATCTTCATGAAGATGTGCAAGTCTGTGCTTGAGTAGTGTCTTAATGAAGAGAGTCATCCTAGAAATTGCAAGTAAGGTTGGAATATATTCCAAGAATATGGGCCTGCAAGTGCAAAGGTACAGAGACTGGAGATTCCCTGAATCACTTCCCCTTGACTTGGTTTAGGAAGATTTTGAAGTTCACGCAGGAAAAATAAGGTAGTGGGCACTGATGTCCTTTCTAGAACTGAAGTGCTAAGCATTCAGACTCTACTGCAGAGTGCTCAGTTGGGCGGATTGGCCAAATTGTTCACATTTCAATTATTTGTTTGCCTAAACAAGTACTTTACAGAAAACTCACAAAAGACAAGTGCTCAAATGGAAGTCAGAAGAAATGTTACAAACATGCTCTCATGAACACTATGGACAACTTTGGTATTGACTATGGGAAATGGAAGCACTGGAACTGCACTTTCTTGTATGACTTTCCCATATCAAGGAAACTACTGTCCTCTTTGAGCAACTCAGAATTGCAGTAGCTCAAAAGAAATATAGAATGCACAAATTTAGAGACATTTCCATTTGAAAAGTTCATAAAGGATATTTTTATATGACTTGTGGGAGAGTTTCCTGAACTCCCATTTGCCAGGCAGGCACATTGTACATTAGCCACACATCGTGATATAATTTTTGATCTCTTTGAGTATAAAGGAAAAGTCTTTAATTGGTCTTTATTTTCCATATGTATTGTTTATATCTATTTGTTATGTATAGCTTGTCCAGAAACATTTATTTACATACATGTTTTCCTCATTAGATCATTGAGGTTCCTTGAGAGTAGGCATTGTTTTTTCCTCCAGCAAAAGACTGATCAGATACCCTTATTCAAGATATCCAAGTGGCTCCCTAATTACTTCAAGGATAAAGTCTAAAGATATCTGTTTGGACTTGAAATCTCTTTAAACCCAAGTTCTTTCTATATTTCCAGTTTTCATGCAAGTTCCTCCCCTCGATGCACTCTCTTATCCACCAACAATGTCTTCCCAGATATTCCTCACACACTTCCATCTCCATGTCTCTTCACTGGTTGTCCCCTATGTCTGGAATGTTCTTTTTCTCCACACTCACTTATTAGAATTCCTGGATTCCTACAAGATTAATATCAAAAGATACGTTTTAGGAAGAGATTTTTCTTAGTTTTCTTTTCTATTCCCATTTCTACTGGTGCCTTCATTTTTAGGATTACTTTCTAACTATTCTGAACTTATCTTATATGTACATATTTATATAATTTTTTTCATTTAGAATGGAAGTTCCTGGAGGCAAAGAATTTCTTTTTCATTGTATCTCCAGCTTTCTGCACAATGTCTGTGAAATATTACGTGTTTCATGAATGCTTGTTGATTGAGCTAATAAATTGTCTTTGAATAGCTTGTCCTTGATTTTCCACTCTGTGTCCCTTAGGTTGATGCACAAAAACTACCAGCATGTCCTGGCCCTGGTATTTGCTGTGGAGGAGATCAACAAGGACCCTAATCTGTTACCCAATATTTCTTCCTTGGGTTTTTACCTGTATAATGCCTACCACAGTGATGCAAGAACCCTGGAGAGCTCCCTGAGATGGCTCTCTGGTCAGGGCCAGCTTGTCCCTAATTACAGCTGCAGTGGGCAGGATAAAGCTGTAGCTGTCATTGGAGGAGCCACCTCAGCTCTGTCTGTCCAGATGGGGACCCTGCTTGAGCTCTATAAGTTTCCACAGGTGAGAGATTGTAAGTCTTTTGTTTCTGTGCTTTTCACGCACTACTCAGTCTTGGGAATAGTGGAGTTATTCTCAGAGCTGACTATGAACCAAAGATCGAATTTATCATTCAAGTTGTAGCATGGCAAAGAGTCCTACAGGTAGGCTAGTGCAAACCTATATCACACTACAATAGACTCTGAAGATCAACATGGCAGCAGTTCTCTCCTGTGATTTCTGTTGGTTTTGTTATTGATATGCTTAATTATGCAGATGCTTTTCATATTTAACCATACCTATATTCTTGATATCAAACCCTCATGATCATGACATATTATTCTGGTGAAAAAATGTTGAAATCTCCTTGCTAGTATTTAATTTAGAATTTTTGCATCAATGTTCATTCAGGAGACTGGTCTATAATTCTCTTTCTCTGTTTTTATCTCTTCCTGGTAGAGGTATGATTATCACTTGTTTCTTAAAAAGATTTTGACTCTCCCTATTTTTTCTAAATAGTTTGTGTAGTATTGGAGTTAGTTGTTCTTTGAATGTTTGGTAGAATTTACTTGTGAATCCATCTGGTCCAGGAGCCTTTTTCTTAGGAAGTCCTTTAATGGTTTATTCAATTTCTTTTTCTGTGTTGGAGTTGTTTAAGTATTTTATTTCTCCTTTTGTTCTTCTGGATAGTTTATATTTTTGTAAATATTCATCTATTTCACTTTGATTTTCAGATTTATTGGCATGTAATTTGGCAAAATAACTTCCAGTAATTGTTTTAATTTCTTGTTTGGTTGTGATTTCACCTTGTTTATTTTTCATAGTAGAAATTTGGTTTTTTTTTTTTTAGTGAAGTTAACTACTTGCTTATCTATTTTATTTATTTATTCATTCATTCATTCATTTATCTATCTATCTATCTATCTATCTATCTATCTATCTATTTATTTATTTACTTGTTCATTCATTCATTTATTTATTTATTTAATTTTTTTTTAGATTTTAAACCCTTAACTTCTGTGTATTGACTTATAGGTGGAAGTTTGGTAAGGGTAGGCAATGGGGGGTCAAGTGACTTGCCCAGGGTCACACAGCTGGGAAGTGTCTGAGGCTGGATATGAATATTTTATTTATTTTTTGATAAAAGCAACTCCTTGTCTTATTTATAGTTCAGTGGTTTTAATTATTTTTCATTTCATTAATCTTCCCTTGATTTTTCAGGATTTCTAATTTGGTGTTTAGTTGCAGTTTTAAAATTTTTTCTTTTAATCGTTTTTTTCAGTTGTGTGCCCAAATTCGTTGACCTGTTTTTCTCTAATGTATTGATGGAAGGATTAAGAGATACAAATTTAGCTCTAGATATTGTTTTTGCTGCATTTCATAAATTTTGACATGTTGTCATCTCATTTTCATTTTCTTTAATGAAATTGTTGATTGCTTATAAAAAGAGTTTTTCTTTGAAACATTTCTTCCTTAGGAAACAATTTTATGGTTTCCAATTGATTTTAGTTTTTTTGCTGTTCTATTTTGAGTGTAGTTTTCATTATATTATAGTCTGAAAAGTATTCATTTAATATTTTTGGATATGATGTTTTAGGTCAAATTATATAGACCATTTTTTGAAGGTGCCATGTACTGCTATATTCCTCTCTATCTTAAAAGTATACTCATTTTTATTACCACTCAATTTCTCCACTAATCTATCATATCCATGTGTTCTAAAGTTTTATTTAACTCCTTAATTTCTTTATTTTTTTTAGATTTATCTACTTCTGAGAGAGGAAGGTTTATTCCCCTCCCATCTAGTAACATTTTACTTTCTATTTCCTCCTGTAATTCATGTAACTTTTCCTTTAGGAATCTAGATGTAATTCCATTTGGCACATATTTAATATGGATATTGTTTCATTGACTTTGGTGTCTTTTATCTTCATGTAGTTTCCTAAATTATCTCTTTTAATTTGGACCAATTTCTACTTTTGCTTTGCCTGAAAATTTCCTTTTGTTGTCCTTCCTTTTTTTTTCCTTTAGCTAAGGGGTAGTAATTTCAGCTCTTTTCTCTTGCTTTTTCACTTTGTATATCTCCCTGTTTTAAATATGTTGCTTGTAGAGACCATATTGGGCATTCTAGTTCTTATATACTCTGCTATCCTATTAGCTTTATAGGTGAGTTCATTCTATTCACATTCATAGTTGTTTTTGTTAATTGTATGTTTCCCTTCATCTTATTTTCTCATTTATTCATCTCTCTCTTTCTCTCCTTTCAGCCTTTCTCTGTTCATAGCTACTTTGTTTTCAATGACCACCTCCCCCAATTCACCTTTATTTTTGTCCATTCCACCTTTCCATTATTCTCCCTATCCTCCTACTTCTCTATAATGTAAGGTAGATTTCTATAGCTGGCTGAATTTCAATATTATTGCCACTTTGAGCTAGTTCCAGTGACATTAATGTTCAAACATAGCCCCTTCCATGCCCCATCTTCTTCACTATATTTGCCATTTATATGCCTCTTAATGAGAAATCATTTATCTCCTATATCTCTTTTCCTCTTCTCCACGTGTCCCTCTTTACTATCCCTTGTTTTCTTGGGTATCAGTCAACTTCATTTAGTTTCCTCTTTTTATGTATACTACTTTTGTTTGTTCTAATAGTGATAAGATTCTTAAGTATTTTAGGTACTTTAGGTATCTTGCATACTTTAAGTACCTTGCTTTTCTCAAGTATCATAGATATTTTAATTATTTCAATTATCACCTTCTCAGATATGAATGTACTCAGTTAAACTTATAAAAAACTCCTTAGTAGTCACTTTACCTTCTTAGGATTCCCTTGAGTGTTGGATTTGCTCTTCAAATGTTTTCTTAAGATTGTTTTTTGGTCAAGAAAGTCTGAAATTCCTCTATTTCATTAAATGTCATTTTTTCCCCTTTGGACAATTATGCTTAGTTTTGCTGGGTATGCAATTCTGGGTTTTTAGTCCTAGATCGCTTGCCTTTTGGGACACCGTATTCCATGCTGTACTTCTTAGATGATACCATATTGTCTTAATTGTTACCACTTTGTTAAGTTTGAGATCTGGTTTTACCAGATTCTTTCTTCATATTTATTTTCACAAATTCTCTTGAGATTATTGATTTTTTATCTACATCAAATTAATTATTATTTATCTACAAATATGAAAGATTCTTTGATTGTTTGATACTGAATAACTAAACTAATATAGATATAATTGTAAAGAATGAGTAGGGAATTCTTAAATCCACCACTTTTCTTCCAATAAAACATAAATTTACTGACTATATTTTGCTGAAATTTGCTCAACAATATGAGAGGTACAAAGCTCCAAATGCCCCATTTTTCTTTCCCAACCAGATCAGCTATGGGCCTTTCGATTCCTTCCTGAGTAATAAGGCTCACTTCCCTTCTGTATTCCAAGTGGCCCAAAGGGACTCCTCACTGTTCCATGGTATTGTCAGATTAATAGCACATTTTGAATGGACATGGATAGGTCTGGTGACCACAGATGACATGAGAGGCAAGCAATTCCTCTGGGACTTAAGAGGGGATATGGTCAAGCATGGTATTTGTCTGGCCTACACTGAGAAGCTCCCAGTCAGTGAAAGAAGACATACAGAATCTCATGATATGTTCATGCCACGTATCATACAATCCTCAGTCAGAGTGATCATCATTCATGGTGACACAGATTCACTCATGATCCTTAGATATTCACAACCTCCTTTTTTCTTCTTATGGAAGGTCTGGATTACCACATCTCATTGGGACATCACCATGAGACCCCATTGGGATGATGGCTATAGTTTCCATGGAGCACTTTCATTTTCCCAGATGACAAATGAAATACCTGGTTTCAAGCCCTTTCTCAGGACAGTAAATCCTGCTAAATACCCAGAGGACATTGTACTTAAGGAGTTCTGGTGCTCAGCATTCAAAGATCAAGAAAAACTTGAAAATCAAGAACAAAATGAATGCTCACCAAATGCCTCCTTGGAGACTCTACCTCTGCGCTTCTTTGACATGACTATGTCTGATCTGAGTTATACCATCTACAATGCTGTGCATGCTGTGGCCAGGGCCCTTCATGAAATGCTCCTGGTGACCACAGAGAGAGGATCTGTAAGAGTTGGAGAACCCTGGGTGCCCCAACCTTGGCAGGTAACATTAAGTGCCTACTATGGTACTGTGGTAGGTACAAGGTAGACCTCACCACATCAAGGACTTGTTTTTAATGCAGAGGCTTCCCCCTCAAAATAAGTTTTCAATTTTTCTATAAAATATAGTCTTATAGTTTCCCAATAAATCCATAAATGAATCACCAAGTATTTATGAAGGGCTTCATATGTGCCAAACACTGAGCTAGGAGCTGGGGTGACAAACAAAAAAGAGTGAAATAATCCTTGCAAGGTAATGGAAGGAGCACACTCATTTAGAGGGAACGGGATCATCAAAGGTAACCTGGAGAAGACAAGTGAGGGAATTGAAGATGAAGCAAGGGATTCTCAGTGGAAGAGGTAAGTAGGGTGTGTATTCCAGTCAAGAGGGGGAACAAGGTCAGTTGTACAATTATAGGTATATGGTTAAGGATTGAGTGGTTTTCTAGGGTTAGTGGAAAGAAGGGAATTTTGAGATAAGCCCTGGGAAAGGATTCTGGGTAAGAAAGAAATTGTGGAACTACAACTGAAGATAAATGAACTTCACTTCCTTCTTTTATTTGATCTGAGCTGGGAGTGGGTTTTGTCTCTGCCTACAATTTCAAGCTTAAGGAGGAGTTTTGCTCTAAGAGATTCTCCCTGGAAAGTCAGGATTTACATGGAGAAAATCTTTGACATCCAGGCAAGGGGTTTGCTAAGACCAGTCTTCATATCACAGTGATCCATCTACCAGACTTCCTATTGGCTAAGGTAGTTCAAAACTTTCCACCTATAACTTTGAGTTACTTAGTATAACAGCCAACACCAGAAGATTTTTTCCCTTTCTTTCATTATTGGTTGCTGGTGGGAAGATGAGGGTTAAATCAGATAGTCTGGGAAAGAGTTTTAGATAACATAAGGAGGTAAGTCCTAAAGAACAGAAGACTCTCCTTATGCAAGAAGACATAGGAGCTGGGTGGAGGTAGCTTGAAGAGTGTCATGGTCATATCTTCCAGTACCCCTTATCCCTTTTTGTTAAAATAAACTTTGTTTTATAACCAAAGGGTTTGGTTCTTACTTCACCCTGTGGATTTCCTAGGTGAGTTGTAACATCTAACATCCCTCTAGGACTCTTCCACATTACATTTGCTGAGGCTAGCTAGGCTAGGACCACAAGAGATTTTGAATTTTGGGGGACAACTTTCATCCACAGCCTCTTGGAATTCTGAGAGCAGCTTTGCAAGCTCAGTCAGACCAAAAGAATCTTTGTGTGGCTGGCTGGAGGGCTGCACTCTGAATGGCAGGTAGTCATCTTGAGTAGAATTCTGTGGCCAGGGGACTCAGGGAAAACTCCTTTGGAACTTTCCATTGCATGGTTGAACTCAGTGGAGTGCTAGAAGTTTTTCCCTCAACTTCATTGTAACAACTGCTACTTGGTCTAAGTAGCTAATACAGTGGAAGTAAATAATAGATTGATTGTTAGCTGCTCTGCTACATTGAAACAACAACCGGTATCTTAAATAACTGCTATATTAATTTAATAAAATATTTCTAGCATGCTATTTCTCCCTAATCCCCTGTTTTTGTTGTTATCTTGCCTGATTGGTTTTACGATGTTATGAAAGTGGAAGTGTTGTTTCCTTACACCAAAGTTAGTATAAGAAGGGGTTTATCTTATGCAATATTGGGGATTTAGTATGTGGTCTGTTATATGTGATGATTAAATTCTTGGTGCGTCTGTTTAAGAGATACAATGTTTTGGTTATTTAAATTTTGGGATTTCTGATTTAAAGAATGTTGTCATGGCTCTGCAAGAGAAATTGCATAAAATTGAGACTACCTATGAATAGCTGAGAATTTAAGGTTTAAAGGTGCATGGACTAGCGAAGCTTAAAGGGGCTGTAGAACAGTGAGCTCCTACTAAGCTAGAGCTAGAAGCTGCAGCTTTAGAGGAGAAGCCAGTTACCCTTTGTCCTCTAAACAGTGTGTCCTATGTTACAGTAATATCAGGGTATAGTACATCTGAGACAACATGAGAATTTTACCCAGGGGGAATTGGAATTATTGAAAAAGAGGATTCCAAAATTTTAAGATGAGCCTGTTAAAGGGGTCAAAGCACTAGAGAGAGTGATTAAAATCCACAATCTAACATTTCAAGACTTTGATTTATTAATGGATGAGATTTTAACTAGAAGGGAGGAACAGCAGATAGTGGAGCAGACTGATGCAAATGTTGATCTCACTCCATGGTGTCCAGAGTATAATGATCTAGAGATTAATTCTGTGGAGAATTATAAGCAACTAGGTATGGCAAAGGGAGTCTATACTGGAGTAAAAGGGGGCTAAGTCCAGGCATGGCCCAAATTTGAACTCTTGAGAAAAGATAAAGGGGAGACTCCAGCTAGCTTCCTGGATTGGATTATTGACTGTGGGGAAAGATGGCTTGGTCTGGATCTGCTTTTGCATGAGAATGTCAGTCACATCCAGAGGCAGTTTGTGAAAAATGCCTGTCCTGTGGTAAAGACCTATTTTAGGAGTAACTGCCCAACTTGGTTTACCATGGGACTAGATGAGTTGAAGAGAACAGCTACATATATATACATCAGGATGAGATAGACAGACAAGAGGATCATAAGACAGAGGTTATAGAAAAACTAAAAGAGCAATTAAAGGAAACTAATAATAAGGTCTAGGAAAGTGAGATTCAGCAAGTTGACTGTTGCAGCCCTATAGTCTTACAGACTTCCAAGGCAGGAATTCATTTGTAGGCAAACTAGGGAAAATCCTCTCATATGCTACTTAAGTAATCATGTGGGGCACATGGTCAGGGAATGGAGATATAGAGGACAATTTGAAGTTCAAAATAGGGGAAACTGAGGCAATGTTTATTATAACAGATATAGGCAGAATTTTAATAGTGTAAATAGATTTAAAATTTCATTTAGTAATACTGTATATAATGGTAATAATAATAGCTGTAATCATGTGTGTAGCAGTGTTTCCTAGCAAGGTCTAGATTCACAAAGTATGCAGGATTTTATCCAGATAGGAGGAGAAGGCCTAAGTATTGCAGGTGGTTGGAGGGAATGCTCAGAAAGTTGATTTGATAAATGGAGGCTGCTCAGCATGAAGGTATCAAGAGGATGGTATGATTAAATTAAGTTTATTTATTCATTTAAAACGCTTACCTTCCATCTTGGAATCAATACTGTGTATTGGTTCCAAGGCAGAAGAGGGATAAGGGCTAGGCAATGGGGGTCAAGTGACTTGCCCAGGATCATACAGCTGGGAAGTGTCTGAGGCAAGATTTGAACCTAGGATCTCCCATCTCTAAGCCTGGCTCTCAATTCACTGAGCTACCCAGCTGCCCCCTTAAATTAAGTTTATATAATGAATGTGGAAAAAAAATTGTTAATGATACAGTTTAAAAATGTAAAAATAATGTAATAATTAATGGAATTAATGGAATAATTAATGTAAATAATGAAATTAATGATGAAATAATTAATGTAAATAATGAAGTTGATGAAATAATTAATGTAAATAATGAAGTTGATGAAATAATTGATGTAAATAATGTAGAAAATAATAATGAAATTGTGAGTGTGAGCAATGGAAATGTAGAGACTAATGGAGGTGGAGTGAGTCACAAAAACCCTGGCAGAATGATAATACTGGAGGACTAGAAGAAAACAAGGATGGAAGCATAAATGAGGGAATGGAAGGTGATGGACAGGAAGTAGGACTATAGTTTCTTGATCCAGATATGCTGATTCCTATTATTCAATCTCATTCCCCACAGAGTAGCATAGAGTCTCATGTTACTCTGAAAGTGGGGGAACAGATTTATGATTGTCTTTTGGAAACTGTAGCTCCTAAATCTGTTCTTTAAACATTCTCAGGAGATTGTGAGGCTATGGGAACTATGGAAGTGGTAGGAGTAACTGGAAGACCATAGAGGGTGAAGAAGTTGCAATCCAAAATGGTATCATGAGGTCCTTCATGTGTAGGACATGCTTTCTTACTAATGCCCAATTCACCTATGAATTTACTTAGGAGAGATCTTTGATGTAAATTAAGAGCTACTATTCAATGTACACTGACAGGGGGTATAAATTTAGAACTTCCTGAAAGAGCTCTGGATCTTTTCCCAATGTTATTCTTAGATATAGTTGAGGCAGAGGCAGAAGGAGGTAGAGTTTATCCTATACCTGTTGATATACCAGTACAGACATGGGCTGCTCATTCTACAGATGTTGGTTTATTAACATCTGCAACTCCAATTAAAGTTAAGACAAAGTAGGTCCACCACCTTGCATAGCAAAATATCCTTCATGTAAAGAGTCAGTAGCTGGTATAACCCCTAAGATAGAGTCATTATTGGAACAAGGAATTATAGTGCCATGTATTTACGTGTTCAAAACACCAATACTCCCAATAAAGAAGCCAAAATTGGATGAAAATTTGAGGGCTATTAATGAATAAGTAGTAAAGTCCCGTCCAGTTGTTCCAAGTTCAGGTACAATTATCTCATCAATACCAAGCAGTGCTAGATATTTCATGGTGGTATACTTATGTTCTGCTTTCTTTTCAATACTGATACACAAGGATTCACAAAAGATATTTGCTTTCACCTGGCAGGAAAGAAGTTTCTATTGTAGTTGTTTGCCTCAAGGGTTGTGAAAGTCTATCCCTATTTTTGCAAATCCTTAATAAAGATCTAGTGATAATCAGACTCAAAGACAATAAACTTGTTCATTTTGTAGATGACATACTTTTAGCTTCTCCCAGTGCCAAAGTAGGTTTAAGGGATAGTGCATTTCTTTCCTGTGAGTTGTGTAAATGGGGACATGAGGTATCTAAGGCTAAACTTCAATGGTGTTTACCAAGAGTTGAGTATTTGGGATTTGTTTTATCTGGAGGCTCTAGAAGCACTTCCCAAAAACATATAGCAGACATCCAGAAGTTAAGTGCCCCAAAGAGCAAGAAACAACTAATCAAGAGGTGTAGTGTTTTAAATCCAGCTACACTATTAACTATTTTACCTACAAATAGAAAGCCATTGCATGACTGTACTGAAGTAGTCCAATTAATAGAATAACTGAGTCAAGATTTGGATTTGAAAGATACACCATTGAACAATCCTGACCTTGTTTTAAATATGGATGGTTCATCTTTAATGCAGAATGGTATCTATTTTACAGGGGCTGCAGTCATCACTGAATTTGAGACATTGTTGTAAGGTTTATTACCCAAGAATATGAGTGTACAAGGGGTAGAGCTGGTAGCTCTGAAATATGTCTGTTTGTTATCTGAAGGAAAAAGGGCTAATATCTATACAGATTCCGGATATACATTCTCTATCTGCCATATCTCAATTGCAACTGGTTCCACATGGAAATAGAGAGACTTTATTACATCAGGGAGAAAGCAGATAGTTCAGGTGGAGATTATCACAGATTTACTGGTTGCTATTACAAAACCAAAAGAATTGGCTGTGATACACTGCAGAGGTCATTCTTTTAGCAGAGGTCCAGTTTCTCAAGGTAATCATCATGCTGATGTTACTGCTTGTTGTGCAGCACAAAATGCCCCAGCCTACATAATGGCTTTCTCAGTCATAAAATCATTAAATCTTGAAAGAGCATACATAGGGGCCAGCTGGGTAGCTCAGTGGATTGAGAGTCAGGCCTAGAGACAGAAGGTCCTAGGTTCAAATCTGGCCTCAGACACTTCCTAGCTGTGTGACCTTGGGCAAGTCACTTAACCCCCATTGCATAACCCTTACCACTCTTCTGCCTTGGAGTCAATACATAGTATTGACTCCAAAATGGAAGGTAAGGGTTTTTAAAAGGAAAAAAAGAGAGAATATATAGACACAGAAATTCAAACATGGCAGCATAATTTTGGGGCTGGAAAGAGAATGGCATATGGGTAACATCAAGTGGAAAGCCAACACACCCAAAGGCATCTATAGAACAAGAAATAAATACAAAATTCATCTTGAAGAAGACACAGTCAAGAATATAAAGAACCATCAATTTTATAAGAAACCAAGTCATTTTCCAATTGATAAATGGTCAAAGAATGTGAAGAGACAGTTTTCTGATGAAGATATCAAAACTACCAATAACCATATGAAAAAATGTTCTAAATCCCTCTTAGAGAAATGCATATTAAAACAATACTGAGGGACATTAATACATTGCTGGTGGAGCTGTGAACTGATCCAACCATTCTGGATGGCAATTTGGAACTATTCCAAAAGAGCTCTAAAGAACTGCCTGCCCTTCGATCAAGCTCTAGCACTGCTGGGTTTGTACCCCAAAGAGATCATAGATAAACAGACTTGTACAAAAATATTTATAGCTGCGCTATTTCTGGTGGCAAAAAACTGGAAAATGAGGGTATGCCCTTCAATTGAGGAATGGCTGAACAAATTATGGTATATGCTGGTGATGGAATACCATTGTTCTCAAAGGAATAATAAACTGGAGGAATTCCATGTGAACTGGAAAGACCTCCAGGAATTGATGCAGAGTGAAAGGAGCAGAACCAGAAGAACATTGTACACAGAAACTGATACACTGTGGTAAAATCCAATGTAACAGACTTCTGTACTGGCAGCTAAGCAATGACTCAGGATAATTCTGAGGGACTTATTGGTAAAGAACACTACCCACATTCAGAGGAAGAACTGCAGGACTAGAAACACAGAAGAAAAATAACTGTTTGAACACATGGGTTGATGGAGACATAGTTGAGGATGTAGACCTGAAACAACCATACCAATGCAACAATCAATAATATGTAAATAAGACTTGATTGACCACACATGTTAAAACCAGTGGAAATGTGCATTGGATATGGGGGGGTGGTGATGAAGGGGAAAGTAAAAACAAGAATCATGTAACCAAGGAAAATTTTTCTAAAAAAACAAAATATTAAAAAAAACAATGCTGAGGTATCCACCTTACAGCTCTCAGACTGGTCAATATGACAGTAAAAGAAAATAATAAATGTTGGAGGTGATGTGGCAAAATTGGGACACTAATGCATTGCTGGTGGACGTGTGAATTGATCTAACTATTCTGGAAGGCAATTTGGAACTATGCCCAAAGGGCTTTAAAAATGCACACCTTTTGATCCAACAATACCATTACTAGGTCTGTATCTCAAAGAGATAAAAAATGGGAAAGAATCTGCTCAAAAATATTTATAACTGTGTTTTTTTGTGATGTCAAAGAATTGGAAACTAAAGGAATGTTCCTCAGTTGGGGAGTGACTGAACAAATTGTGGCATAGATGGTGATAGATTACTATTTTCCTGTAAGGAATTATGAACAGGATGATTTTAGAAAGTACTGGAAAGACCTACGTGAATTGATGCAAGGTGAAATAAGCAAATCCAGGAGAATATTATACACAGTAACTGAAACATTGTGGGATGATCAAATGTAATAGACTTTGCTACTAATAGTAGTACATTGATCCAGGACAATTGGGAGGGACTTATGAAAAAGAAGGCTATTCACTTCCAGAGAAAGAATTGTTGGAGTAGAAATGCAAATGAAAACATATGATTTATCATTTGTTTATTTGAGTATATCATATGGGGTTTGGGTTGTATAAGATTATTCTTACAGAAATGAATAAAATGGAAATATGTTTTGAATATACATATAACCCAGTAGAATTGCTTGTAAACTCTGGGAGGGGGAAGAGAAGAAGGGAGGGAGACACCATGAATCATATAACTTTGGAAAACTTATTTGTAAATTTGTTATTGGAATGAAATAAGGATAAAATTAAAAAATTAAAAAGTGCTAATGTAAATAAAAATAACTGTTCTTGGTGCTTAAAATATGAAAATATTTCCTTAGAGGACAGAGTATACTTTTCATGTGTTTTTGTGGAAACCAGAATTTTATTGTCCCCACCAAACAAAAGCGGAATCTTTGGGTCATGAGTTCTAGGATCTCCTAAATTTGCCCTAGGTCTTGCTTTGGTAAGAGCCTTGTTCTTGGAAACTAGGAAGTGACTGATATATTTTTCCTTTCAGCTCCACCCTTTTCTGAAGAACACCTGCTTTAACAACAGTGCTGGTGACCAAGTGTTTTTGGATGCCACAGGAAGTTCTGAAGCTGATTATAACATTTTGAAGTACTTGTTCTTTCAAAATGGGACTGAAACTCTGGTCAAAGTGGGACAGTTTATCCCCAGTGCTCCTCTTGGTCAAGATTTCACCATTTCTAAGGAGGCCATAGTGTGGGGTTCATTTGAGACAAAGGTCAAAAAGAATTTCTATGTTAATTCAAGGCTTCCAAAATATGGAAATGCATCCTATTTATTAGGTTATCTACTGAAAGAGCCTTTTTTGTTCTCAGATCATGAATAAATATTATTTATTCTTATTAATGCAAGCATATACATATTTTTATTGAGAAAAACTTCCTCTGCTACCTGTCTACCTTTCCTCCCAGAAAATTATATGTAGTACTTAATGTTCCCACATCTTGCAATATTTTATAGGTTGTGTTACAGTAAATCATCCATTCATATCCAATCACCCATTCAGCTAAAGCAAAGACATTCAGCCATCATGCAGTTCTGTTTAATGGAATAGAAAATGGGTCTTTAATATTAGTCACATTTTTGAATATTCTAAAAGAATTTAGTTTGCCTAACTATACCTATCAGGTTAGTATAGGGTTTGCTATTTGCTTTCCATTGCATAATCAACTCTATCACATCCTTCAGTTCTGTTGCCTTACTTCTTATATGGATAAAAATTATGTGCAGATATTTTTTTGTTCAGTGGTATGTGATTCCTTAAATAGTCAAGGTTTTTAAAATAAACAAAATTACATTACAATTATAGAATATTATACCATAAAGGGACCTTTGAGGTTCAATAATTTCCTTTTCCAGATGAAGAATCTGAAACACAGGGAAGCAGGCCAGTTAAAGTCAGATAGTTGTTGGTGAATGGCAAGTAAAATCAGATCTCATTAATACAGATCTAGTAGAGATTTACTGCAAGAGCTCCATTGCTCTTCTACAACTTAGATTTCTTTGCCTTTCCAAAATGTTATACTCACAAAACAATCTATTTATTTTTATGATCCAGACCCTGCAAACACTTTCTTCTCTTATCACTGTTCAGACTCTCAATGCTGTATGCAGTGATAGCTGTGTCCCTGGATTCAGGAAAACCCAAAGGAAAGGAGAGCCCATCTGCTGTTTTGATTGTTCTCCATGCCCAGAGGGAGAGATTTCGAATCAAATCAGTAAGTATTTGAAATGGTTTTCTCAAAAACAAAACCAATGAAAACATAAAAGACTGGTATTGATTAGGCTTTTGGGGTCACATAAAATTTAATGAAACATTGATGATAAAATAACAAGATATGCAACCCCTAGAAGGATTGCTTGTTTTTTTCTCTGTGTATGGATCTCATCATCTTGGCTTCTTTTAAGTATTGCACACCAAGGGATGGGAATAAGTATTGGCTGGATGAATATGTAGGACAGTATCTCTAGAATTGGAAGAAGCCATCTAGCTCAAGTTCCTCATTTGATCAACCAGAGAATATTAGGTGGCTGCTGAGACTCAGTGATGTTAAGTGACTTTCCCTAGATTACACAGGAAGTATGAGAGTTTGGATTTCCTCACAGGTCCTGTGAGGCATTTCTTTTTCCACTGTACTGTAGTTGTTTGTCCCTCATTTTTGAAGAGGAACAATGATATCATTGGGTGATGTCAAGACTTTCATGAATTAGATTTAAGTGAGGCAGTTGAGGAAAATCATTAGTCTCACTCTCTCTTCCAGTGTCATTGAAATCCATTGGTAAGACAAAAAGTTAGTATGATTAGTAATGGCTCAGAAAATAGTGGATGACCCTAGCATCTTTCATGCCTGACCAAGCTCTAACTACTCCATTGCTCATGCTTCTGCCATTTTCATGGACAATGGAACAAATTGTTATTTTCCACCCATTCCATAGGTGGAAGTCTTCACATGTGGTGAGTAGGACCCCCCACCCCCAACTCACTGACATATTTGTTACCCATCAGTTACCCTCAACCTGGTTTAGCCCATCTGTTGACATGGTTTACTAAAAAGTGGCTTGTATGCATGCTCTTGCTTCTTCAATCTATAGGCTAGATCTGACTGCCAAGTGAACATCAAAGGTGGATGAATAGCCCTTAATAGGGCTCTGTAAGCCTTCACAACAGAGCTGCTAGTCCTCCTTGAACATCTGTCTTCCTCATATTATATTTTCTGATTATGATGTTATGAAAAGAGCACTGGAGCTGATTTTAGAAAAACCCTGATTTAAATGTATGCCATATACTTAATAGTTTTGTGACTGTGTGTAATATAACTTCCATGGGTCCCATGGTTCCCAAATTTATAAAATGATAGAGTTAGACTCAATAGCCTATTATATCTCTCCTGTCTTAACTCCTGTGATCTTTGAAAGGTATAGTGGTTTAGTGAAAAGAACAGTTAATATGTGGTTATATGACTGGCCTCATATACTATCTTTAATATTTAGCACCTGTATGACCTTAGGCAAATCATATCACATCTCCCATCCTTAATTTGCCTAGCCCTACAATAAAATAATTGGTAGAGATGACATCTCTTGTCCATTACAGCACTACATCTGTGATCTTATATAGTTGTATATGAATACTAGTGTGAAGAGGTTGCTCATAATATGTAAATTTTTAAATTGAATGAATGCTTTAGAAGAAAGTATAAATGAAGGTAGTTCTAAATGATGTGCTTTCAGGTGAAAGTGAATCACCCAAGAAGAAAAACAGCAATGAAAGAAGCAAATTAAAGCTGGGAATTTGCTGTTGTAGGCAAGTATGAGGGGGGGAATTTAACCTGAGTTCTGAGAACTAGTGAAATGATCACCTCAGGAGAAAAAACTGTATTTGTATGGGTGAAATGAATGATAATAATACTAGTGAAACTAATATCTGACATTTTTAATATAGTTTCTATGGATGGATGGTGCTAGTTGCTTTACAATTATGATCTCATTTGATCTTCATAACAACTCTGTGAAATATAATCTCCATTTTACAGAAAAGAAAATTGAGATAGACAAGTTAAGTGACTTACCCTGGATCATACAGGTAGTCAGAGTCAGAGGCTATATATAAAAATCAGTTTCTCCTAATTCTAGACCAAGTGCAACACGCAGCAAACAGGATGGGCAGAGTAATAATAGCCAATGTGTTAATGGATTAAGGAAAGATCATGGCAAGTTGCTTTTACTTGTGTGATCAAATATGATGTAAAGTTGTGTATGGAAGGGGATTATGATTTGATATAGGATAGGATCCAACATTTAATGTCTCTGGAGACAATTTTGGTTTCAATTGAACACCTGATTATACTAGAATCTTTGCTGAAGGGATATGATAAAAGTCATTCATCCTAACATATGTCAAGAGCTGCAACCTTGAGTCTCATACGCGGTTGAAGTTCTTTCACATTGAACAGAATTTTATCAGTCCTACCTGGATTGATTTCCTTTTGACCTGTGTGCTCTTTTGGCACTATTCCGGTTAAGTCTGTGTTTTCTTGGCACTGTGTAGGTGAAGTCTGTGCTCCTTCTTTGATCTGTTTTCCTTGAATCAGACATATTTATGAAGCAAAGTACCTTAATAGTTAAAGAGTCAATGACATTTTCAGCAGTCTAGGGCTGTTGGGCAGGCTGTTACTGTCAGGACTAATGGACATTCTAAACCTACACTAGTGCAAAATCAAAAAATTTTCTTGTAATATTGGTAATATATACTTTTGAAAACTCAAATATCACATGTGTGGAAGAACAATTATGAAATATTTTAAAAATAAAAAATATATCTCTTATAATCAGTGACAATTGAAAATATATTTATTACAATCAGTATCACTCAAGAAGAGGTAGAATATAAAGGTTTCTTACCCAGGAATTGAGATTCATTTCCTTCTTAGCCATGATACACAGATTGAGTGCAAATGATTTTCACAAAATAAAGCAATAGGTTTCTGAAATCAGTAGGCAATGGATAAGACACGTTCAAATAAAGTACTAAATTTTCAAAATTCACAATACTAGTTTTCTAAATTATCAGTAGAAGTTTTCTGTCCAACTAGTTCATAGACTTTTACAAAAGTATATACCCAGGGTGAAATATAGGATGTTACAATTAAAAATAACACAACAGAATACATATAAACCTTGGGCAGCTTGCCCTGGAAACTCAAGGTTCGTGTATCATATCCCTTGAGACTCTAACAGAAGAGGCACCATCTTTAGTTTACATTCATGTATCTTATGGATACCCATGGTTATCTGTTGTCACATAAACTTGCTTGTAACTATGTAAACATTGATGGGTATTTTTGGGGTAACCTTTCAGTATATTTGGTTGCTAAATGTAGTAACAACTCAGTTTCCTATAAGAATCATGCCCTCCCTCAATAAAGTTGTCATTGATGCCATGAGTTCTTATATGTGTCAGTGGTCCTTTTAATTCTGCTGCCTTTCTTTTGATTCTCGTCACCTCCTTACCCCAATGAGGACTTCTCAGGACCCTCATAGGACCTAAGATATCAGCAGGGTGTTGCTGGACAACCTCCTGTTCATATCACTCCTCTGTGTGTAGTTTTACTTCCATTTCTCCACTTATCCCTCAAAAATATACCCTTTCAGCCTAATTTTCAAGTTGTTTTTCTCTTGAGAGCCACCTCACTGTTATGTATGTTCAGTGTGTGACTCTAGTAATTTAAAAAGCATGTTTTAAGGTTCCTTTGACATTCTCAGGGCAGGTCCACCTTTTGTTTCTGCTATGCTGAATTCTTGGCTTCACCTCTGCTATTAATACTTATTATTAAGAATATCCTTTCTAAAGATCAGACCTAGCACAAAAGGGAAGGGGTTTCCTTGGCAGGTAGAGGGTTCCCTTCATAGCTCATCTTCAAAGAACAGTTGTCTGGGCGTAAACAGAGCATTTGCCCTCCTGACACCTTCAATGAAGTAAGTTTATCACCTTCAGCATGGTGGTGTTCTGAAGTGTGTGGGTCTCCTTCCTCCCTGCATACCAGAGCACCAAGGGCAAAGCCATGGTGGTTGTGGAGATCTTCTCCATTCTGGCCTCCAGTGCTGGTTTACTGGGCTGCATCTTTATTCCCAAGTGTTATGTGATCTTGTTGAGGCCAAGTAATGCAAGAGTAAGAAGCATTTGACTTGAGAAATTGAAAGGATTAGCAAATGGATAATTGTGGAAATCCATGAAACCACACTGACTCAGTCTGATGACTCAGTTCTGGAACTAGCACACCTCTTGGTATTGAATTATAAGACTAGTCAAAATTTTTTCCTGTGAGAAATTGTTCAATTTTGGAAACTCAGAAAAAACTGCATAAACATTTTTTGAAAGTAGCCCTCTTTCAATGGGAAAGTAGAACACCAATACGTCCTCTGTAGAGAATCATTAACATATACCTAAGTTATCGTAACCAGAAATACAGTCAGATACTAAGACTGATATAAGGAGTTTTCTCACAATTAGACATCTCAAGCAGCCTATATGTTTTATCTTAAAACTGGACACATACTGATCAATTAATTATTTTTTTAATGTTTATTTGATTATATAGAGACCCTTGGGAGGAGTAAAACACCCCTTTTTCTGACTTTTGGAAATTGGACCGTTTCATTCTACCTCTTCCAATGTGGAAAATTCTCTAATCTTTCACTCAATTACAAATCAGATTATGCATACTTTTTAAATTATTTGGTCTTATGTGATTGTTTTTTAATATATAAAAGTATATAGCCCCTTGTAGTTAAAGCCCAGCTATAACACGATGCATAGGACCTTGTCCTGTTCTGTTAAGTCACTGATATTCATTGCATAACAAACGGATAAGCTCACAAAATCAAACTGTTGTTTCCTCATTTATTTCCTCTTTTGTTCTCTATGTCTGGAACACTGAATAAGAATTCTTTCACAAGTCAGAAGAGGTGCTTAAGAAATGAACTGTGTCATATCGGTATATCTATGTTTTATGAACTTGAGAACACTTGAATCCTACCTATTTGAACACACTTTACTGTAACTTTACCTGAATTTCTATAATTTTCTCTATCTTAGTGATAGCACCCTATTGCATCCTTTTATCTGAAGATTTTAAAAATGCCCCTTTTTATCTTTTTGTCTTTTGTGCTCCATATTTAATGTTCACGTGGATATCACTAATATCTTCCATTTCTTTATCTATCATTGATAAGATCATCAACACTCCAATTTGGATGATTGAATCCATCAATTGTTCTATCAATAAATGTTTTTTTCTTGTTTTTCAGGCATTTCAGTCATGTCTGACTCATCTTGGCCCTTATTAGGTTTTACATTACCTTTTTTAAAAGTAATTTTATAGAGGTGAAAATTGAGTTAAACATGGTTAATGGAATGGTGGGCAGGGCTGTCCTTTTTATTGGATGGGGTAAAATCCTATTACATGACATCTCTCACTAAACTATTCTAAACCTACCCTAATGTATTAGTATATTAGTCTAGCTATATCTTATCTAAATAACTAGCTAATCTTTGTTAGTAACTATCTCTTGTTAGTACTTACTTATCCTAGAGCTAATTCTAATTTTGTTAGTATCTATACATTGTCTCATTCCATAAGGAACACAATGTATCCTAACATGTTTGTGTTATATGTATCTGATGTGTTATGTTGTTTCTTTGCTATATTGTGTTTCAACATGTTACTGATGGATGCATGATACCTACCAAAACTCCAGATCTTCTGCAGATCTCCTTTCTCCTTATGATGTTCCATTCTTCTAGGAAATCCTCTCTTCTTCTTTCCATTTTCTCCTTTTCTCCATCGAAGGTCTTGATAGTTTTATGTGCAATGATGGATGCATATGAGTATGTAGTGATATATACATTATCCAAAATACTTCCAAACTATTTAACCCAAATTGTCCATGATTAATCCTCTTCTTTAAGAAAATCCTTGAAAATGAAGTTTTTATCAGTTCAATTCATAAGTTCATCAGTCTTACTACAAAGTCTATAAATCCTCAATCCTGAATCCTCTTCATCCATCTCCTCTTCCATCTGAACGTCCTCTTCCACTGGAATGGTCCTCTCCTTACTGAACTTTCTGACTGCAGACTCTAATTGACTAAAGATCTCAAATTACACAATCTCTTCTTCTTCTTCTTCTTCTTCTTCTTCTTCTTCTTCTTCTTATTATTATTATTATTATTAATTAATTAATTAACAATCTCTACATTTTCATTATCTATTCCATGTGCTAATTTAATGTGAGAACAATAATACCACGAATTTCTACCTAAAACTTTTATAGAAGATGGTGAAACTAATACAACTGTATAAGGACCTACCCAATTTTGTTCTGTTGCCAATGTTTTGGCAAAATTTTTCACATAGATCATATCACCTGGTTGAAAATTATGAAGAGAATAATCCAATGGACAAGATTGAATTAATACTCCCATATCTTGTAATTCTCTTAGCCTCTGCTGTAAAGCACTTAAATATGAAGCAATTTGGCAATCACCTCCTAAGAGTGATGCATAAACAGCCTTACAAGTTTTTGCCTGTAGTGGAGCATGTCCAAAGAGCATCTCATATGATGATATATGTAGATCCGCCCTTGGTCTTGTACCTAGGTAAAACAAAGCTATGGGAAGAATCTCTGGCCATTTAAGATGAGTTTCAGCACAGAGTTTCCCAACCATAGTGTTGAGTTCCCTATTCATATGCTCCACCTGACCTGAACTTTGCGGATGATAAAGATTTAGGTGTTATTCCTAGATTCTCATAGACTCTTCTAAGGATATCCTGAGTAAAATGAGATCCCTTATCTGAATCTATGGTTAAAGGTACACCAAATCTAGGCACAATTTCCTTCAGTAACACTTTCACCACAAAACTAGCTGTATTAGTATTTGATGGAAAAGCTTCAGGCCATTTAGTCAGTCTTTCTACTATCACAAAACAATACTTATATCTTCCAGCTTTAGGTATACAGATATAATCAATCTGTAAACTCTCAAATGGACAATATGCTAAAAGCCTACCACCCAAACCTTTCTTTCTGAATGCACTTTGATTGAACTTTTGGCAGACTGGACAGTTATTACAGATCTGATTTGCAACAGTACTTATTCCAGGAGCAACCCATTGTCTCCTGATGGAATCCACAACAGCTTGTATACCAAAATGACCTTTTGTGTGGATGGCTTGGCATAAATAGGTATACAAATCTTTTGGTAACAATGGTCTTCCTGTATCAGTAATCCATATCCCATGTTCTTTCCTTGCTCCAAATTTATCCTTCCATTTCTCAATATCTGAGTCTACATAAGCTTTCTCTAGATCATCAGAATCAATAGATGTTAAATTCATCACATAGATTGGAGCATTCTGGGCTGCATACTTCGCAGTGATATCAGCTCTATGATTACCTTTAGAGACTGAATCTCTACCATGAATATGACTCCTACAATGAATTACCACCAGTTGTTTTGGCTTCTGGATTGCTTCTAACAACTCAGTTATTATTGCTGCATGAGCTATTGGTTTTCCCGATGCAGTAATAAAACCTCGTTGTTTCCAGATCGTTCCTGTTGCATGGCAAACAGAAAATGCATACCGAGAGTCTGTGTAAATATTCACGCATTTACCTTCAGCTAGAAGACAGGCTTGCTTCAATGCCACCAATTCAGCACCTTGAGCACTAAGATTATTAGGTAATGAGCCATACCACAGTGTCTCAAATTCTGTAACAACTGCAGCACCAGTACATCTAATTCCATTACATAAATATGATGATCCATCTGTGAATAACACCCAGTCTGGATTTTCGAGTGGAGTATCTTTTAAATCCATTCTAGGCATATCCACAAGATCTACTACCTCAACACATTCATGCAATGGTTCACCGTTCTTTGGCAAATCAGGAAGAAGAGTAGCTGGATTAAGTATGCTACATCTCTTCAACTTGGTGTTCTCACTACCTAAGAGAATAATTTCATACATAGCTATTCGTTGGTCTGAATATGCTTGAGAACGAAACTTCCTCATTAATGTTTCTATCTGATGTGAACAATAGACAGTCAAAGGACATCCCAAAACTAGATCAGCTGACTTCTGGACTAACAGAGCTGCTGCAGCTACCCCCCTTAGAAAGGGTACTGTTCCTGCAGCTATTGGATCTAATTGGCTGCTGCAATACCCAATTGGATGATAACTCTGTCCAAGAGTCTGTGTCAACACACCAAAAGCTATACCTTTTGTTTCATTGACAAACAGCTGAAAAGGTTTCTCATAGTCCGGGATTCCGAACGCAGGTGCAGATAGAATGGCTTCTTTCAGCTTATCTAAGGCTAATCGATGTTCAGGCTTTAGTTTCACAAAAGCCTTAAAGATCTTCACAAATTTCCCAGAGTCATCATGGAAATTTGGGATCTTATGCTTCAGACTTTCTACATCCTCAGACCTGAATTTAGTGTGTTGTTTGACGTGGGATGTTTCACCATCCTCACGAATGATGGGAAGATCACGAAGAGGAAAAAGATTAATGGGGGTTTCAGCCTTACTCTGAGCCTGCTGTTCTAGCTCAGCCTTTGTTGGAACACCTTTGCCAGAAATGCCCATGTTCATATATTCAGTCATGTTGCCAGTGTGGGAAATACCAAGGGATTGATCAGAGAAAGAACTGTTTTGCATACATAATTCTAAATTATCCAATTTAATTTGCAATAACCTCAACATTTTTTTGGTTTCAGAATCCATGAAACACCAAGTCAAAATGATTTTAATACAATACCTAATATGATATAATATCCACCTCAACCTGTATACAAAATGACCAGTCAGAATCAGAACTGGCATGTGACGCAATAAATCCAATATCCTTATTGTTAAAATTGGTTGTGCAAATTCAAAGTCCATTATCCCTCTAAAATACCTGGGTATAACTCTAAACCACAGGTAAGCAATAGCCCAGACACCTTTCCATAAAATCACAAACACATAGTCTATCCAGTCTTCAACCACCATTGTGCCCATCATTCCCCAAACAGACCAGCTAACCACAAAATCTATTGTATTATTAGCCACTATTCTG
>NC_058130.1:792211425-792232293 GCF_016433145.1 Gracilinanus agilis | reverse complement strand
AATTCACCTTTATTTTTGTCCATTCCTCCTTTCCATTATTCTCCCTATCCTCCTACTTCTCTATAATGTAAGATAGATTTCTATAGCTGACTAAATTTCAATATTATTCCCACTTTGAGCTAGTTCCAATGACATTAATGTTCAAAGATAGCCCCTTCCATGCCCCATCTTCTTCACTATATTTATGCCTCTTAATGAGAAATCACTTATCTCCTATCTCTCTTTTCCTCTTCTCCACATGTCCCTCTTTACTATCCCTTGTTTTCTTGGGTATCAGTCAATTTTATTTAGTTTCCTTCCTTCTTTTTATGTATACTACTTTTGTTTGTTCTAATAGTGATAAGATTCTTAAGTATTTTAGGTACTTTAGGTATCTTGCATACTTTAAGTACCTTGCTTTACTCAAGTATCATAGATATCTTAATGATTTCAATTGTCACCTTCCCAGATATGAATTATTTAAACTTATAAAAAACTCTTAAGTAGTCACTTTACCTTCTTAGGTTTCTCTTGAGTGTTGAATTTACTCTTCAAATGTTTTTTTTCAGATTGTTTTTTGGTCAAGAAAGTATGAAATTCCTCTATTTCATTAAATGTCATTTTTTCCCCTTTGGACAATTATGCTAAGTTTTGCTGGGTATGTAATTCTGGGTTTTTAGTCCTAGATCCCTTGCTTTTTGGGACACCATATTCCAAGCTGTACTTCTTAGATGATACCACATTGTCTTAATTGTTACAACTTTGTTGTAAAGTTTGAGATCTGGTCCTACCAGATTCCTTCTTCATATTTATTTTCACAAATTCTCTTGAGATTATTAATTTTTTTACCTACATCAAATTAGTTATTATTTATCTACAAATATGAAAGATTCTTTGATTGTTTGATACTGAATAACTAAACTAATAAAGATATAATTGTAAATAATGAATAGGGAATTCTTAAAACCACCATTTTTCTTCCAATAAAACATAAATTTACTGACTGTACTTTGCTGAAATTTGCTCAACAATATGAGAGGTACAAAGCCCCAAATGCCCCATTTTTCTTTCCCAACCAGATCAGCTATGGGCCCTTTGATACCACCCTGAGTAACAAGGCTCACTTCCCTTCTGTCTTCCAAGTGGCCCAAAGGGACTCCTCACTGTTCCATGGTATTGTCAGATTAATAGCACATTTTGAATGGACATGGATAGGTCTGGTGACCACAGATGACATGAGAGGTGAGCAATTCCTCTGGGACTTAAGAGGAGATATGGTCAAGCATGGTATTTGTCTGGCCTACACTGAGAAGCTCCCAGTCAGTGAAAGAAGACATACAGAATCTCAGGACATGTTCATGCCACGTATCTTACGATCCTCAGTCAGAGTGATCATCATTCATGGTGACACAGATTCCCTCATGATCCTTAGATATTCACAACCTCTTTTTTTCTTCTTATGGAAGGTCTGGATTACCACATCTCATTGGGACATCACCATGAGACCCCATTGGGATGATGGCTATAGTTTCCATGGAGCACTTTCATTTTCCCAGATGACAAATGAAATACCTGGTTTCAAGCCCTTTCTCAGGACAGTAAATCCTGCTAAATACCCAGAGGACATTGTACTTAAGGAGTTCTGGTGCTCAGCATTCAAAGATCAAGAAAAACTTGAAAATCAAGAACAAAATGAATGCTCACCAAATGCCTCCTTGGAGACTCTACCTCTGCGCTTCTTTGACATGACTATGTCTTATCTGAGTTATACCATCTACAATGCTGTGCATGCTGTGGCCAGGGCCCTTCATGAAATACTCCTGGCGACCACAGAGAGAGGATCTGTAAGAGTTGGAGAACCCTGGGTACCCCAACCTTGGCAGGTAACATTAAGTGCCTACTATGGTACTGTGGTAGGTATAAGGTTAACCTCACCACATCAAGGACTTGTTTTTAATGCAGAGGCTTTCCCCCCAAAATAAGTTTTCAACTTTTCTATAAAATATAGTCTTATATTTTCCCAATAAATCCATAAATGAATCACCAAGTATTTATGAAGGGCTTCATATGTGTCAATCACTGTGCTAGGAGCTGGGGAGACAAACAAAAAAGAGTGAAATCATCCCTGCAAGGTAATGGAAGGAGCACACTCATTTAGAGGGAAAGGGATCATCAAAGGTAGTCTGGAGAAGATAAGTGAGGGAATTGAAGATGAAGCAAGGGATTCTGTGTGGAAGAGGTGAGTAGGGTGTGTATTCCAGTCAAGAGGGGGAACAAGGTCAATTGTACAATTATAGGAATATGGTTAAGGATAGAGTGGTTTTCTAGGGTTAGTGGAAAGAAGGGAATTTTGAGATAAGCCCTGGGAAAAGATTTTGAGTAAGAAAGAAATTGTGGAACTACAACTGAAGGTAAATGAACTTCACTTCCTTCTTTGATTTGATATGAGCTGGGAGTAGGTTTTGTCTCTTCCTACAATTTCAAGCTTAAGGAGGAGTTTTGCTCTAAGAGATTCTCCCTAGAAAGTCAGGATTTACATGGAGAAAATCTTTGACATCCAGGCAAAGGGTTTGCTGAGACCAGTCTTCATCTATCAGTGATCCATCTAGCAGACTTCCTATTGGCTAAGGTAGTTCAAAACTTTCCACCTATAACTTTGAGTTACTTAGTATAACAGCCAAACCCAGAAGATTTTTCCCTTTCTTTCTTTATTGATTGCTGGTGGGAAGATTAGGATTAAGTCAGATAGTCTGGGAAAGGGTTTTAGATAACATAAGGAGCTGTAGGTAAGTCCTAAAGAAGAACAGAAGGCTCTCCTTATGCAAGAAGACATAGGAGCTGGGTGGAGGTAGCCTGAAGAGTGTCAGGGTCATATCTTCCAGTACTCCTTATCCCTTTTTGTTAAAATAAACTTTGTTTTATAACCAAAGGGTTTGGTTCTTACTTCACCCTGTGGAGTTCCTAGGTGAGTTGTAACATCTAACATCCCTCTAGGACTCTTCCACATTACATTTGGTGAGGCTAGCTAGGCTAGGACCACAAGAGATTTTGAATTTTGTGGGACAACTTTCATCCACAGCCTCTTGGAATTCTGAGAGCAGCTTTTGCAAGCTCAGTCAGACCAAAAGAATCTTGGTGTGGCTGGCTGGAGGGCTACACTCTGAATGGCAGGTAGTCATCTTGAGTAGAATTCTGTGGCCAGGGGACTCAGGGAAATCTCCTTTGGAACTTTCCATTGCATGGTTGAACTCAGTAGAGTGCTAGAAGTTTTTCCCTCAACTTCATTGTAACAACTGCTACTTGGTCTAAGTAGCTAATAGAGTGGAAGTAAATAATAGATTGACTGTTAGCTGCTCTGCTACATTGAAACAACAATTGGTATCTTAAATAACTGCTATATTAATTTAATAAAATGTTTCTAGCATGGTATTTCTCCCTAATCCCCTGTTTTTGTTGTTATCTTGCCTGATTAGTTTTATGATGTTATGAAAGTGGAAGTGTTGCTTCCTTACACCAAAGTTAGTATAAGAAGGGGTTTATCCTATGCCAAATTGGAGATTTACTATGTGGTCTGTTATATGTGATGATTAAATTCTTGGTGTGTCTGTTTAAGAGATACAATGTTTTTGGTTATTTAAATTTTGGGATTGCTGATTTAAAGAATGTTGTCATGGCTCTGCAAGAGAAATTGTATAACATTTACACTACCTATTAATAGCTGAAAAAATTAACTGGTAAGGCTGAAGGTTTAAAGGTGCATGGACTAGCGAAGCTTAAAGGGGCTGAAGCACAGTGAGCTCCTACTAAGCTAGAGCTAGAAGCTGCAGCTTTAGAGGAGAAGCCAGTTACCCTTTATCCTCTAAACAATGTGTCCTATGTTACAGTAATATCAGGGTATAGTACATCTGAGACAACATAAGAATTTCACCCAGGGGGAATTGGAATTATTGAAAAAGAAGATTCCAAAATTTGAAGATGAGCCTGTTAAAGGGGTCAAAGAACTAGAGAGAGTGATTAAAATCTACAATCTAACATTTCAAGATTTTGATTTATTAATGGATGAGATTTTAACTAGAAGGGAGGAACAGCAGATAGTGGAGCAGATTGATACAAATGTTGATCTCGCACCATGGTGTCCAGAGTATAACTATGTAGAGATTAATTCTGTGGAGAATTATAAGCAACTAGGCATGGCAAAGGGAGTCTATGCTGGAGAAAATGGGGGCTAAGTCCAGGCATGGTCCAAATTTGAACTCTCGAGAAAAGATAAAGGGGAGACTCTAGCTGGCTTCCTGGATTGGATTATTGACTGTGGGGAAAGATGGCTTGGTCTGGATCTGCTTTTGCATGAGAATGTCAGTCACATCCAGAGGCAGTTTGTGAAAAATGCCTGTCCTGTAGTAAAGACCTATTTTAGGAGTAACTGCCAACTTGGTTTACCATGGGACTAGATGAGTTAAAGAGAACAACTACATATATATATACACATCAGGATGAGATAGACAGACAAGAGGATCATAAGACCAAGGTTATAGAAAAACTAAAAGAGCAATTAAAGGAAACTAATAAGAAGGTCTAGGAAAGTGAGATTCAGCAAGTTGACTGTTGCAGCCCTATAGTCTTACAGACTTCCAAGGCAGGAATTCAATTGTAGGCAAACTAGGGAAAATCCTCTCATATGCTTCTTAAGTAATCATGTGGGGCACATGGTCAGGGAATGGAGATATAGAGGACAATTTGAAGTTCAAAATAAGGGAAACTGAGGCAGTGTTTATTATAACAGATATAGGCAGAATTTTAATAGTGTAAATAGATTTAAAAATTGATTTAGTAATAATGTATATAATGGTAATAATAATAGCTGTAATCGTATGTGTAGCAGTGTTTCCCAGCAAGCTCTAGATTCGCAAAGTATGCAGGATTTTATCCAGATAGGAGAAGGCCTAAGTATTCCAGGTGGTTGGAGGGAATGCTCAGAAGGTTGATTTTCTAAATGGAGGCTGCTCAGCATGAAGGTGTCAAAAGGATGGTATGATTAAATTAAGTTTATTTATTTATTTAAAACCCTTACCTTCCATCTTGGAATCAATACTGTGTATTGGCTCCAAGGCAGAAGAGGGATAAGGGCTAGGCAATGGGGGGTCAAGTGACTTGCCCAGGATCACACAGCTGGGAAGTATCTGAGGCAAGATTTGAACCTAGGATCTCCCATCTCTAAGCCTGGCTCTCAATTCACTGAGCTACCCAGCTGCCCCCTTAAATTAAGTTTATATAATGAATGTGGAAAAAAATTGTTAATGATACAGTTTAAAAATGTAAAAATAATGTAATAATTAATGGAATTAATGGAATAAATAATGTAAATAATGAAATTAATAATGAAATAATTAATGTAAATAATGAAGTTGATGAAATAATTGATGTAAATAATGTAGAAAATAATAATGAAATTGTGAGTGTGAGCAATGGAAATGTAGAGACTAATGGAGGTGGAGTGAGTCACAAAAATGCTGGCAGAATGATAATACTGGAGGACCAGAAGAAAACAAGGATGGAAGCATAAATGAGGAAATGGAAGGTGATGGACAGGAACTAAGACTATAGTTTCCTGATCCAGATATGCTGATTCCTATTATTCAAACTCATTCCCCACTGAGTAGCACAGAGTCTCATGTTACTCTGAAAGTGGGGGAACAGATTTATGATTGTCTTTTGGAAACTGTAGCACCTAAATCTGTACTGCAAACATTCCCAGGAGATTGTGAGGCTATGGGAACTATGGAAGTGGTAGGAGTAACTGGAAGACCACAGAGGGTGAAGAAGTTGCAATCCAAAATGGTATCATGGGGTCCTTCATGTGTAGGACATTCTTTCTTACTAATGCCCAATTCACCTATGAATTTACTTAGGAGAGATCTTTGATGTAAATTAAGAGCTACTATTCAATGTACACTGACAGGGGGTATAAATTTAGAACTTCCTGAAAGAGCTCTGGATCTTTTCTTAGATATAGTTGAGGCAGAAGCAGAAGGAGGTAGAGTTTATCCTACACCTGTTGATATACCAGAACAGATATGGGCTGCTCATTCTACAGATGTTGTTTTATTAACATCTGCAACTCCAATTAAAGCTAAGACAAAGTAGGTCTACCACCTTGCATAGCACAATATCCTTTATGTAAAGAGGCAGTAGCTGGTATTACCCCTAAGATAGAGTCATTATTGGAACAAGGAATTATAGTGCCATGTATTTACGTGTTCAAAACACCCATACTCCCAATAAAGAAGCCAAAATTGGATGAAAATTGAAGGCCTTGTTATAGATTTGTCTAAATTTGAGGGCTATTAATGACTACGTGGTAAAGTCCCGTCCAGTTGTTCCAAGTTCAGGTACAATTATCTCATCAATACCAAGCAGTGCTAGATATTTCATGGTGGTATACTTATGTTCTGCTTTCTTTTCAATACTGATACACAAGGATTCACAAAAGATATTTGCTTTCACCTGGCAGGGAAGAAGTTTCTATTGTAGTTGTTTGCCTCAAGGGTTGTGAAAGTCCATCCTTATTTTTGCAAATCCTTAATAAAGATCTAGTGATAATCAGATTCAAAGACAATAAACTTGTTCATTTTGTAGATGACATACTTTTAGCTTCTCCCAGTGCCAAAGTATGTTTAAGGGATAGTACATTTCTTTCCTGTGAGTTGTGTAAATGGAGACATGAAGTATTTAAGGCTAAACTTCAATGGTGTTTACCAAGAGTTGAGTATTTGGGATTTGTTTTATCTGGAGGCTCTATAAGCACTTCCCAAAAAACATTTAGCAGACATCCAGAAGTTAAGTGCCCCAAAGACTAAGAAACAACTAATCAAGAGGTATAGTGTTTTAAATCCAGCTACACTATTACCTATTTTACCTACAAATTGAGAGCCATTGCATGACTGTACTGAAGTAGTCCAATTAATAGAATAACTGAGTCAAGATATGGATTTGAAAGATACACCATTGAACAATCCTGACCTTGTTTTAAATATGGATGGTTCATCTTTAATGCAGAATGTTATTTATTTTACAGGGGCTGCAGTCATCACTGAATTTGAGACATTGTTGTAAGGTTTATTACTCAAGAATATGAGTGCACAAGGGGTAGAGTTAGTAGCTCTGAAACATGTCTGTTTGTTATCTGAAGGAAAAAGGGCTAATATCTATACAGATTCTGGATACACATTCTCTATCTGCCATATCTCTATTGCAGCTGGTTCCATATGGAAATAGAGAGGCTTTATTACATCAGGGAGAAAGCAGATAGTTCAGGTGGAGATTATCACAGATTTACTGATTGCTATTACAAAACCAAAAGAATTGGCTGTGATACATTGCAGAGGTCATTCTTTTGGCAGAGATCCAGTTTCATCCAGTAATCATCATGCTGATGTTACTGCTTGTTGTGCAGCACAAAATGCCCCAGCCTACATAACGGCTTTCTCAGTCATAAAATCATTAAATCTTGAAAGAGCATACATAGGGGCCAGCTGGGTAGCTCAGTGTATTGAGAGTCAGGCCTAGAGACAGAAGGTCCTAGGTTCAAATCTGGCCTCAGACACTTCCTAGCTGTGTGACCTTGGGCAAGTCACTTAACCCCCATTGCATAGCCCTTACCACTCTTCTGCCTTGGAGTCAATACATAGTATTGACTCCTAAATGAAAGGTAAGGGTTTTTAAAAGAAAAAAAAAAGAGAATATATAGACACAGAAATTCAAACATTACAGCATAATTTTGGAGCTAGGAAAGAGAATGGCATATGGGTAACATCAAGTGGAAAGCCAACATACCCAAAGGCATCTATAGAACAAGAAATAAATACAAAATTCATCTCGAAGAAGACACAGTCAAGAATATAAAGAACCATCAATTTTATAAGAAACCAAGTCATTTTCCAATTGATAAATGGTCAAAGAATATGAAGAGACAGTTTTCTGATGAAGATATCAAAGCTACCAATAACCATATGAAAAAATGTTCTAAATCCCTCTTAGAGAAATGCAAATTAAAACAATGCTGAGGGATATTAATACATTGCTGGTGCAGCTGTGAACTGATTCAACTATTCTGGATGGCAATTTGGAACTATTCCCAAAGAGCTCGAAAGGACTGCCTGCCCTTCGATCCAGCTATAGCATTACTGGGTTTGTACCCCAAAGAGATCATAGATAAACTGCCTTGTACAAAAATATTTATAGCTGTGCTATTTGTGGTGGCAAAAATTTGGAAAATGAGTGTATGCCCTTCAATTGGGGAATGGCTGACCAAATTGTGGTATATGCTGGTGATGGAATACCATTGTTCTCAAAGGAATAATAAACTGGAGGAATTCCATGTGAACTGGAAAGACCTCCAGGAATTGATGCAGAGTGAAAGGAGCAGAACCAGAAGAACATTGTACACAGAAACCGATACACTGTGGTAAAATCCAATGTAATGGACTTCTGTACTGCAGCAAAGCAATGACTCAGGATAATTCTGAGGGACTTATTGGTAAAGAACACTACCCACATTCAGAGGAAGAACTGCAGGACTAGAAACACAGAAGAAAAACAACTGCTTGAACACATGGGTTGATGGAGACATAGTTGAGGATGTAGACCTGAAACGACCACACCAATGCAACAATCAATAATATGTAAATAAGACTTGTTTGATCACACATGTTAAAACCAGTGGAAATGTGCATTGGATATGGGGGGTGGTGATGAAGGGGAAAGTAAAAACAAAAATCATGTAACCAAGGAAAATTTTTCTAAAAAAATAAAATATTTAAAAAACCAATGCTGAGGTATCCACCTTACAGCTCTCAGACTGGTCAATATGACAGTAAAAGAAAATAATAAATGTTGGAGGTGATGTGGCAAAATTGGGACACTAATGCATTGCTGGTGGACCTGTGAATTGATCTAATTATTCTGGAAGGCAATTTGGAACTATGCCCAAAGGGTTTTAAAAATGCACACCTTTTGGGGGCAGCTAGGTAGCTCAGTGGAGTGAGAGTCAGGCCTAGAGACAATAGGTCCTAGGTTCAAACCCGGCCTCAGCCACTTCCCAGCTGTGTGACCCTGGGCAAGTCACTTGACCCCCATTGCCCACCCTTAACAATCTTCCACCTATGAGACAATACACTGAAGTACAAGGGTTTTAAAAAAAAAAAAAGGAAAAAAAATGCACACCTTTTGATCCAACAATACCATTACTAGGTCTTTATCTCAGAGATAAAAAATGGGAAAGAATCTGCTCAAAAATATTTATAACTGGGTTTTTTTGTGATGTCAAAGAATTGGAAACTAAAGGAATTTTCCTCAATGGGGAATGACTGAACAAATTGTGGCATAGATGGTGATAGATTACTATTTTGCTGTAAGGAATTATGAACAGTATGATTTTAGAAAGTACTGGAAAGACCTACGTGAATTGATATAAGGAGAAATAGGCAGATCCAGGAGAATATTATACACAGTAACTGAAATATTGTGGGATGATCAAATGTAATATAATAGACTTTGCTACTAATAGCAGTACATTGATCCAGGACAATTGGGAGGGACTTTTGAAAAAGAAGGCTATTCACTTCCAGAGAAAGAATTGTTGGAGTAGAAATGCAAATGAAAACATATGATTTATCATTTGTTTATTTGAGTATATCATATGGGGTTTTGGTTTTATAAGATTATTCTTACAGAAATGAATAATATGGAAATATGTTTTGAATATACATATAACCCAGTAGAATTGCTTGTAAACTCTGGGAGGGGGAAGAGAAGAAGGGAGGGAGACACCATGAACCATATAACTTTGGAAAACTTATTTGTAAATTTGTTATTGGAATGAAATAAGGATAAAGTTAAAAAATTAAAAAGTGCTAATGTAAATAAAAATAACTGTTCTTGGTGCTTAAAATATGAAAATATTTCCTTAGAGGACAGAGTCTGCTTTTCATGTGTTTTTGTGGAAACCAGAATTTTATTGCCCCCACCAAACAAAAGCAGAATCTTTGGGTCATGAGTTCTAGGATCTCCTAAATTTGCCCTAGGTCTTGCTTTGGTAAGAGCCTTGTTCTTGGAAACTAGGAAGTGACTGATATTTTTTTCCTTTCAGCTCCACCCTTTTCTGAAGAACACCTGCTTTAACAACAGTGCTGGTGACCAGGTGTTTTTGGATGCCACAGGAAGTTCTGAAGCTGATTATAACATTTTGAAGTACTTGTTCTTTCAAAATGGGACTGAAACTCTGGTGAAAGTGGGACAGTTTATCCCCAGTGCTCCTCTTGGTCAAGATTTCACCATTTCTAAGGAGGCCATAGTGTGGGGTTCATTTGAGACAAAGGTCAAAAGGAATTTCAATGTCAATTCAAGGCTTCCAAAACATGGAAATGCATCTTATTTCTCAGGTTATCTACTGAAAGAGCCTTTTCTTGTTCTCAGATCAAGAATAAATATTATTTATTCTTATTAATGCAAGCATATACATATTTTTTATTGAGAAAAACTTCCTTTGCTACTTGTCTCCCTTTCCTCCCAGAAAATTATATGTAGTACTTGATGTTCCCACATCTTGCAATATTTTATAGGTTGTGTTATAGTAAATCATCCATTCACATCCAATCACCCATTCAGCTAAAGCAAAGACATTCAGTCATCATGCAGTTCTGTTTAATGGAATAGAAAATGGGTCTTTAATAGTCACATTTTTGAATATTCTAAAACAATTTAGTTTGCCTAACTATACCTATCAGGTTAGTATAGGGTTTGCTATTTGCTTTCCATTGCATAATCAACTCTATCACATCCTTCAGCTCTGTAGCCTTACTTCTTATATGGATAAAAATTATGTGCAGATATTTTTTTGTTCAGTGGTATGTGATTCCTTAAACAGTCAAGGTTTTTAAAATAAACAAAATTACATTTACAATTACAGAATGTTATACCTTAAAGGGACCTTTATGGTTCAGTAACTTTCTTTTCCAGATGAAGAATCTGAAACACAGAGAAGCAGGCCAGCTAAAGTCAGATAGTTGTTGGTGAATGGCAAGTAAAATCAGATCCCATTAATACAGATCTAGTAGAAATTTACTGCAAGAGCTCCATTGCTCTTCTACAACTTAGATTTCTTTGCCTTTCCAAAATGTTATACTCACAAAACAATCTATTTATTTTTAAGATCCAGACCCTAGAAACACTTTCTTCTCTTATCACTGTTCAGACTCTCAATGCTGTGTGCAGTGATAGCTGTGTCCCTGGATTCAGGAAAACCCAAAGGAAAGGAGAGCCCATCTGCTGCTTTGATTGTTCTCCATGCCCAGAGGGAGAGATTTCGAATCAAATCAGTAAGTATTTGAAGTGGTTTTCCCAAAAACAAAACCAATGAAAACATAAAATACTGGTATTGATTAGGCTTTTGGGGTCACATATAATTTAATGACATATTGATGATAAAATAACAAGATATGCAACCCCTAGAGGGATTGCTTGTTTTTTTCTCTGTGTATGAATCTCATCATCTTGGCTTCTTTTAAGTATTGCACACCAAGGGATGGGAATAAGTATTGGCTGGATGAATATGTAGGACGGTATCTCTAGAATTGGAAGAAACCTCCAGAGCCATCTAGCTCAAGTTCCTCATTTGATCAACCAGAGAATATGGAGTGGCTGATGAGTCTTAGTGATGTTAAGTGACTTCCCCTAGGTTACACAGGAAGTATGAGAGTTAAGATCTCCTCACAGGTCCTCTGAGGCAGTGCTTTTTAAACTGTACTGTAGTTGTTTGTCCCTCATTTTTGAAGAGGACCAATGACATCATTGGGTGATGTCAAGACTTTCATGAATTGGATTTAAGTGAGGCAGTTGAGGAAAATCATTAGTCTCACTCTCTCTTCCAATGTAATTGAAGTCCAGTGGCAAGACAAAAAGTTAGTATGATTAGTAATGGCTCAGAAAATAGTGGATGACCTTGGCATCTTTCATACCTGATCAAGCTCTAACTACTCCATTGCTCATGCTTCTGCCACTTTCATGGACAATGGAACAAATTGTTATTATACAGCCATTCCATAGGTGGAAGTCTTCACATGTAGTGAGTAGGAACCCCCCACCCCCAACTCACTGACATATTTGTGACCCATCAGTTACCCTTAACCTGGTTTAGCCCATCTGTTGAGATGATTTACTAGAAAGTGGCTGGTATGCATGCTCTAGCTTCTTTAATCTATATACTAGATCTGACTGCCAGGTGAACATCAAAGGTGGATGAATAGCCCTTAATAGGGCTCTGTAAGCTTTCATAGCAGAGCTGCTAGTCCTCCTTGAACATCCATCTACCTCATAGTATATTTTCTGATTATGATGTTATGAAAAGAGCGCTGGAGCTGATTTTAGAAAAACCCTGATTTAAATGTATGTCATATACTTAATAGTTTTGTGACTGTGTGTAATATAACTTCCATGGGTCCCATTGTTCCCACATTTATAAAACGATAGAGTTAGACTAAATAGCCTATTATGTCTCTTCTGTCTTCACTCTTATGATCTTTGAAAGGCATAGTGGTTTAGTGTAAAGAACAATTAATATGGGGTTATATGACTGGCCTCATATACTATCTCTAATACTTAGCACCTGTATGACCTTAGGCAAATCATATCACATCTCCCATCCTTAATTTGCCTAGCCCTACAATAAAATAATTGGTATAGATGACATCTCTGGTCCATGACAGCACTACATCTGTGATTTTATATAGATGTATACGAATACTAGTGTGAAGAGGTTACTCATAATATGTAAATTTTTAAATTGAGTGAATGCTTTAGAAGAAAGTATAAATGAAGGTAGTTCTAAATGATGTGCTTTCAGGTGAAAGTGATTCACCCAAGAAGAAAAACAGCAATGAAAGAAGCAAATTAAAGCAAATTAAGGAATTTGCTGTTGTAGGCAAGTATGACCAGGGGAATTTAACCTGAGTTCTGAGAACTAGTGAAATGATCACCTCAGGAGAAAAAACTGTATTTGTATGGATGAAATGAATGATAATAATACTAGTGAAACTAATATCTGACATTTTTAACATACTTTCTATGGATGGATGGTGCTAGTTGCTTTACAATTATGATCTCATTTGATCTTCATAACAACTCTGTGAGATATAATCTCCATTTTACAGAAAAGAAAATTGAGATAGACAAGTTAAGTGACTTACCCTGGATCATACAGGTAGTCAGAGTCAGAGGCTATATATAAAAATCAGTTTCTCCTAATTCTAGACCAAGTGCAACACCCAGCAGACAGGATGGGTAGAGTAATAATAACCATTGTGTTAATGGATCAAGGAAAGATCATGGCAAGTTGCTTTTTCTTGTGTGATCAAATATTATGTAAAGTTGTATATGGGATTATGATTTGATATGGGATAGGATCCAACATTTAATGTCTCTATAGATAATTTTGGTTTCAATTGAACACCTGATTATACTAGAATCTTTGCTGAAGGGATGTGATACAAGGAGTCCTGAATCCTAACATATGTCAAGAGCTGCAACCTTGAGTCTCATACTCGGTTAAAGTTCTTTCGCATTGCACAGAATTTCCTCAATCCTACCTGGATTGGTTTCCTTTTGATCTGTATGCTCTTTCGGCACTATTTGGGTTAAGTCTGTGCTTTCTTGGCACTGTGGAGGTGAAATCTGTGCTCCTTCTTTGATTCCTTTTCCTTGAATCAGACATATTTATGAAGCAAAGTACCTTAATAGTTAAAGAGTCAGTGGCATTTTCAGCAGTCTAGGGCCATTGGGCAGGCTGTTACTATCAGGACTAATGGACATTCTAAACCTACACTAGTGCAAAATCAAAAAAATTTCTTGTAATATTGGTAACATGTACTTTGGAAAACTCAAATACCACATGCATGGAAGAACAATTATGAAATATTTAAAAAATAAAAAATATATCTCTTACAATCAGTGACAATCGAAAATATTTTTATTACGATTAGTATCACTCAAGAAGAGGTAGAATATAAAGGTTTCTTGCCCAGGAATTGAGATTCATATCCTTCTGAGCCATGATACACAGATTGAGTGCAAATGATTTTCACAAAATAAAGCAATAGTTTTCTGAAATCAGTAGGCAATGGATAAGACACGTTCAAAGAAAGTACTAAATTTTCAAAATTCACAATACTAGTTTTCTAAATTATCAGTACAAGTTTTCTGTCCAACTAGTTCATAGACTTTTACAAAAGTATATACCCAGGGTGAAATATAGGATGTTACAATTAAAAATAATGCAACAGAATACATATCCAATAGCAAAATTACAATAGTCGAAAATGCAGAGGATCAGCAACATACACACACAAACATATGTATATATTCTTAAAAAGACCAGAATCAAATCTTAAAGCAAACAATTATTCCAATACAATAGGATCAACACAATTACTCTTCATCTATAGAAGGTGCTATCTTGACATGGGAGCAGTGGAGCCATGAGTCCTTTTCTCTAATTTTATTGTCTGTGGGAGTAGTTAATAGGACTTTGAATGGATCATCATAGGCAGGCTGAGTTGCACCAGTACGCTGGAAGTTCTTCACATACACTTTATCACCTTGGCTCAAGTCATGTAGTGAGAAATCTATATGACCTGCTTGTATAGCAGCTCCAGATTCAAAGAGTTCTTGCAATTTAGTCTGTAGATTTTGGATGTATGAGTCAATGGCAGTATTTCCCCCTAGTAATGATGAATATGTGTGGGAGAAAGACTTAGCCTGTATTGGAGGATGTGCAAACAGCATCTCTGTGTAGATCTCCTCTGGACCTGGTTCCAAGATAAAATAGGGCCAGAGGGAGAATTACAGATCATTTTAGATGAGTCTCAGTGCACAATTTTCCAATCATGGTTTTTAGTTCATTAGTCATTCTTTCAACTTGGCCTGACCTATGGGGACATGAAATTTAGGAGTTAACCCCAAACATGAATATATTTGAGATAAGATTGAATCGGTAAAATGAGTGCCTCTATCCAAATCAATACATGCTGGCAGGCCAAAACGAAGAATAATTTCTTTTAAAAGCACTTTGGCAACAAAAAGTCACTGTGGTTCAAGCAGTAGGAAATGCTTCAGGCCACCTGGTCAGTTGATCTACTATGGCAATGCAAAATTTATACTGTTTAGCTTTTGGCATCATAATAAAATCAATTGGGTGATATTCAAAAGGAGTGTAACCAAGAGGATGCCCATCAAAAGCTATGCCACAAAAGGCGTGCTAGTTAAATGCTTGGCAGGTAGGGCAGATTGTACATACTCTGGAGGCTATTGTAGTTATGCCAGGGGCTATCTATACTTATTTAACAGAGTCCAAAATGTCTCAGGTTCCAAAATGACCATTTTTACATATGGAATGGCAAATTTGGTGATATACATTTCTAGGGCGAATGTGTTTGTCAGCAGATGATACCCATACTCCATTTATTAATTTGGTCTTAAATTTTTGTTTTCATTTGTCCACTTCCTTGTGGACAGAAAGGCTTAGATCCAAATCATGAGTAGTTGTCAATGGTAAAATTAATTCAGGCCCTTCTAAGGCTTCTAATTTTGCAGCAGTATCTGCTTCATCATTTCCCCTGGAGACAGGGTCAGTACCACATGAGTGGGCAGAGTAATGAACTACAGCTAGAGCTTCAAGGAGCTGGAGGGCAGAAAGAACTTCATTAATAATGTCTGCATTGGCTATGCATTTTCTGGCTGATGTAAAAAATCCCCTTTGAAGCCAAAGCATACCCAATGCATTACATAAGCCAAATGTATATTTAGAATCTGGGTAAATTGTTGCCTTCTTATCTGTGGCAAATATGCAGGCATATTTAAGAGCCATAAGTTCTGCTCCTTGACTATTTATACTTGAGGGCAGTGAAGGTGACCACAGAGGGGCAAATTCTGCTACTACAGCAGTTCCTGTATAGTATATACCATTCTTCATAAAAGAAGACCCATATATAAGTAATATGAGGTCTGGATTGGTTAAAGGAGTGCCCAATAAATCATTTTGAGGTTTTTTCAGCCATAGACATGAAAGATTCACAATTGTGCACAGGTTCACCTGAAACTGATAAATCAAGAAGCAAGGTTGCAGGATTTAGAAGTGCACAATTTTTCAATGCAATGTTATCATTAGTTAACAGGGTTACCTCATATCTTGTAATTCTCTGACTGGAAAATGCCTGTGTTTCATGTCATAGCAACAATGCTTCGACTTCATGTGGGCACATTATACTTAAAGGGCATCCTGATACTAAAGCAATAGATTTAGTCATTAGCAAGGCTGTGGCAGCTACGCCTCTAAGACATGGTGGTGCTCCAGAAGATACTAGGTCCAGCTGGGCTGAATAATAAGCAACTGGATGCTGAGAAGGTCCCAAAGATTCAGTCAAAATATCTGAAGCTACCCCTCTTCATTCATGTACGCATAAAGTGAATGGTTTATTGTAATTTGGGATGCCTAGAGCAGAGGAAGATAGAATAGCCTGTTTTAATTGTGAAAGAGCTGTCAGGTGTTCTGCTTCTAATTTAACAGTTCAGAGACTAATTTTTTTGTTAATGCTATAAGGGGTTTAGTGATTTCCCCATAGCAAGTGTTAGAAGGAAAGTTAGAGTAGCATAGATGGATTTGAGTGATGGACACAGCTTGCCGACAGTCTAAGAAGTCCGTGGGTCTGACACAAGGAAGGAGTGAAAGTTGCACTCCAGAGAAAAGGGAGACCTGTTTTATCCTGTCTGTGAAGCTTGCTTTTTCCAAGAGGATTACTTCTATCAAGACCTGTTTGCTGGGGATTGGCCAAGCAGTGGTGAGACATTTTCAATGGTGGACACTGAATGCCAATAAGCCTAGCTCAATCTCCAGTACTGGATTAACTGGTAGTTACCCTAAATAGCATTGAGGATCAGCTGAAGTCATCATCCATTGAAGACATGTATATACGTGAGATCCCTGACTACAGCTCTTCTAAGTAGTGAGAAGATAAGATGACTGTGTTCAACTTCAAGAAAATCTCATTTACCTGAGAGAGTAGGCCAAAACAGTAAATGAGTTCTGTTAAGGACAAGTGTAAATGAAGACATCAAAAAACCCCAGCCATCTTCATCTGATAGTGGAGTCTATCATGACTGAATGTTACTATTTCCAGACTATTTGTTTTAAGTCAGTTATCCCCCACTGGAATAAGGTTGTTATCATCAATTGTTGGAAAACAAAAATAGTACCTTTGTACTTTTGACTATCTACTACTATCCTTATCACATCATAATATGATTCAGAAAATGCCTGAAGAGCTTCTCTAGACTAAAAGTTTTTAACCTATTATTAGTAAATGGAAGGATTTCTTCCATTACTCCTTCGGTTGATGGAATTAAAAAATGAATATGTATTCCTGCATTAACAAGGTGTCCATGCTTAATAATCCCCTGAAAAAGTATAAAGACTTTGTTTTCAGCTGAATGGAAAGGCATACAATATTTGCTGATTTACAAACTGGGACTACATAAAAGAGATTGAGAATTAATTTCAGGCAGGTGAAGTAGGAGCCAAAGTAAAGGAAGAACCTGGCCTCTGAGAAGGAATTACTCTTGTGAAGATGAGGTGGGATTTCTATCACATCATCCTCTGACTGACCATAGATAGCCTCCAAGAAGAGAAACCCTTTCTAGGAGTCAGAAAGTTACAACAAAAGAACTTGAATTACAATTGAGGGACATACTCTCCAGGAAGACATTGATACAAGGAGATAATCACTTGACACTCATAGCTCCAAGGATTGTGAAAAGGAGTTCTATATGAAGACAGAAATGCATGAGGCCTCAAAGTACTGGAGAAGCAACTAGACTTTGCTGTGTCTCTTCCTTATTTACTATACTATCATAATATTCTAAGATTGGCTGCCTGGTGTATTTGTGAAAAGGATGGTACAGTTTTCTGGAGGAATGATCTGTAAAATCTATTTTTATTATTTTCTTCTAGTAAAAAATGCCATAAATATTGCTGCAATCTAATTGTACCATATTAACTCACTATTAAGGAAGACTGATGATTCATTATTTTAGAGGGGGATCAGACCCTCACACTACCTGTAAAACTTATAATAGTGCGCTGCATTCTGAGAATTCAATCATCAAATCTGAGTATGAGTTCAGTAAGTAAGTTATACAGTGAATACAGGTGGGGCTAGAGTCAGGAAGACCTGAATTCCAGTATAGTCTCAGATGCTTACTCTCTGTATGATCTTAGGAAGTCACTTATGCATGCTTTGGTTACCTCTTCTGTAGAATGGGAGTACTTATATCAAATTTTTATCATGATTAATATTGGGAAGGTAGAACCAGGCATGCATGTAATAGGTTATATACATATAGAATGCAGAGCAATTTTCTTCCATTGGAAAAAATTAATATTGAGAAATAACTTGACTTAAGACTTAAAAATGACAAAGTTTTATAAATTGGCACAGTGGAACTGAGCTTGATCAACTAGATGGCACAATTATATTATATTTAATTATACCTTGTGACATACATCACATCCTCTCTAGTCAAAAGAATTGACCAGGGCTATTTTGTCTGTTTGCTGTGTCTAAGAAGAAGAAGATTCCTAAAAGCATCAAACAATGATATACTTCTTGTTCTCTACAGATATGAAGCATTGTATGAAGTGTCCTGAAGATGAGTATCCAAATAAGGAGAGAGATCACTGCCTCCCCAAAGCCATTACCTTCCTGGACATAAAAGAACCTCTGGGAATGACTCTAACCTTTGTGGCTCTTTTCTTCTCTGTGCTGACAGTTCTGATTCTTGGGGTGTTTGTGAAATTTAAAAACACCCCCATCGTCAAAGCCAATAACTGGGCCCTCAGCTACACTCTCCTCATCTCCCTCACTTTCTGTTTCCTCTGCTCCTTGCTCTTCATTGGCCGTCCCACTGCAGCCACCTGCCTCCTCAGACAAACAACTTTTGGGCTTGTCTTCACTGTGTCTGTTTCTTCCATTTTAGCAAAAACCATTCTGGTAGTTCTGGCCTTCAAGGTTACAGCACCAGGGAGCAGGAGCAAGATATGGCTTCAACCGAGAGTTTCCAACTGTGTCGTACTCCTTTGTTCTGGGATTCAAGTGATTCTATGTGGCATCTGGCTGGGAATCTCTCCCCCCTTCCCAGACACAGATACATGTTCCCAACCCAATCAGATCATCATTGAATGTAATGAGGGCTCTGTCCTTGGTTTCTACTGTGTCTTGGGCTACATTGGCTTCTTAGCCTTGGGGAGCTTCACAGTGGCTTTCCTGGCCAGGAGCCTGCCTGACACCTTCAATGAAGCCAAGTTCATCACCTTCAGCATGCTGGTGTTCTGCAGTGTGTGGGTCTCCTTCCTGCCCACTTACCAGAGCACCAAGGGCAAGGCGATGGTGGTAGTGGAGATCTTCTCCATCCTGGCCTCCAGTGCCGGATTACTAGGCTGCATCTTTATTCCCAAGTGTTGGGTGATCTTACTGAGGCCATATGGGAACACTCAAGAATGTATAAGAAATGTCAGAGTGCAAGAGGGGAAGCATCATGTGTGAGAAATTGAGGGATTAGGAGAGCAAGTGCTTAAACGTGAGTATTGTATGAACCAATCTTGTGACTCAATTCTCTAGCTAACTTACTTCCATTTTTATTTAGTTCTGTGCCTAGTCTAATGTATGTCCTGTGAGAAAAGTTTATTCAATTGTGGGAATTGGGAGAAAATCTTATTGCATTATTTGAACATGGCCTTGTGTGCCTGGGAAAGTGGAAGACCTCTACCTGCTCTGTAGAAACTCTTAACCAAGAACCTAGGTTATGTTGCCAAGAAATGTTAGGTCCTAAGATTGGTGGAAGGAGAATTAGAGAAAACTTGTAAATCTCAAGCAATCTATATGTCTTATCTGAAAACTAGTCCCATATCAATCAGTTATTGTTTTCTCTTTCCTTGTGGCCCACAGGGACATGAAGCAATAGCAAACCTTGAGGAAATGTTGAGAAGTAAGACAGGAATCATTAACACTTGCAACATGGTCTCCTCTGGCTATTTGACAAAGTCTATGGACAGTCTTCGAATACTGTTTATAAATGTATGAAATAAAACAATGTGGAAGCATATAAAAAACTCCAGGATTTTCTCCTTAGCATGGGATTTCTTCAATTTGGCTATAATATTCCTGGAAGTTGTCATTTGGGGATTCATTGCAGGAGGTGATCTGCGGACTCTTTCAATTTTTCTTTTAATTTAGGATTCAGAGAATATCAAAGAAGTTTTCTTTTACAATTTTTTGTCTTAACTGGATCTATCTTCCAGGTCAATTGCTTTTCATTCAGATATTTCATATTTTCTTCTATGTTCAAAATTCTTTTGATTTTGTTTCATTGTTTCATGAAGTCATTAGCTTTTATATGCCCATTTCTAATCTTCAAAGAATGACTTTCTTCCATGACCTTTTGATCATCCTTTTCCATTTGCTCCATTTTACTTTTTCTGAATTAGATTTTTATGGTTCTTTTGCCACTTGACCAATTTTTGCTTTTTTAGGTCCAATTTTCTTTTTGCATTACTTTCATTTCCTTTCCCGATTTTCCTTCCATTTCTCTTATTTGATTTTTGGATTTCTTTTTGAATTCTTCTAGCACCTGAGACCAATTCCCATTATTATTTCAAGTTTTGTATGTGGAGGCTTTTGTATCCCAATGCCCACCTCAGTCTGTGCTTTGTTGTTCTTTGTCTCCTTAGACATTTTCTTTGGATAGATGTTTCTTTTGATGTTTCCTCATTTGCCCAGACTTTTTTTT
>NC_058130.1:792195012-792210925 GCF_016433145.1 Gracilinanus agilis | reverse complement strand
ATACTTTCCAGTGTTTTCAATAGGAATGGATGCTGTATTTTGTCAAAGGCTTTTTCAGCATCTATTGAGATAATCATGTGATTTTTGTTTGTTAGACTGTTGATATGGTCAATTATGTGGATGGTTTTCCTAATGGTGAACCATCCTTGCATTCCTGGTATAAATCCCACATGATCATGGTGGATGATCTTCTTAATTACTTGCTGGAGTCTCTTTGCTAATATTCTATTTAAGATTTTTGCATCTATGTTCATTAGGGAGATTGGTCTGTAGTTTTCTTTCTCTGTTTTTGGTCTACCTGGCTTTGGAATCAGTACCACATTTGTGTCATAAAATGAATTTGGTAGGACTCCTTCTTTGCTTATCATATCAAATAATTTGTATAGTATTGGGATTAGTTGCTCTTTGAATGCCTGATAGAATTCACTTGTGAATCCATCAGGTCCTGGTGATTTTTTCTTAGGGAGTTCTTTAATGGCTTGTTCAATTTCTATTTCTGATATGGGATTATTTAGGTATTCTATTTCTTCTGCTGTTAATCTAGGCAATTTATATTTTTGTAAATATTCATCCATATCTCCTAAATTGTTATATTTGTTGCCATGTAATTGGGCAAAATAGTTCTTAATGATTGCCTTCATTTCCCCTTCATTATAGGTGAGGTCTCCCTTTTCATCTCTAATACTGTCAATTTGGTTTTCTTCTTCCTTTTTCTTATTAGATTGGCTAGTACTTTGTCTATTTTATCTGTTTTTTCAAAATATCAGCTTCTAGTCTTATTTATTAATTCATTAGTTCTTTTACTTTCGATTTTATTAATTTCTCCCTTAATTTTTAGTATTTCTAATTTAGTTTTCATCTGGGGGTTTTTAATTTGCTCGCTTTCTAATTTTTTGAGTTGCATGCCCAATTCATTAATCTCTGCCCTCCTTAATTTGTTAATATATGCACTCAAGGATATAAATTTCCCCCTGAGTACTGCTTTGGCTGCATCCCACAGAGTTTGGTAGGATGTCTCATCATTGTCATTCTCTTCAATGAAATTGTTGATTGTTTCTATGATTTCTTCTTTGACAATTTGGTTTTGAAGAATCATATTGTTTAATTTCCAATTGGTTTTTGACTTGCCTGTCCAGGTGCCCTTACTGATTATTATTTTTATTGCATTATGATCTGAGAAGGTTACATTTATTATATCTGCTCTTTTGCATTTGTTTGCCATGATTCTATGCCCTATTACATGGCCAATCTTTGTAAATGTACCATGTGCAGCTGAAAAGAAGGTGTATTCCTTTTTGTCCCTATTTATTTTTCTCCACATATCAATTAAATCTAATTTTTCTATGACTTCATTCATCTCTCTTACCTCTTTCTTATTTATTTTTTGGTTTGATTTATCTAGATCTGAAAGAGGAATATTTAGATCTCCCACTATTATGGTTTTACTATCTATTTCCTTCTTGAGCTCTGCCAGTTTCTCCTTTATGAATTTGGATGCTATACCACTTGGTGCATATATATTGAGCAGTGTTATTTCCTCATTGTTTATACTGCCTTTAATCAGGATGTAATGACCTTCCCTGTCTTTTTTAATCATATCTATCTTTACTTTGGCTTTGTCAGAGACCATGATAGCCACTCATGCCTTCTTTTTCTCATTTGATGCCCAAAAGATTTTGCTCAAGCTATTATATTTCTGGGTGTTGTCTTTTCTGGGTCCAGTGTAGAGGGTGATCTATGGATCCTTTCAATGTCTATATTGCCCTCTTGTTGTAGAACTTCAGGGCAATTTTGCTGAATAATTTCTTTAAGTATGGAGTCCAAGTTTCTATTAATTTCTGCCTTTTCTGGAAGACCAATGATTCTCAAATTTATTTTATCAGTCTTTTGACTTTGTTTTATTTGTTCTTGTTGTCTTGAGAGATCATTGGTTTCTAAATGTTTGATTCTAGCCTTTAAGGACTAGTTTTCGGCTTTAATGTTTTGGTTTTCAGCTTTAATGTTTTGGTTTTCGGCTATAATTTTTTGGTTTTCCTTTTCAATCTGGTCATTTTTGGTCTTCAGTTGACTTGTCTCACTTTCCAATTGCGAAATTCTGCCTTTTAAACTGTTATTTTCTTGCCAGATTTCTTCCATCTTCCTCAGCATTTCATTTTTAAACTCTTCTATAGCTTGTGACCAGCTTTCATTTTTTGGGGGAGGTTTGGATTTTTGTTTTCCCTCTTCTGTTGTCAGGATTTTCTCTGTGTAGAAGTTGTCCAGTGTTCCAGAGTTTCTCTTGATAGTCGTTTTCTTCTGGACTTCCTTATTGCTGGCCATTGTTAGCCCCGCCCCTTTTCAGCTTTCTCTTTGCACTCAGGGTCTGCCTGCGCCTTGCAAGCTCCCAGAGGCTCAGGTCTCCTTGTCCTCGGGATCAGGCCTCCTGGTAATTCCCAGTCTGCCCCTCTGCCCGAAGTTCCTTCAGCAGTCTTTAGGGCTACTTCCACTGCCGCGCTCCCGTCCGCACTGGGTCCTCACTGGAGGTCCAAGCATGGGCTGGAGATAGTTATTCAAGCCTAGGGCACTGCCTTTGCCTGTGCAGATGCTCTTAGGGCACTGCCTTCACCCACGCAGAAGGTAGTGAAAGTCCCTGGGCTGGAGATCTTTATTCGCACCTGAGGCGATGCCTTCAGCACTTGGGAGAGGCAGTGTTTTAGAGGCCTTTGTCCCGGCCTGAGGCGGTGCCTTCACCCAGGTGGATGCTGGGGGAAAGTCGGTGCGCTCCCCCAGCCACTTGGGGTCCCTCCTCTTGCTATAAGGTATAAGCCCTGGGGCTGCCAGTGATTATCTGGTTGCCCCAGTCCTGTTTTCACTCTTGTGCATTGGCGTTGTGCAAGGTGTGTGGTGTGGGGGTTGAGGGAGGGGCTTCTTCCTCTCGCATTTTAGTGAGAGCTGTTTCACCCCTTTATAGCGTGGAAATGCCCAGATTCTGTGTACCTTCAATGCTGCACCCTGTTGTGGGGTTCCTTCGTTCTTCTGGACTCGTTTTTATTTCCCCTTGAGGGGTCCTGTATGCTTTGGTCAGGAGAGATCGAGCAGCTGCTCCTTACTCTGCCGCCATCTTAACCGGAAGTCTCAATGTAGCCAATTTTTACAAATTTTAAATAGAGATCTTAAAAGTATACAATTCAGGGAGAATAAATTGGTACATTTTGTGGATGTTATTCTTCTCAAGTCCCCAAATGCAAAAGTTTGTCTTAAAGATAGCAAGATTCTTTTCTTAGAACTGAATAAGCATGGGCATAAGATGTCCAAGGCAAAATTACAGTGGGTTTTGCCTAGTGTGCAATACTAGGTTTTATGTTATCAGAAGGTTCAAGGAGTATCACGCAGAAAAGAATAGCTGATATGCAAAAACTGACTGCTCCAAAAACCAAAAAGCAGCTCAGAGCTGTTCTTGGAACCACTTGGTTCTGTAGACATAAATAAGTTTGTTGGTGCACAAAAGCCAAAACATTGTTTTCAACTTGATTTAGGCTTCGTGCAAAGGGGGGAAATATTATAGGAAAAGTTGTGTTAAAGTGTGTAAGTTTGCAGGGGGCAGCAGAGTGCAGGATTCTGGGATCCTCGGGGAGCTACTGCCATTGAATAGAGAGAGTTGGGTCTTGGGGCTATGGCTTTTCTCTCTGTGGGTTTGACTTAGGGAGAATGGCTATTTACCCGGTGGCATTTTACTATCTTATTTTCCCACCCTACCTGCTACTCCATTACCCTGATTTCCTGTGGCTGTTATTTGCTATCTGCTGAGTTCCTGTGGTGATGTGAGACATTTGACATCAAATTGTGAGATCTGGCCTAGAGCCTTTGGATCTTGGTCCATTTTTGGACCTTGTCAGACTTACATACAGACCCTTTCCTTAAAATCATCAAAGCGGGGTTTAGTATTAGCTTAGCTGAGTACAGGAATTTGAGGTTAGATAGAGAGGACAGGAATAGAGTAGGAAAACCACTCAGAAGGAATCTCTGTGAAGAGATATTTAGATCTGGGGAGGTATAGATAGTTAAGATTAGAGTAAGTTTATCCAAATCCCTTTTAACCTTTCCCTTGTTAATTAAACAAACTGTTATTTCATATTTTACTGATCTGTGTGGGTCATCTCAGTGTTTGGCTCTGCCTACACTGGGCTTGGCTGGCCTTCCAAAAACAGTTTAATCTTCTGTTACTGGCCCTAATAAAACATCTAACCCTTCCCCTAAAACCCACCAATATTTCAGATTGAGGGAATTAAAGTAGGCAATGAGGATACTAAACTATCACTCTTTGCAGATCATATAATGGTGTATCTAGAGATTCCTAGAGAATCAACAAAAAAACTAGTTGAAATAATTTTAGCAGAGTTGCAGGTTATAAAATAAAACCACATAAATCATCAACATTTCTAAATATAACCAACAAAGTTAAGAAGCAAGAGTCAGAAAGAGAAACTACATTTAAAATTCCTCTATACAACATAAAATAATTGAGAATCTGTTTTCCAAGACAAAAACTGGAATTATTTGAACATAATTACAAAACACTTTTCATGCAAATAAAGTCCGATCTTAATCAGAAAAATATTAATTGCTCCATGGGTAGGCTGATCTAATATAATAAAATGGCAATTCTGCCTAAATTAATTAATTTATTTAGTGCCATACCAATCAAACTACCAAATAATTATTTTAAAGAACTAGAAAAAAAAGTAAAATTTATCTAGAAGAGCAAAAGGTCAAGAGTTTAAGGGGAACTAATAAAAAATGATGTGAAGGAATGTGGCTTAGCAGTATCAGATCTCAAATCATATTATAAAACAAGTGGCAAAACAATATGATAACTGCCAAAGAAATAGAATGGTAGATCGATAAAGCAGAATTCATAATATGCAATATAAATAACCTCAGCAATCTAGTGTTTGATAAACTCAAAGTACCTAGCTTTTTGGGACTAAGAACTCACTATTTTTAAAAAACTGCTGGGAAAATTAGAAAACAGCACCACAGAAGCTAGGTATCCACCAATATCTGATACCCTATACCAAGATAAGGTCAAAATTGGTAGATGATTTAAACATAAAGAATGATATTATGAGCAAATTAGGGGAACACAAGACCTGACAGATCTTTGAAGAAGGGAAGAATTTATGACTGAACAAGTGTATTATAAGAGGTATCAAGGAGCTACAGTCAGGATTATCCAGGACCTAGCAGCCTCTACATTAAAGGACAAGACAGCATGGAATATGGTATTCCAAAAGGCAAGGAATCTAGAACTAAAACCTGGAATTACGTACCCAGCAAAACTTAGCAGAATTCTCCAAAGGGAAAAAAAATGACATTTAATGAAAGAGAGGAATTTCAGACTTTCTTGAAAAAAAAACTGAAAAGAAAATGTGAAGAGCAAATTCTACACTCAAAAGAATCCTAAAAAGGTAGAATGAAAACTTAAAAGAGTTTTTAATATGTTTAACTGAGTACATTCATATCTGGGGAGGTGAGCATTGAAATAATTAAGATATCTATGGTACTTCAGAAAAGCAAGGTACTTAAAGTATGCAAAATAACTAAAGCCACTAAAATACTGAAGAATCTTATCACTATTAGAGCAACCAAAAGTAGTATATATAAAACAAAGGAAGGAAGCTAAATAAGATGGACTGATACCCAAGAAAACAAGGGATGGGAAAGAGAGACACATGGGGAAGAGGGAAAGAGAGATAGAAGGAGATAAATGATTTCTAATTAAGAGGAGCCTAAATGGCAAATATAGTGAAGAATATGGGGCATGGGAGTGGCTATGTTTGAACATTACTGTCATTGGAACTAGATTAAAGTGGGAATGATATTCAAATTCAGTCAGCTATAGAAACCTGCCTTATGTTATAGGGAAATAGGAGGATAGGGAGAATAATATAAAGGAGAAATGGACAAAAAGAAGGGTGAATTGGGGGAAGTGGTCATTGAAAACTAAGTATCTGTGAACAGAGAAAGGCTGAAAGGAGAGAGAGAGATTAATAAATGGGAAAAGAAGACGGAGGGAAACATACAATTAGCAATCACAACTATGAAGTGAATGGAATGAATTCATCTGTAAAGCTCAATAGGATAGCAGAGGATATAAAAACTAGTGTCCCCAATATGTCTCTACAAGCAACATAGTTAAAACAGGGAGATACACAAAGTGAAAACATAAGAGAAAGGAGCTGAAATTACTACCCCTTAGCTAAAGGGTAAAAAAGCAAGGGCAGCAAAAGGAAATTATCAGGCAAAGCAAAAGTAAAAATTAGTCTAATCAAAAGAGATAATTTGGAAATTACGTCATGATAAAAGACACCAAAGTCAATGAAACAATATCCATATTATATATGCACCAAATGGAATAGCATACAGATTCATAAAGGAAAAGTTATATGAATTACAGGAGGAAATGGATAATAAGATTTTACTTCAGGAGGGCATTAATCTTCCTCTCTCAGAAGTAGATAAATCTAAAAGAAAAACAGGGAAGAAGTTAAGGAGTTAAATAAAACTTTAGAAAACTTGGATCTGATAGATTTGTGGAGGAAATAGAATGGGAATACAAAGGAGTCTACTTTAAAGTTAGAGAGGAATACAGCAGTACATGGCACCTTAAAAAAATAGCCTATAGAATTTGGCCTAAAACATCATATCCAGAAATATTAAATGCACAATTTTCAGAATATAATATAATGAAAACTATACTCAAAAAAGAGCAGCAAAAAAACAAAAATCAATTGGAAACCATAATATAATATCCTATGGAACAAATGTTTCAAAGAAAACTCATAGTAGCAATCAACAATTTCATTAAAGAAAGTGAAAATGAGGAGACAACATATCAAAATTTATGGAATGCAGTAAAAACAATATCTAGAGCTAAATTTGTATCTCTTAATCCTTACATCAATAAATTAGAGAAAAACAGGTCAATTAATTTGGGCACACAACTAAAAAAACTAGAAAAAGAACAAATTTTAAAACCCCAATTAAACACCAAATTAGAAATCCTGAAAATCAAGGGAGAGATTAATGAAATTAAAAGTAATTAAAACCATTAAACTAATCAATAAGACAAGGAGGTGCTTCTATGAAAAAATAAATAAAATAGACAAACAATTGGTTAACCTAACTAAAAAAAAACAAAACTAAAAAAAAAAAAACAAATTTCCAGTATGAAAAATGAACAAGGTGAAATCACAAACAAAGAAGAAGAAATTAAAACAATTACTGGAAGTTATTTTGCCCAATTACATGCCAATAAATCTGGCAATCAAAGTGAAATAGATGAATATTTACAAAAATATAAACTACCCAGATGAACAAAAAGAGAAATAGAATACTTCAGCAACTCCAGTACAGAAAAAAGAAAACCATTAAAGATCTCCCTAAGAAAAAGACCCCTAGGCCAGATGGATTCAGAAGTGAATTCTACCCAACTTTCAAAGAAAAACAAACTCCAATATTACACAAACTATTTAGAAAAAATAGGGAAAGAGAGAGTCAAAGTCTTTTTTATGAAACAAGTGATAATGATACCTCTACCAGGAAGAGATAAAACAGAGAAAGAAAATTATAGACCAGTCTCCCAAATGAACATTGATGCAAAAATTCTAGATTAAATACTACTGAGGAGATTACAACATTTCTTCAACAGAATAATATGTTATAATCATGTGGGTTTTATGCCAAAAATGCAGGCATGGTTAAATATGAAAATTGACCATATCAATAACAAAACCAACAGAAATCACAAGAGAGAGCTGCTGCCATGTTGATCTTCAGAGTCTATTTCTATTGTAGTGTGATATAGGTTTGTACTAGCCTACCTGTAGGACTCTTTGGCATGCCACAAGTTGAATGATAAATTCTATCTTTAGTTCCTAGTCAGCTCTGAGAATAACTCCACTATTCCCAAGACTGAATGATGTGTGAAAAGTACAGAAACAAAAGGCTTACTATCTCCCAGCTGTGGAAACTTGTAGAGCTCAAGCAGGGTCCCCATCTGGACAGACAGAGCTGTCCTCCTCCAATGACAGCCACAGCTTTATCCTGCCCACTGCAGCTGTAATTAGGGACAAGCTGGCCTTGGCCAGAGAGCCATCTCAGGGAGCTCTCCAAGGTTCTTGCATCACTGTGGTAGGCATTATACAGGTAAAATCCCAAGGAAGAAATGTTGGGTAACAGATTAGGATGCCTGTTGATCTCCTCCACAGCAAATACCAGGGCCAGTACCTGCTGGTAATTTTTGTGCATCAACCTATGAGACAGAGAGTGGAAAACCAAGGACAAAGTATTCAAAGAAAATTTATTAGACTCACTCAACAAGCATTCATGAAACACAATATTTGACAGACATTGTGCAAAAAGCTAGGGATATGATGAAAAAGAATTCTTTGCCTCCAGGAACTTCCATTCTAAATGAAAAAAGTATACAAATATATACACATAAGATAAATTCAGAATATTTGGAAAATAATCTCAAAAATCAAGGTGCCAGCTGAAATGGGAGTAGAAGGGAAAATTAAGAAAAACCTCTTCCTGAAAGGTATCTTTTGATATTAATCTTGTAGGAATCCAGGAATTCTAATAAATGAGTGTGAAGAAAAAGAACATTCCAGACATAGGGGACAACCAATGAAGAGACATGGAGATGGAAGTGTGTGAGGAACATCTAGTAAGACATTGTTGGTGGATAAGAGAGTGCATAGAGGGGAGGGACATACATGAAAACTAGAACTATAGAAAGAACTCGGGTTTAAAGAGATTTAGATTCTAAACAGATATCTTTAGACTTTATGCTCGAAGTAATTAGGGAGTCACTTGGGTATCTTGAATAAGGGTATATGATCAGTCTTTGCTGGAGGAAAAAATAATGCCTACTTTCAAGGAACTAATGACCTAATGTGGAAAACAACCTGTAAGTAAATGTTTATGGACAAATTATACAGAACAAATTGGATATAAGCAGTACATAGAGTCATAAAGACCAACTAAAGAATTGTCCTTTATACTCAAAGAGGTCAAAAATTATATCACGATATGTGGTTAATGTACAATGTGCCTGACTGTGGCTGGTCAGGCAAATGGAAGTTCAGGAAGCTCTCCCACAAGTCACATATAAATAGCCCTTATGAACTTTTCAAATGGAAATGTCGCTAAATTTGTGCATTCTACATTTCTTTTGAGCTACTACAATTTTGAGTTTCTTGAAGAGGACAGAAGTTTCCTTGATGTGGGCAAATCATACAAGAAAGTGCAGTGCCAGTGCTTCCATTTCCCACAGTTGATACATAAGTTCTCTATATAGATCATGAGAGCATGCTTGTAACATTTCCTCTGACTTCCATTTGAGCACTTATCTTTTGTGAGTTTTCTGTAAATTACTTCTTTAGGCAAACATATGAATGAGATGTGAACAATTTGGCCAGCCCGTCCAGCTGAGCTCTCTGCAGTATAGTCTGAATGCTTAGCACTTCAGCTCTGGAAAGGATATCAGTGCCCACTACCTTATTTTTGCCATATGAACTTTGAAATTTTCCTAAAACAAGTCAAGGGGAAGTGATTCAGGGAATCTCCAGTCTCTGTACCTTTGCACTGACAGTTCTCTATATTCCTGGAATATAGTCCAACCTTACTTCTAATTGCTAGGATAATTCTTCATTAAGACACTACTTAAGGGGGCAGCTAGGTGGCTCAGTGGATTGAGAGCCAGGCTTAGACACCGGAGGTCCTGGGTTCAAATATGGCCTCAGATACATCCTAGGTGTGTGACCCTTGGCAAGTAACTTGACCCCTATTACCTAGCCCTTACCACTCTTCTACCTTAGAAGCAATACACAGTACTGATTATAAGATGGAAGGTAAGGGTTTAAAAAAAGGACACTACTTAACCACAGTCTTGCACATTTTCTTCATGAAGCTTTTTCCCCATTGTAATCTTGTGCTTCCCTCAAAAATTAGCTCAATGTATAGAGTGCTAGACTTCAAGTCACTAAGATCTAAGTTTAAATCTGGCCTCAAACACTAACTTGACCCTAGGCAAATCAGTTAACTGCCTCAGTTTCTTCTTCTGTAAAATGAGCTAAAGAATTGAAACCGCCCACTCCATTATCTTTGTCAAGAAAAGCCAAAATGGGCTCACAAAGACTCTAATGCAATTTAAATGACTGAACAACAACATTATAGTAATAAAGATTATATTCACATTTTACGTATTTTTTTGTGAAAATGTTGTCTCCTTCATTAAGTGTAAATTCCTGGTGAGTTGGGATGATTTATTTCTTTGTGCTTATATTCTCAGCTGTCTAGAAGAGTACCTGACATATAATACACTTAATAAATATTTGCTTATTTTATACTCCAGTCAAAACATTCCCATATTCATGACCCTTTTGATTGGAATTTTAAATGGATAGAATTTCCTTCTCCATTAACAACCTCTGTCCTCCACTTATCCACAATTCAATCAAAATAAAGGCTTTGCAGGAATTTAAAAAAAACTACCACATGTGGAGGGAGCAGTAACCTTGACACCCAGCATTCAACTGGGACCAAGTCAGAGCAGAAAATGAAAAAATAAAGCTTAAAAAGGAAAGGAGAACATAAAACAAGATTTAAACAATATACCAGCTGTAGTGAATAGACTTTTTTCCACATTTTGACTGCTGAACAAAGATCAATCTAATGAAAATAGGAAAGGAAAGGACAGGGAAAACAAGAAACAGAATAATAGGATAAAGGGAGGGAAAGGCAGACACAGATAGTAAGACACAGGGACTCATAATGAGATATCCAAGCTCCCATTGACCATTTTTTACACCTTTTTCCACTCTCCTAGACACATATATCTGTTAGTTCTAGGACTTCCAAGCTATCTCACTATGACACCAGCTGGCACAAGAACGTCCCTGGAGAAGATCTTGATTTGGAAAGCCAAAACCCTGGTTCACGAGTCAAGATTCTTGTCATTATCTCTCTTGATTTTGCATTTATATACTAAGTCTATGCTCTGTTTCCATAGTTTTCCAAAGGCAGGGTAGGCAGAGGATAACTTTAAGTTACAATATACACAGAACTTTAAGTATGAGTAGCATGAGACCTGAGCATGAGAGAAGATCATAATGAGATACTTCTTCAAATCCCCAGGAGACAAAGAAACCCTTTATGAAATAGTCACACTGGCACTTACTTGTAATTCCTACAATTCCTTCCAGGATGACTTTGAAACAGTTCTGCTCCCATGATGTTGCTCACTTCTTCTGAATGCAAGGGGAGAAAGCTACCAAAAATAATATCTCTATCCCTGGAGAGGCTGGGTCTGATTTGTGGGAAACAGGGGGACCTCTCATTCTTTGGCACAGAGAGTGACAGCTGTGGGAGCATTACCAGGAGGAAAGGAATCATGTGGAAAAATTTTCGTTGAATGTCAGGCAGCATAATCTTGAATATCAGTTAAAGTCCCAAGTCCAGGGGCCTAAGTAGTGGTTTGCACAAACACAATGTCACTTCCTTGTACCTTGTTCTGATGAAGAACTATCTGATATTTCAAACCTTACCTGGGAGTGCTATAATCTTCTCTGTATACCTAAAAAAACACAAATGCACATCAGGCAAGCCTGTGTTTGGGGCATTAATGGAAGGAGGGGAGAATTTAAGCAGCACTGGATTGTAAACTGGATGCTTTCCCTCTTAGTACTTTTGTTTTTGAGAGTGGACAGGTGTTTGGTTTTTCCATCACAACTACTTCATCATCAGTTGGGGAGATGCTCTGGGGACCATCTCTTCCTGTGGCATCTCCAGCTCCATCCTTGAGTCCAAGAGGAGGACCAAGATAGAAGTAGAAAATTATGTTCTGTAGTCTCTTTCCCTGTTCCTGGTCGAGCTCATGGGACCAAAGGTGCTTTTAGTTTCTGAAGATGCTTATTTTCCCTGTTTGTTATTCTTCCTTCTTCTCAGCTGGTGATCCATGTGGGTCCTTGTATCAGCAAGGAGCTGTCATGGTTCTGGGGCTGATACATCCTGTTATATCAGGCAGGATTTTCTCTGAGATGACTCTGGGCTTCAGGCAGGAGTTATTGAGATCAGAAATTTTAAGTGATGGCAGCTAGGCCTATAGCTTATAAGATTTCTAGTATTGATATATTGTAATGTGGAACTGTCCTAGAGGGATGCTAGATGATACAACCCACCTAGGAACTCCCAAAGGCCAGTTAAGCACAAAACCTTAACTTATGGAAAACAAAGTTTATTTTGTAAAGGGAATAAAGGAAAGTGGTAAGTAGGACCTAGCACTCTTAAAACTAACTCCACCCAACTTCTAAGTCTCCTGAGAAAGGAGAGCCTTCTGTTTCTTCTATAGGCCCTGCTGACAACTCCCTGTTCTACCTAAGAAAACCCCACAACACTATATGACTCTATCCTAATCTCCCCACTAGTGATTCACAAAATAAAGGGGAAAAGCCTTGGTTTGGCTCCACTATGTAACCCAAAGTCCAGATGACAAATCTTTGGATTACTTTAGCCTGTAATGCAAGGTGGCTAACAGAAACTTTTTGCTTCTGTAATTTCTAACGGTCACAAAAAGTCAGCTAAACATCTTAGAATCTTCAGAAAGTCACTTAGATCTTGAAGCTATAAATAGAGGTGAAGTTCCAACTGACGGGGCTTTTGCCTTCTGGCTTTCGCTGTGGCTAGAGGCTTTTGCTTTGGCCTTTTTGGCTTTGGCCTAATTGCTTCAGCCTTGGCCTGTGCTTATTTTGTTTTGGGGAAATTTGGACCTATCTCATTTCTCTGGACCTCTCCCTGACTTCCCATCTCCATCCCATCTCTTCCCTGATTTTCCTTTGGGTTCTGGTTGGAAGGGAGGGCTGGGTGATTGAACATCATGGGTTTTAGTTTTTTTTAGATAATTAGAGTATCCTCAAATAAGTTACCCCTAGATTTGATAAAGACTTTTCTTAAAAGGCAGTCAAATCTTCCTGACTGGGAGAGCTGGACTCTCTCTGTCCAAACCCCTCCGTAACCCATCCATCCCCCACCATCACCTTCTCCCTAGCAGCAGTTAGAAAACCCTGAACCCCTCCCCCTTCTGACTGACCCTGGTATTAATAAATCCCCTTGTTACCTATTCAAACCCTCTGGTGAATCATTGTGTCGAAAATTAAGATGAGGGCTCAAGGGGAAGGAATCATATTCTTTTATTTCTTGAGAAAACTGGGGCATCCATCTTAGCAAGAAGTACCTACCCGAGACTTCCTCCAGCCATTAGTTTTACTGGCAGGGAGGGGCCCCCTCGACCCCTCCCTCAAGAGTCTTGGAAACTAACAAGAGAAACCCTCCAGTGAAACCTAAATGTTTCTTACTGGCCCTGGTTCCCTCCCTGTATCCTCTGTCTCAAGCCTCTGGGAATAAAACTGTTTGAGCTGCCCTCTCCTACATACCCCATTTCCTCTATCTCCTACATACCTTCCCTTACCTTCTTTCCTCCTCCAATCACCTTATAAATACCCAATACCCCCATTATCCTTCCTCACACACAAATTGCATTTCAATTGACTCTACTCAGATTACCTTATTTATATTTTCTTTATAACAAGCCCAAGAGGATTTCTGGCAGATGGACCACTGTCAGCTGATCTTTAGACTCAGGGAAAATGGTTTCCTCCAAGTAAATTGTCTACCTAGAAGTCTAAGATTTCTCTGTGAAATTTTGACTATCTAGCGAAAATCTCTCAGAGCAAAACCCCTCCTTTAGCTTGGTGGAAATTCAGGCAAAAAATCACACCCTACTTCCATCTTGGCAGAAATCCAAGAAGCAAGTAAGTTCAGTTATTTTCAGTTTAAACTCCCACAATTCCTTTTTCTTCCCAGAATCCTCTCCCAGGGCTTATCTCAAAATTCCCTTCCTTGGGGCAGCTGGGTAGCTGAGTGGAGTGAGAGTCAGGCCTAGAGACAGGAGGTCCTAGGTTCAAACCCGGCCTCAGCCACTTCCCAGCTGTGTGACCCTGGGCAAGTCACTTGACTCCCATTGCCCACCCTTACCAATCTTCCACCTATGAGACAATACACCAAAGTACAAGGGTTTAAAGAAAAAAAAAAAAAGAAAGAAAAAAAAATTCCCTTCCTTTAACTAATCCTAGAAACCAGTCTGTCCCTAACTTATATTCCTACAATATCCATGCTTGTAATAATACTAATATTTATGCACTGTAAGGCTTACAAAACGCTGGAGGTATTATCTCTTATGGTCCTCACAACAACTCTGGAAAGTAGATACTTTATTGTCCTCATTTCATGGTTGAGGAAACCAAGTCACAGAATTGATGTGTCTGAGGTTTTCCTGACTCCAAGGCCATTGCTATTGTCCAAGATACCACCTTTCTCACCTGTCTGCCCCATGTGTTAACCTTGAATGATGTCATCCAAGAACAATATACCTGGGGGCCAAGAGAGGCCCTTTCAGGGTGCTGCCCCTGGCCATTAATGATTTACAGGCCCCTTTCCTTCCCATCTCAGCTGCCTCATCACAACACAAAATGGAATATCAGAGGTGAAAGAGCCCTTGAAGCTCATCAGATTCAGCCCAGATATAAAGGCAGAAATGTGGTACCTGCGTAGACCTCAAATGTTCATTGCCCACACATGACCACATCATGACCTCAGTGACTTTCATTGAGAAGCAGCCCATCCTTGAAGATTTTTCAGAAACCACCTCATCTAATTCATACCTCAAAGTGTGTTCTAGCTTCTCAATGCCCTAGATCAGGGATGGCAAGCCCATGGCATGTGGGCCCAAAAGGGCACCCAGAGCTGTTTCTGTGGGCATGCCTGCCATCGCCCACCAGACTTCCTGCCTAGAAAGCCAGAGAAGCTCAGGGCAGAGCTGCTTTCAAACCTCGGAAATGGGTTGGTTATAGAGGAGGAACTTGACAGATGGTTTAGGAGATGACCTGTAAGTTGTGAGCGTAGATGACAGGGAGTTAGGAGGCAGAGAAGTTTATTGATAGAGGATAATGAATGGGGTTTTAGACATGTTAGGTCTAAGATGTACCTGTTCCATCACTCAACAAACATTTAGTAAGCTCCTACTTTGTCAGAGGAACTAGGGTAAATGTTAGGAATAAAAATGCAAAAAAGAAAGATAGTCATAACCTTCAAGTAACTTATTATCCAATAAGTAGTTGGGGATGCAAGGCAGCAGATTCCAAGAGAAAGTCATGGTCTGAATAAGTACATCTGAGAATCATCAGCATAAAGGTGATCATTAAATCCATGGAAGTGCTGAGATCAACAAGTGAAACAGTATGGAGGGAGAAAAGAAAAGGGCTCAGAACAGAGCTCTGGTCAATAGCTAGAAGATGGATGAAAATCTCATAAAGGGGACTAAGGACTAGTCTTCCAAATAAGAGTAAAACTAGAAAAAAGTAGTGACACGGAAAACTAGAGAGAAGAGACTATCAAGGAGAAGATGATAGCTTGGTTTGCAAATATAGCTCTTTGAGTCACTAACCCTGGAAATATAAATTCCCTCTGGTCTTCAGTTTCTTCTTTAGTGAAGTTTATAAGAGTAGAGTACATGATCTTCAAGATTCCATCCACCTCTAAATTCCAGTATTCTCGGCAGAGCACAGATATGGAAACAATTGCCTAGATGTCATCTAACCAGGAAAGAACAATGTGAGACCTTCACCTCCCTTATTTTACTCATTTTTCTTCAATCATTTCAGTTTTGTCTGATTCTTCATGATCCCTTCTGAGTTTGACTTTTTTTGCAAAAATACTGGGGTGATTTGTCATTTCCATCTTCAGATCATTTTACAGACTAGAAAACGGAGTCAAACATGATTAAGTGACTTTCCCAGGGTCATAGATCTAGGAA
>NC_058130.1:792173200-792194512 GCF_016433145.1 Gracilinanus agilis | reverse complement strand
CACTGTATGAAGTGTCTTGAACATGAGCATCCCAATAAGGAGAGAGATCGCTGCCTCCCCAAAGCCATCACCTTCCTGCATATCAAAGAACCTCTGGGAATGGTTCTTGCCTGTCTGGCTCTTTTCTTCTCTGTGCTGACAGGTCTGATTTTTGGGGTGTTTGTGAACTTCCGAGATACCCCCATAGTGAAAGCCAATAACCGGGCCCTCAGCTACACTCTTCTCATCTCCCTCACCTTCTGTTTCCTCTGCTCCTTGCTCTTCATTGGCCGTCCCACTGCAGTCACCTGCCTCCTCCGACAAACAACTTTTGGGCTTCTCTTCACTGTGGCTATTTCTTCTATTTTGGCAAAAACCATTCTGGTAGTTCTGGCCTTCAAGGTTACAATACCAGGGAGCAGAGGAAAGATCTGGCTACAACCTAGAGTGTCCAACTGTATTATATTACTTTCCTCTGGAATTCAGGCAACTCTCTGTGGCATCTGGCTAGGACTCTATCCCCCCTTTCCTGACATAGACACACATTCCCAACCTGATCAGATCATCATTGAATGTAATGAGGGCTCTGTTCTTGGTTTCTACTCTGTCTTGGGCTACATTGGCCTCTTAGCCCTGGGCAGCTTCACGGTGGCTTTCTTGGCCAGGAGCCTACCAGACACCTTCAATGAAGCCAAGTTCATCACCTTCAGCATGCTGGTGTTCTTCAGTGTGTGGATCTCTTTCTTGCCCACATACCAGAGCACCAAGGGCAAAGCCACAGTGGTGGTGGAGATCTTTTCCATCCTGGCCTCTAGTGCTGGCTTACTAAGCACTATCTTTATTCCCAAGTGTTGGGTGATCTTGCTGAGGCCAAATGAGAACACCCAGGGATGCATGAGAAATAAGTCAGAGGGCAAGAGGGGGCAGCACTCAGTGTGAGAAATTGAGGGGATGAGGAGAGCAAGTGGTTAATTGTGGAAATCCAAAGAACCACACTGACTCCATCTGCTGACAGTTTTGGAATTAGTTCATTCCCATTGCTCTTCAATTATGAGTCAAATACAAATTCTTTCCTATGAGAAAAAAAATTCTGGAACACCGAATAAGAATTCCTTCACAAGGCAGAAGAAGTACCCGAGAAATGACCTGTGTCATTCTGGGATATCTATGTTTCATGAACATGGTAATAGTTGAATCATATCCACTTCATACACTGAAATAATAAGGTATATAAATGAAGTATTAAGGTGATATACAGGGAGATCCTTTGCTTAATGACTACAAAGTACCTCAGTTGTTCACCTTAAAAGGAAGTTCAATTTGTAGATCTCCTCCACTGAGCTCAGTGCATACAAGCTGTCTTGGAGAGTATTTTCTCTATAAAAATTTATTTATTTGCATTTTAAAAGATAAGCGGGTAGGGATTATAGACAAGGAAACCTTAACACTACAGGGAAAATAAATATCCTCCCACTCTTCTATGTTTGCCACAAATTCTTCTGGTCTTAATGCTACACTGAACTCCTTAACACTACCTAAAAATTTTGTTTCTTATTTTTTTGATAGAATAGGATAATAGTATAGAATAAATTGGGAAATTTAAAATTGAAAGTTGATCAGCAGTCAGGATGCTTTTAGCATTCCTGACAGTGATCAAAAGTGGGGGGGGATTATAGCAAGGAAATTAGGAAATTAGTAATATATTGATAAGATAAGGAATTTTGAAAAGGTTTCTGTGAAACTGCAGAAAATGGATGAGGCAAGAAAGTTCTGTGCATGAGCTAAGAACTTTAAAGGAGAGGGCAGGCAAAGTTCTGAGCAGTTAGTCTTTGGCTTCGGAGAAGACAGACCAACTGAGATCTGGCTGTCTGGATCTAGCTCTGCTGCTGATGGGAAAGAGAGAAAACTTTGAGATCATTTTGAAGAGTTTTCATTTTCCTTACTGTGAAATTACATTGAGGAGAAGAACTTGGCAGACCTGCTGTTTGAGAGCTGTTTGTGAGAGGAGAAAAACTGAAGGTTTATTTGCCTGAGCTCTGAGAGTTATCTCAGAGCTACTTTGGTCAGTTAGCCTCTGAGACATTGGGCTAACTGAATCTGTTCACTTGGAGACACTTTTTACTATGAACAATTTATTCTCATATAAAGATTTAGTTAGACTTAGATAGAATTTATGGTTTTTTTTAGGTAGTGTTAAGTTCAGTGTATAATCAAGACCAGAAGACTTTGCCTTGCAGCAAAATAGAAGAGTGGGTGGATATTTAGTTTCCCTGAAGTGTTCATGTTTCTTTGTTTATAATCCTTATATTAATATCTTTTAAAATACAAGTAAATATATTTTTATGGAGAAAATACTCTCCAAGACAGTTTGTATGCACTGAGCCTAGTGGAGGAGGCCCACAAATTGAAGCTCTTTTTAAGGTAATCAACTGAGGTATTTTGTGGTCATCAAGCAAAGTATCCCCCAGTATTATTTATAAGAATATATATTTATATAATTTGAGAGAATTCCAAGATTTGAGGAGGAACTCATGCAAGCATTAGAGAGTTCAAGAGGGTGATTAAGAACTTTGACCCCTCACACATCAATTTTGAAGTCTTGATGGATGAATTTCTCACAGAATGAGAAAAACAATAATCAAGGAAGCCAACAAGAACCCCACACTACCCAATTGGCCTAAATCTGACCCAGAATGGGAATTTAGCTCCATGGCATCTTACAGTGCACTTTCTAGGGCATGAGAAGCTATTATTGAGACAATGAGAGCAAATTCCAAATGCCCAGGGATTTGGTCAAAGTTTGAGCACCTTAGGCAGGAGGTGGGAGAAAGTCCAGCAAGTTTCATAGACCAAGTGATAGACTGCAGTAAAAAATGGCTAGGATTTGATTTATTAAGTGAGGAAAACATAAGTCACATACATTGCCAGTTAGTCAAGAATGCATGCCCAGTTATGAGAAGCTTCTTTAGAAGCAGCTATCCAAATTGGTTTTCTATGGGGCTTGAAGAATTTAAACAGGTTGCAACTTACATATGGTAGGATGAAAGAGACAGGCAGTCAGATGGAAAAATGATGTGATAGACAATTTAACCTTTAAGAAAAATTAAGGAACTAAAACAAAAACTAAAGGGAAATGATATCCAGCAAGTCAAAGCTATAGCAGCACTAAGGATATATAGGCCACCTAGGAACAATTTCAACCCTAGGCAATATAGGCAGAATCCATCAAGATGTTTCTTGTGTAACAGAGTGGTCACATGAAGGAGGACTGTAGGTTCAGGGTGCAGTTCTCTTGAAAAGGTTACAGGGAAAACCGAGGCAGCCCATTCAATAACTGTAGGAGATTTAGACAAAACAACTATGCCTACAATAACTGGCTCAACAATGGATTTAATGAATTTAACAACACATACCAAAGACCTAATTATACAAACAACTGCAATGCTGGATGCTGCCATAACTCTTTTTTTTTTAAACCCTTGTACTTCGGTGTATTTTCTCATAGGTGGAAGATTGGTAAGGGTGGGCAATCGGGGTCAAGTGACTTGCCCAGGGTCACACAGCTGGGAAGTGGCTGAGGCCAGGTTTGAACCTAGGACCTCCTGTCTCTAGGCCTGACTCTCACTCCACTGAGCTACCCAGCTGCCCCTGCCATAACTCTTAACAAGCCCCAGACCTAAACACAATGCAAGACTTTATAAAAGCAGGTGAAAAATACTCTCCGGTAGCTGGTGAAAATGGATAAAAACTAGATGGGTAAAAGAGTACAAATGCATTATGAAGGTGTGATCTGGACAGTATAGCTAATGAAGAGCAAAATGAAAATTGTGGAATGGAATGAAGTAGGAAGTGTGAGTGATATAGTAGAAATTAATGGAAAATATAGTGAGTGTACTGAGTCCTGGCAAACTAGTGCTGCAGAAGCAAAAGGGAAACCGGAGAGTGAGGGACAGGAACAAGAGCTGAAGTTTCCTGATCCAAGTATCCTAGCACCTATAATGCCAACACACTCTCCAGAAAACAGCACAGAACCCCATGTATCCCTAAAAGTGGGAGGCTAGATTTATGACTGTCTTTTGGATACTGGTGCCTATCAGTCTCAAAAAAAGTCACCTGGGGAGTGCAAATCAATGGGTACTATGGAGGTAGTAGGTATGTTAGGAAAAACACAAAGAGTAAAGAAGCTAGAACCTAGAATAGGACCTCTAAGTATAGAACATTCCTTATCTCTAATGCCTAGTTCACCAATGAATTTAATGGGCAGGGATCTTCTGTGTAAACTGATGGCTACTATCCAGTGCAAACCATCTGAAGATATAATTTTCCAAATTCCAGAAGAGTCCTTCAATCTTTTTCTGTATTCTTTTTGGACTCTTTAGAGACAGGGGGAGAAGGAAGTATCATCTAACCTATCCCAGATGATATCCCAAAAGATCTATGGGCTACTAGTTTTACAGATGTTGGTTTACTAAAATCTGCAATCCTTGTTAGGGTGGTCACTAAAGGAGGTCCTGCACCTTGCATGGCACAGTACCTGCTGAATAAAGAGGCTATGGCTGGGATTACCCCATTATAGAATCATTATTACAACAAGGAATCATAGTCCTCTGCACATCAGAATACAACATCCCTATCTTACCAGTGAAAAAACCCAAATTAAATGAGAATGGGAAAGTATGTTATAGATTCGTTCAAGATCTGAGAGCTATCAATGACCATGTAATAAAATCTCACCTAGTTGTACCAAGTCCTGCAACAATTATATCTTCCATAGCAAGCACTGCAAAATACTTCACCATGGTTTATTTATGTTTTGCTTTCTTCTCAATACCCACACACAAGGACTCACAAAACATATTTGCACTTACATGGCAAGGAACTTTTTATTCTTGGACCCATTTACCTCAAGGTTACTATGAAAGTCATTCCCTCTTTTCCCAAATCCTAAAGACCTAAAGAATATCTATTTTAAAAAGATAGCAACTTGCAGGCAGCTGGGTAGCTCAGTGGATTGAGAGTTAGGCCTGGAGATGGGAGGTTCTAGGTTCAAATCTGGCCTCAAACACTTCCCAGCTGTGTGACCCTGGGCAAGTCACTTGACCCCCATTGCCTACCCTTACCACTCTTCTGCCTTGGAGCCAATACACAGTATTGACTCCAAGATGGAAGGTAAGGGTTTTAAAAATAAAAAAAGATAGCAACTGATACACTTTGTTGATGACCTTCTAGCTTCTCCATCAGCAAAAGTGTGTGTAGGGGACAGTAAATAGCTTTTGTGTGAATTGTACAAGAGGGGACACAAGATATCAAAAAGAAAATTACAGTGGTGTCTTCTTAGAGTTGAGTACCTTGGTTTTGTGCTATCTGAGGGGTCCAGAAGCATTTCCCAAAAGAGAGTAGCAGATATACAGAAGCTGAGTGCCCCTAAGATAAAGAGGAAACTAGAGTCATTTTTGGGACCATGGGGTTTTGCAGGCAATGGACACCAAATTATGGAGAATTCATGAAACCACTCACAGCTTTGACTAGGGATGCAGAATCTGAACCCTTAAAATTAAAAGCAGAACATCTGCAAGCCATTGCAAAGCTAAAGGAAGCCATCTTATCAACTTCTGCTCTTGGTATTCCAGACTACTCAAAGCCATTTACACTCTTTGTGTAAATGAAGAAAAGGAGTAGTGTAAGGTGTGTTAGTGCAGACTTTAGGACCAAATTATTGTCTTACAGCATACTACTGTGGTCAACTTGATTTCATAGTAGAAGGGATAGCTCCATGCTTGGGGGGGTGGGTTGCAGCAGCTGCATTGCTGGTAACAAAACCTGTATATTTGGTGTTTACTGTTCACATGAAGTTGAAGCTCTTTTGCTGAAATACAGGATACAGGCATTCTCAGATCAACATATATCTAAATATGAAATAGTGCTTTTGGGGAATGAGAACATAACACTCAAAAGATGCAATATTTTATATCCAGATATACTATAATCTGATTTGTCAATGCAAGAAGAGCCGAAGTACATGTATCCCCTTATGAAATGATTTTTAGACATGCGCCATTGCAGGCAAAACCTTTAAAAACTGCTTTAATTTAATTATATATATTCTGCTCTCTCCTTTAAAGTTCTTAGCTCATGCACAGAACTCTCTTATCTCATTCACTCTGCAATTTCAGAGATGCCTTTCCAAAATTTCTTATCTTATCAATATATTACTAATTTCCTAATTTCCTTACTATAACACTTAACTGAAGATTTCCTTCAATTTTACCAGTTTTGTCAGTGGTAGCACCCTATTGAATCTCTTTACCTCATGATTGTGAAAATGTTCCTCTTTATCCTTCTGTCTTTTGTGCCTGACATTTAATGCTCACTTCAGTATTGCTGATATCCTTCCTCCGTTTCTTTATCCACCTTCACTGATAAGACCTTTAACTCCTCCAGCCTGGATGATTGAATCAATGAATTATTATATCAAGAAACATTGATTCTTGTTCAGGCATTTCAGTCATCTCTTACACTTCCAGAACCCATTTTGGGGGTTTCTTGGCAAATATACTGAAGAGGCTTGCCATTTCCTTTTCTCAATGTATTTTGCAGATGAGGAAACTGAGGCAAACGGGGTTAATGGGATGGTGAGCAGGGCTATTCTATTGCATGGAATGGGGCAAAATCCCATTCCAGGACATCTTTCCTTTCTGGAAGCAAGTGTGCTAACCTCTTCCACGTAAGCTGGCAGCACACAAAGTTTATTGCTCATGTTCTGAGGTTGAGGCTCCCTAGTAAAGTGCAAAGATCAAAGAGAAAAATCAGAGAAAAATACTATAAACTAATCTCCCTAATGAATATTGATGAAAAACTTTAAATAAAATACTAGCAAGATGATTATAGCAACATATCACAAAGATCACATACAATGAACAGGTGGATTTTATACCAGGAATGCAGGGCTGGTTCAATATTAGGAAATCCATCAGCACATTTGACCATATTAATGAGAAAAACAACAGAAACTTTATGATTATCTCAATAGATGCAGAAGAAAGCTTTTGACAAAATTCAACACCCTTTCCTAATAACTCTAAGGAACACTGGAATGAATGGACTATTTCTCAAAATAATAAATAGCATCTATCTAAAACCATTACCAAAGATTATATTCAATGAGGATAAACTAGGGGCTTTCCTACAAATATCACAGCTGAGGTGAGGATGACCACTATCACCACTGATATTCAATGATGTACTAGCAATACTAGCTATTACAATAAGAGAAGAAATTGAAGGAACTGGAATAGACAATGAGGAAATGAAGTCATCACTTTTCCCAGATGATATGATAATATACATAGAGAATTTGAGAGAATCAACCAAAAATAAACCACATAAATCATCAGCATTTCTTTATGCTACAAATAATACCTTGGACTTCAACTACCAAGGGAAACTCAGGAAATATGTGATCACAACTACAAAACACTTTTCACAAAGAAAGTCAGATCTAAACAACTGAAAAACCACTAATTGCTCATGGATAGGCTGAGTCATCATAATAAAAGTGAAAATTCTATATAGATTATTTTTTCTACTCAGATCCATATCAATTAAGGTACCCAAAAATTATTTCATAAAACTAAACAAAATAATAAAATTCATTTGGAAGCAATCTGTGTAGATAGTAACTCTTTTATCTTTGCCAATCTGGAGTGTCCTGGTCAGGCTGAGGATTTCTGCAATTTGAGTGCTCAGAGACTTCAGTAGGGCTGCCTACCACAATGTCTTGTCTTGAGTACAATGGTTGCCCCCATGAATCTTTTGCCATCGACCACATAGGAGGAACCATCAGTAAATAATGTCAAGTCAGGTTTGACAAGGGGTATGTCAATCAGGTCTTCCCTAATCTTTTGCACTATTTCCAAAGTGTCCTCACAATTATGGATGGGTTCCCTTTCTAGTAAATCAAGTAATCAGGCATTGATGTGACTGAGTTGATCTCCTTGCAATGATGAAAAGTTACATTCTCATTGCCCAGTAACACTAGCTGATATTGGGATAATCTCTGAGATGTAAAATCCTGCAGGTTACTGTTTTTAAGGATGGTTTCAATCTGGTGTGGTGAATACACCATGAGCCTGCATCCCAATACTAGGTCAGATAATTTCCTGATCATCCAACAGATCTGTTTTCCTTCCCAGGAGAATGCGAATAGTTTCTGGCTGTCTGCATGCAGGGGCACTATGAAATATGCACAGCAGAGGTCAATTACCATGAACCATGTTGCATTGCTGGGTATCTATGCAATAATTCCAGCTGGACTTGGTACCACTGCATGACCTTTCTTGACAAAGTTGTTAACTGCCCTCAAATCCTGAACAAATCACCACTGTGTGTTGCCATTCATACCTTTTTTGGGCTTTTTGATTGGCATTATGGGTGTATTATACTCAGAAATGGTGTAGATCAGAATGCCCTGCTCCAATAGGCTCTGTATGATTGGCCTGATACTCTCTGTGGCTTCTTTGCTCAATCTGTATTGAGGGATTCTAGGTGGAGTGTCCTCTTTCACTTCAATCTTGACAGGTGTTGTTGATTTCAAAATCCCTACATCAGTGGAGTGTTTTGCCCAAATTTTGTCTGGGATATCCTTGGGGATCTCAAAGATACTTCTCCCATAATATTCTTCATCAACATCCACTTGCTCCAGGGACAGCAATGGATGGTGTTTGAGAAACTGGGAAGATGTAGGAAGATCTGGCCTTTCTTGACACATTGAATCATTGCCCCAAGTTTACAGAGAAAATCTCATCCAAGAAGGATGGATGGGCATCTGGGTATCAAATGTGTGTCCTAAACTCATTGGACCAATCTTCACCATTTTTTACCTTAGCTTAGCCATGGTCTCTATTTGCCCTGTGGGTCCTTTTACTGTCACAGACCCCATTAAAATGCACTCTTCTGGTGCTGATTTTAGCACATATCTGGTAGCCCTCGTGTCAATCAGAGCTGGGTAGATTTGTTCACCTATCTTCACCATCACTAAAGGCTCTTTGTCATTAGTGTTTTGATTTGACAGGTATCAGCGGTGCCCCAGTGTCAATGCAGCCTAAGCCCCATCCATTTTGCTCTTGGGCTTCTGCTTGCACTGACTCAGGACTCCTTGGTTGCAATGGAAATGTGTCCCCTTCAAAATTGGATGCTATGTGCATTTTCTGTGCTCCTGTCTTTGTTCCTATAGTGCACCTTGGTGCAGAAAAGTTGCTAATGGGCATATCGCTGTTATTCTGTATTTCACTGGTCTCAGACCAAGAGTAAGGTAAAGTGTCTTGCTCTTCCCTGAACACACTTTGATTGATATCTGCAAAGTTAGATTCAGGAGAAGTTTGCATTAGAGGAAATTCTACTTTTGAATTGGGAATGTGTTGCTAGTACTTGATCACATACCAATTCTGTGAGCCCATGCCTATTTTTTGTGCATGACTCATAGACCCCACATCAGTAGTAGGAAACTTAACATCACTTGTTCTTTGCATAGGAAACAAAGTTACTGCTTCAGATGTCTCCTTTGTTCCTATTTGTGGAATTGTGTTTCTCTCTTGGGTACTGACAGTTGTTACCTGGAATAACTCTAAATGCATGAACTCAGAGTTTACTCCAAAGACATCCCTCTCTGCAGTGGCACAGACTTGAAACTGTGACAGGTTTTGATTTAAATCTCCCTGAAAAGCTGATCTTAGTAAAAATTCTTCAGCTCTTGGATCCAGTTTCAAAGTCTCTTTGCTTTTGCAGCAGCTAGCCTTTTCCCTTTCCTTTTCAGCTTTTCTAGCTACCAAAGAAGAGAAGTTTGTGCCTGTGTCTGACACTTTTGCACTTTTCTTCCCATTGGTCTGCAGGAGTTCACCTCCCTTATTGACAATGTCTTTCTTTATGAGATCCATATTAAAACACCCAGTTACATTCAGTTCTTTTGTTTTTTGCATTGCTTTACTACTGCTTGATTCAAATGATCCAGTCTTAATAGCCATTGATGTATCATGTTGCAGCACATTTGAAACCGATATATTCAATGATGGTAAAGGTTGAATGCTAGTATTTGATGTTTTCAATGGTGTATCTTTTGCAATGTTATCAGGATTGATCAGTGCTAATTCCATTAAGTGTAAGTCAAGGTTTTGTGTAGGTGCAAGTACTTTTCCATCATCAATTCTTAAATCACTGCTTTCCATTCCATAGATTCTTTCCTTCATTTCAATATCATTTTCCATTTGCAATTCTTTGATGTTTTCAGTATAATCATGTTTTGCATCAGCAAGCCCATTACTTATTAATGCATTTCCCAGCTCCTCTTTTTTACTTTTCCCTGCTTCATCACTGCCATGGCTCTTGTCTTTTGCCTTATTATTAATGCTGCTTCCTCGGTTCATAAGCTAGTGTGTGGCCTTGCTCCTTGAACCACATACTCTTCTATTTTAGACAAACTTGGGGAATTATTAGTTGGAGCAGTTGTGGTCACAACACCTTGATTTCACACTATTACTATATTGTTATTGTCCTTGTTGTCGTTGAACTGGGAATTATAATAGTTGTTTTCCCTGTTGTTAAAGTTGATTTGTGCTTTGTAGCAACAATCCTGCACAATGTGGACCAGTTTTCGACACAACAAACATCTCTTGACATTGTTATTATTGTAGGATCGCCATTGTCTAATCTGGCTTCTCTGGTTTTGTGTCTGTAATGTCATATTTTTAACCTCAATTTCTTTTTGCCTCCTTGAGTTGCTTTCTCAAGTCGACAATGATGGTATCCTTTTCCTTATCACTGTTCTTTGATGGCTCTTTGTATCTGGATTCATGCACATAAAAAGCTGTCTTCCTCGGGTCTTCTATAGATAGGTATTCCCACCCCAGGCAATTCAACCAAAAGTACATTTAGATGGGAATTGCACTGCCCTTTATAAATTGCCTCCTAATATGTTGAATGTTGTTTTTGCTCATATCCCTAAAGCCAAGAATGGTCTCTCCAGCTTCCACGAGACTATCAAAATAGATACTTGGCTGTTCATCTTCCCCCCTCAGTTTCTCAAATGTGTCCCATGAGTCTGAACAATGTGCATGAATCCTCATAGCCTTAGCTAAATCTTCTCTGCAATGCCATGAGTAGGCCATGTTGGCATGGGATGAAAGCTCAAGGTCTTGGTGTCCAAGGAATGAGTTTTCCAGCCATCTGGGATCTCAGGTCTTGCTGCTCTCAGGGGCAAGCTCGTAATAGTGCCAGCTAGCTGTCTACGGGCTAGATTTTTTGCCCCGTCTTGTTCCAACTCTGGAGTGTAGCCTCTGACTCTGGTACTGTGGGTGGGGTGGGGGAGGGGTGATCCACTTGCGTTTTGATGGGAGCTATTTCCCTCCCTTATAGCGTGGAAGTGCCCAAATCCCATGTACCTTCGACACTGCGCCCAATTGTGGGCTCCCTTCTTTCATCTGGTTTTTGGTTTCTTGTCCTTTGGATGTATACTATATCTGCTGGTAAGGAGAGGAAGTGGCCCAGATTCTACTCAGCCATGATCTTAACCTGGAAGTCCCCTTTTGCTAATATTTTTAAAAAGATTTTTGCATTAATATTCATTAAGGGAATTGTCCTGTAATTTTCTTTCTTTTTTTTTTTTTTTGTCTTCCTGGCTTAGGTATCAGCATCATATTTGTGTCAGAAAAGGAATTGGGTAGAACTCCTTCTTTGCCTATTTTGCCAGATAATTTATATATTGGAATTAACTTTTTTTAATTTTTACTTTTTTAAATAATTGGTAGGATTCACTTGTGAATATATCTGGCCTTGGGAATTTTTTTTTCCTTAAGGAGTTCATTGATGGATTGTTCAGTTTCTTTTTCTGAGATGGAATTGAGTCATCTATTTCCTTTTTTTGTTAAGTGTGGCAATTTATATATTTTTTATAAATATTCATCCATTTTACTCAGATCATCAGATTTGTGCTCATATAATTGGGCAAAAGAGCTCAATGATTTCTTTAATTTTCTCTTTGGTAGTGAATTCACCCTTTTCATTTTTTTTAAACCCTTGTACTTCGGTGTATTGTCTCATAGGTGGAAGATTGGTAAGGGTGGGCAATGGGGGTCAAGTGACTTGCCCAGGGTCACACAGCTGGGAAGTGGCTGAGGCTGGGTTTGAACCTAGGACCTCCTGTCTCTAGGCCTGACTCTCACTCCACTGAGCTACCCAGCTGCCTCCATCCTTTTCATTTTTGATACTGGTAATTTGATTTTCTTCTCTCCTTTTTTAAATCAAATTAACTAATGCTCTATTTTATTTGTTTTTTCCTCCATTCAATTAGCTCATAGTCTTATTTATTAGTTCAATAATTCTCTTACTTTCAATTTTATTCATTTCTCCCTTGATTTTTAGGACTTTCAACTTAATCTTTAATTGGGGATTTAAAATTTGGTTTTTGCTAGATTTTTTAGTTGCATGCATGCCCAATTCGTTGATCTGCTTTTTCTTTCTTTTATAAATTTCCCCCCACGTACTGCTTTGACTGTAACTCATAAATTTTTATATGTTGTCTCCTTATTGTCATTCTCCTTAAGGACATTATTGTTTCCATAATTTGTTCTTTGACCCATACCCTTTTAAAAAAAAGAATTAGATTTGTTAATTTCCAATTAAATTTTTTTCCATGGACACTTATTCATTATGATTATTATTGCTTTATGATTTGAAAAGGATGCATTTATTATTTCTCCTTTTCTATATTTGGTTGTGAAGTTTTTATGTCCTAGTTCATGTCAGTTTTTGTGTAGGAACCATGTAGTACTGGAAAGAAGGAATATTCCTTTTTATCCCCATTTAGTTTTCTCCAGAGATCTATTAAATCTAACTTTTCTCAAATTTTATTTACTTCCTTTACTTCTTTCTGGTTTATTTTTTGGTTAGAATTATCAACTTTTGAGAGGGGAAGGTTCAAGTCTCCCATTAACATAGTTTTACTGTCCATTTCCTCCTGAAGCTCATTTAGTTTCTCCTTTAAAAATTTGGAGCTATAACATTTGGTGCCTATATATCTAGTATTGATATTACTTCATTGTCCAGATTGCCTTTTATCAAAATGTAATTTCCTTCCTTTTTCCTTTTAAGTAGATCTATTTTTGCTTTAGCTTTGTCTGAGATGATTTTTACACCTGTTTTTTTTTTAACTTCAATTGAAGCACAGTAGATTCTGATCCATTCCCTTACCTTTACTCTGTGTGTCTCCCTGCCTCAAATGTGTTTTTTGTAAATAACATATTGTAGGATTCTGATTTTTAATTTAATCTGTCATCTGCTTACATTTTATGGGTGAATTCATCCTATTCTTTTTCACAGTTATGATTACCATCTGTGTATTCCTGTCCATCTTATTTTCCCCTTTTCATCTTGCTCTTTCTCTCTCTTTTCACTCTGTTGCTCTTCACAAATGTTTTACTTTTAATCACCACCCCCATTCCCATCCTCTAAATTACTCTCCTACCCACCCCCTATCTTATTCTCCTTCTACTTCTCTAAAGAGTAAGATAGAATTCTATACCCCAATGAGTAGGGATATTATTCCCTTTCTGAGCCAATTCCAAAGAAAGTAATATTTAAGCATTCCCCTTTACTATCCTCATCCAATGTAATACTGTATATTGAGTCTACAACAGAAGAGTGGTAAGGGCTAGGCAGTGGTGGTTAAGTGACTTGTCCGGAGTCACAGAGCTAGGAAATATCTGAGATCAGATTTGAACTCAGAACCTCCTGTGTCTGAGTAGTATTGTCATTTTTTAAAGTTATGGGTGTGGAAAAATTGCACAGAAAGAGTTTGGAATGTTGGAGAGAGCATTGACAATGAAGGCAGTTGGAAGGGGGAGGGAAAAGACTGGAGGGAGTGGCAGTTGCTCTCTGAAAGACTCTTGCCTGGTCCTTGCAACAGGAGGGAGCTCTCTCTGCCTCTCATGATAGAAACTACCTCGATAACTGGGATTTTCCCAACTGTTTACCGTACCTGGATTCCTGTGCATTGTGCAGTCTAATTTTATCTAAAATGCCATTATTTCTGAAAATTTCTTACTTTTTATGTTATCAAAAGTGTCCATTTATTTTCTGTGATCCTATTGATCCTCTGGTTGGTTATGAATTATTTCCCTATCCACTAATTTGAAAGGCATTTTTCTATTTGTTACTCAGACGTCGTTTTTATGTCATCATTTATGTCTAAGGTATGTACTTATTTTTAAATGTTATTAGCTTTTGGTATAAAACTTTGTCCTACCCCTTGACCATACAAGACCATTTTCCAATTTTCATGGTAGTTTTATTAATAGTAAGTTCTTATCTCTAATAGCTGGGGTTTTTAAGTTTATCAAACTTTAGGATACTATGATTCATTTGCTTCAACATATTGCATGGCTCATCTGTTCCATTAACTAACCTGTGTTTCTTAGACTTAGACAATACCAAATAGTTTGAGTGATTACTACTTTATACTAAAGTTAGAAAACTGACATTGCTAGGTCATTCTTAATTATTTTCATAAATTCCCTTGAGACTATTAACATTTTTCCCAGGTCAATTTAATTATTGTTTTCCTACATATGTGAAGGAATTCTTTTGGCAGCTTGATACTGAACAAATAAATTAGATATCCTTGTAAATAAAAGCAGGGAATTCTTCTATCCACTACCTTTCTTTGAACACAACCTAGTTTACTGAAAGTTGATACTCTGCTGAAATTCCCTTAATGATATGAAGCATGCAGAAAGCAAATGCCCCATGTTTCCTTCCCATCCGGATCAGCTATGGACCTTTGGATTCCTGAGTGACAAGGCTCCATTTCCTTCTCTCTACCAGCTGGCCCACAGACTTCTTTGTCCTCCAAGACAAGTTGAGGTGATATTTCCAGGAATTCTGAACCAGAAAAATTCCATTACATGTTAAAATAAAGTTTTGGCTTAACATTGCTGAACAATAGAGCATTTGGATTAATGAATAAATAATCTCTTGAAACAATGGCAATATTCAAATCTGCACATTTCCATTAGGCTAGAAATAATTAACCAAATTTTAAACACAATTTAGTGTAAAGATCTGAAAATTTGAATTTGCACTTTTGGAACACATATGCACTAATCAGGATTAATGTATGGTCACTATCCTATTCATTCCTTCACAACTAGACTTCCCAAGAGCTGAACAAATTTCCTTCTTATGGTCAGTATCTTAGTCCTTGACTGAATAAAGGACACTCTGCTTAGATGTCTTGCCACCACTAAGTTTAGATTAGTGGTGAGGCAATGATACTACCTAGGGAAATGCTGAGTTTGATTGTCATCTGTAATTCATTTCATGGGACCTTGGACTTTGCTCTTACATTGTACACATTTTTCCACATCATTTATTTATTTAGAATTTTTTTTAAATTTTGAATATTTTCCCATAGTTACGTTTCATGTTCTTTCCCTCTCCCCCCAGAACCCCCAACCTCCATAGCCGACGCACAATTCCACTGGGTTTTACATGTATCATTGATTAAGATCTATTTCCATATTATTGATAGTTGGACTAAAATTACATTTAGCATCTACATCCCCAATAATATTCCCATTGGCCCATGTGTTCAAGCAGTTGTTTTTCTTCTGTGTTTCTCCTCCCACAGTTTTTCCTGTGAATGTGGCTAGTTTTCTTTCTCATAAGTCCCTCAGCCTTGCTCTGGATCCTTGCATTGCTGCTAGTAGAGAAGTCCATGATGTTCGATTGTACCACAATGTATCAGTCTCTCTGTACAATGTTCTCCTGGCTCTGCTCCTTTTACTCTGCATCAATTCCTGGAGGTCATTCCACTCGTACACATTTTCAATGGGAAACAGACTATAAAGAATTGTTAGACCAGTAAAATTTTATTTTTAATATTTTCAGTTGAATGAAAAGAACATTTTTAAATAATTCTTCACTGAGGGTTCAAAATGAACCACCAAGATATATGAAATGCTTAGGTAATGGAGATAAAAAGATCAAAACTAAAGGGGGGAGGTGAAGGGGAAAGTAAAAACATGAATCATGTAGACATGGAAAATTTTTCTAAAAAAATAAAATATTTAAATCTTAAAAAAATATCAGAACTAGAGTCCCTGTCCTCAAGATGCTAATGACCTATTAGGAAAGTCAACATATACACTTATAAAAATATTTAAAATAAATGCAAAAATGAAACAATGTGTAGTTTAAATTTTCTTATCTAAGGATTGGAATGAGTGCATTTTGGGTGTAAATAGCCAATCCAAAAATAGGACTAACTCCAATATAGTGTAAAAAGGGAATAAGATTGAATACAATGGACATCCTTACTTTACATGTCATTTCATCATGACGTTTTTAGAATACAATCCAAATTGTTAGTGTGAGGCTAGACCAAACTTGGTATGAGAACTGTGTGACCTGTTTGCCTATATAGAGTGATGTTGTTCTGCACCCTATGTGCAGGGTTGAATGGACCTGTTTGCTCAGAATTTAGTTCATATCTGTGAAGATTAAAATTAATATCCAATAATTAAATATTATATTTTATAAATTTTTATTAATAATAAACTATTTCTCTTCCCTTTCAGCCCCAATTTTCTGAAGAAAATTCACTTTCACAACAGTGTGGGCGACCAAGTGTTTTTGGATGATACACGAAGTTCTGAGGCTCATGACAACAGGACTTGTTCTTTCACAACGAGACTGAAATGCTGGGGAACGTGGGACAGTTTGTTCCAAATGCTCCATATGGTCCAGGTTTTACCATTTGTAAAGTGGCCATACTGTCAGGCTGGTTTGAGTCCAAGATCAGAAGCTATTTTGAGTTTCATTCAGGGCTTATGATTGTAGAAACATCTTATTTCTTAGGTCATCTATTAAAGAATTATAATGTTATTAACTATGTGAAACCCAGTGGAATTGTGTGTTGACTGGGAGGGGGTTTGGGGGGAGCAGGAAAGAAAATGAAACATGTATGGGAAAATATTCAAAATAAAAAAATTTATTAACAATTAATTAACATTGAATCTGTTAAATGTTAAAATGCTACCTAGTTATTAGCTATACTTATAAATTCATGGGCAGACATATTTTTGTAGAAATAGCTTCCTCTGCTACCTGTCTTGCCTTTCTTCCCCAAAAGAGTAAGAAATAAATAGTAAGTAGTCAGCCCACCCTATGTTCCCCAATTGTGCAATATTTCATAATCTGCATTATGCCAAACCATCCATTTATTTGAGTTCAGCTAAAGCAAAGTCCTTCCATCTTCCTGAAGTTTTGCCTCATGATTCTGGCTGATTTCTTTGGTAAAAATGAGCTGCATTTCTGAATATTCCATAACAATTCAGTTTGCCCAGATGTACTTGTGAAATGATTGTGGGACTGTCTATTTACTTTCCATTGAATAAATCAATTCTGTCACCCCTTTTGACTCTGTGTGCCTTACCTCACATGTGAAATTATAGAACGTTATCTCTGAAGTCCAACAGTCTACTTTTTCAGATGAAGAATCTGAAAGCCAAAGCAGAGGAGCTGCTGAGCTGGTCACACACCTACTGAGGAATGAGGACTCACATGAGATTCCTGAATACAGGTATAGCGGGTCTAGAGGACTGGACCGGGAGTCAGGAAAACTGGATTTAAATGGCTCTTCATAGGCACGTTAGCTGTGTGGAACATAACCTCCCTGGGGTTCAGTCTCCCCACACTTGAAAAAATGGTGTATTGAGATTAGATGGTTTAAGAGGTCCTTTCAAACTTGATTCTTGTGACCTTTTAAAGACAAAGTGGTTCAATGAAAAGAATAGTGAATGTGGGCCAGAGGACTGGCTTTATGTATTTCTCTGCCACTTACTACCTGTATGACCTTAGGCAAGTCATTTCACTTTGTGGTCCTCAATTCCTTCATCTCTGCAGTGAAATCTCTGTTATAAATGGCGACCAAGTTTTGTTGCAGGACTAAATCTGTGATCCCATGTAGATGGAGATGGGTACAAAGACAGATGGAGATATTCAGAGTTAAGGTTTCTAATTGGTTCGATGCTTTAGAAGAGAGTGTAGATCTGTGGTTCCCAAACTTTTTTGGCCTACTGCTCACTTTCCAGAAAAAATATGACTTAGTCCCCTGGTAATTAATTTTTTAAAAAATTTAACAGCAATTAATAGGAAAGATAAATGCACTGATGGCCATCACTGCTCCCCTGGATCACTGCAGCCTCCACCAGGGGGCGGTGGCACCCACTTTTGGAATCACTGGTGTAGATGAAGGTAGAGCTGAACAGGGGACTTTCAGGTGAAAGGGGTTCAGCCAGGAAGAAAGATGGTGATGGAGGAAGAATGTTCAAGGAGGGAATTGACTGCTGTGGGTGAGTATGAGATGGAAGAATGTGACCGCCTGATAATAGAGAACCAATTAAGTACAATGATCAAGAAATAATATGGGGGGCAGCTGGGTAGCTCAGTGGATTGAGAGCCAGGCCTAGAGAAGGGAGGTCCTAGGTTCAAATCTGGAAACAATACAAAAAAATACAAAACAACAATAGTGGCCAACACGCATCTCTGTTTCTAAGCTTGACAATTATGATTTTATTGGACCCTTATAACAATTCTTGGACGTATTATCCCCATTTTAAAGATAGAAAAAATGAGATAGACAGGTTTAAGGTGACTTGTCCAGGGTCACCCATCTAGTCAGTGCCTGAGGTTAGATTTAATACTCAGCTTTTTCTGATTAGACCCAACACTCTATCCATTGCAACACCTGGCCAGGCAGCATGGTCTGAGACAGAATAGAAAATGAGTTAAAACTGGAAGGAAAAATGGTGGTAGACTGCCTTTAATTGTGTGGTCAAGTATGCTATAAAGCTGTGTGGAAGGGGCTAATGACCTGATATGGAAAAGGATTCAACATTTAGTGTCTCTGCACATAAATTTTATTCATCCCTGCTGAAGGAAATTCACAGTGAAAAATCCCTTTCATGTATCATGAATTATTGAAATAATTAGAGACTGTGAGAGCTAGAACAGGTCTTAGATGTCACGTGAAGAGAGAATAACAGAGAACTTTGTCAATGCCCAAATATGGCCACAAAGTCAGGGGAACGGCTAGTGGTAACATGGCACGGGCAGCCCTTGGCTTCAATTCAATAGCAAACACAAGAGAGAAATTTGGACATTTCTCATTTTAAATATGGGGAAAAGGCTTTGACTTTGTTTCAGAACCAGGTTATCAGAGTAGAGATTTAATAAATGGCTGCTTACTTATTCCTTGATACATTAAGAAAGAAAAAGATTTAATCCAAGCCTGGGAATATTCTGAAAGTTTGGTCATCTCTTAGATGGATGTAGGCACTTGGAGTTCATGGCCATGACTAAAGAGCCTTGCCCTAATAAAAGAGAAACTCTCTATTCACCGAATCCCAACAATGGGAGGCCAGATACATAGCATGTACCCCTGAAGGGATGGATTGTAGAATTTGATAGCAGAGAAAAGCCCAGCAATAATATACACAGTGGAGATGCCCAGGAGCAGACACTGAATCAAAACCCAGAATAGACCATGGTCGGCAATCATCATAAAAGCATATGTTCCTGTGCTTTAAGCAGATACTTGTTACTCCTATAACATGGATCCTTCTCCAACAAGGATCAAAATCTTCTCTTAAATCGGCTGGACTCTGGTGGGTCTTCTCAAAAGAAAAAAGGGTAAAGGCCGAGTCTATTGTATGATTGCATTTTATATGCCAGCACACAATGGAGTTCCAAAGAGTACAAAATGATCAACTCAACCAATGGAATTGTTGTTATTATTATAATTGTTGTTGTTGTTGTTCTTCTTCTTATTATTATTACAAGTGTGTATACATTAAGACCACAGGTCTTCCCTGTTGGCTGTCTGTTGTGACTGAGAGTTTGGGGCCTCACCACTTCACAATGGCTCCTTCATTAAGCCCAGAATTACCTCATAGAAAATCATGCCTGATATAACAGCTTTTGTCAGCCCCAGAGTCCATACATCTTCTTGCTGATAAAGGGAAATACATGTGTCACAAACTAAAGAGGAGGACACATTACAAAAGGGAAAATAAGCATCCTAAGAAACTCAAAGAATATTTGGTCCCATGAGGAGGAATAGTGAAACAGATTCAAAAACATATTTTTCCACTTCTATTTTGGTTCTCCCTTTGGACTCGGGAACAGATCTGTAGATGCCTCAGGCAGAGATGGTCCCCAGAGCTTCTCCCTGGCTGAGGGAGAGGGCTGATGGGAGGAAAAAGCCAAACACCTGTCCACTCTCAAAACAAGAGCATTAAGAGGGAAAGTGTCTAATCTAAGAAACAGTGATGCTTAAATACTCCCCTTTTCCCTCACTGTTCCAAACATAGGTCTGCCTGATGTAGGTTAGTGTTTCCTTAGGCACATAGAATAGGTCTTAGCACTCAGGGGTAATTTTTCAGATGCTGGACACTTCCTTATTAGAACAAGACCCAAGCAGGTGACCTTGATTTCAGCTAGTCATTACTTGACCACCCCTAGATTTGGTATTTTAACTGATGTTCAGAGTGATGCTGCCCAAAATTCAGAGAAAAATTTCCCAGATGATTCCTGTCCTCCTGGTAATGCTCCTACAGCTCTCACCTTCTGTGCTAAAGGCAGAAAAATCACCGTGTTTCCCCAAAGTCAGTCCCAGCCTATCTAGGGATGGAGATCTGGTGATTGGGAGCTTTCTCCCCCTGTACTCAGTAGAAGTGAGCAGTGTCAGAGGAGCAGGACTGTTTCAAAGTGATCCTGACAAGGGCTGTAGGGATTACAAGTAAGTGCCTGCCAGATTATCTCATAAAGGGCTTTTTCTCATTGTAATGATTACAAAAGGTGTTGTGAGAAGGTGCTCCATCCTGTTGTTTCTAACATTCTCTCTGGGATCCCTCCTGGCTCTTAGTGTGTGATTCTACTACCTGATAGAGCCTTTTGATTTTTCCAATGGGATTGTGTATGGAAAGCTTTTTGTAAACCTCAAAAAACCACATTAACTTCTGTGGGTCTCAATTTCCTCTCATATAAAGTGGAAATGATAATAATAGCTTCTACCTCCCAGGGCTTTTGTAAAGCTCAAATGAGGTAATATATGTAAGGTACTTTACAAACTTTATAAATGGTAGGTATTATTATTATCATTATCATTATCAACTTCTCTGGGACTCAGTGTTTCCTCTATAAAATAGCACCTACATCCCAGAGGTTTTGGGAGGCATCTCAGTAGTATGTGCTGTCATGCTCAGGCCTCATTCAGCAATGGCA
>NC_058130.1:792163058-792172700 GCF_016433145.1 Gracilinanus agilis | reverse complement strand
AGTCACCTCTCCAGTGCCTGTGTTTGACTCCCTGAGTCCGATGCCAGAAAGGCCCTCTCTCCTGACATGTCTGCCCACCATTCCTGAGATTTCCTGAGCCACTGGAGACTCCACACAGCATGTGGGGGAGGTGTCCTGGGATCCTGGGATTCCCCTTCTATGAACTCCGTCCCGATAGTTCAAGTATTGAAGCCTTTTTCTTGGCATATCTCTTTAGTTGTGCTGCAGTACGGTTCCCCCTGCTCTGTCCCATTATTAGATTTGGTCCTCTTTCTTCTCAAAGCACATTGTTTTCTATCTCGGTGTATAACAGTGCAGAGGTTTTAAGATTCACTCCGTCTATGCCGCCATCTTACCTGAACTCCAGAAAACATGTTTCAAGAGCAATTACTAATAAGATCAAAAGTGAAAGTTAAGGAAACAAAGTCATTAGGGTGTTCTGGACACTTAAAACACAAACTGCTAAAGAAACAGACAATACAAACCAAATCTTCACATGTGAAGTTGGGAAGGAAAGACAAACATTAAGATCCTTAGGCATGCAAGCAAGCAAGCCCCCCAAAATTTGGTGCAAGGAAAAGTTATAATAGAAATAAATTATTAGAAAATAACAATAATTTCAAAGTTAAACCCAAGAAGCAAAGAGTTTATTCCTAAAGCATGTAATATTGAATCTCTGGGAGCTTGAAGTTCATTCAGTGATTGACAGATAAGTCAGTTGGATAGAATGTTCCCAGAGAGGCATGAGAGAGGCAGGAGGGGGGCAGTTGAGAACCCTGAGAGAGGTTCTGGGGTCTTTGACCTGTCCTGAGACTAGAGATTGGGGTGGATCCTGGTCTTGGAGATAAAGAGTTGCAAACACTACTCTGCAAAGCTCTTCCTGTCCTTCTCATACCATTATCAACTTGTACTTGACCACCATCTCTGTCTACTGCCCTAGATATTAGTAGTTTCATCATCTTAGTTATGTAGGTTTCCCAGGGCCCGAGAGGGATCCAGGAAGTGGGCAGGAGACAAAGAAGAGGGTAGGAAAGGGTGAATATATCTCAACTGTTAAGGCTTAAGATCTACAGAAGAAGAAGCTGAAGATTTCCCAGCAGTTTACCTACTCTGGTTAGCCCTGGCCAGGCTGAACCAGAGGGAAACTAACATTTGATTCATCATTGCCTGCAGTTAGTTTCATTAGTAGCAATTTAAATAGGGTCTCCTAATACCTCAATCCTTACCCTTATCCTTCTTACCAAATATATAAAGTTTAAAGTACCTTCCTAAATTGGTTTCAATAGCTTATCTGGGAAGGGAGCCAACGCAGTCAGAATATCAACATTATCCCAGCTGAAGAGCCCAAATTAATATATCAATTAACCCCAGGTGGGTTCTGAAGGGATAAACCACTTTGACCTGAAGGATCCTTCCTGGGCAACTGTTATAAAGGAGAAATACCATCCTATCTTCTCTGTACATAAACTTCTACTACATCAAATAGATACAAGTGACCTCCTGAATATAACAGTTTTTCGCGTAGCCAGGCTTTGGACCTGTTGAGTCAGAAATGATAATGGGGATTGTAAGGATTGTCTTTATCTTAAGCATTCTTGCCATGTTCATGTATTCCTTCACTCAGGGAGTGATGAGGCTTTGGTTTTAAACTGTACCAGAATATCTAATGAAGCTGGTACAAATATATGACACCTATAGATATTTAACTATATCACTGGCAGAGTTTTTATCCTATCTGCCAATGGTGGTTGTGGCTCTAGTGAATTTTATACAAACAATATTGGCTATGAAGAAGGTTTATACTTGGGTTTGTGGCAAAGCAAGATCAGATGCAGATAATGTCATGTTCTTGATGAGAGACCAGTTAAAAATGATGATAGAAATTAATAATAAAATCAGATTGGGACAGGAGTTAGATAAACACATGATTTTACAGTTAGAACTTATAGAAGGCATGTATCTTCCTAAAGACAATAAGGCTCCTAAGAAAGTAATGGTTGACATAGGTACACAGACTGCTACTGCAATTGAGATAGAGATTGGTGTTGCTACACAAACTGAGGAGGGGGCAATGGCATTGGCTACTGTGACATTGTTTCCCATTGTGAACCAAACTCAGTTTAGGGCTGATGGTAAAGCTGTAAATATGAAAACATACAAGGCTTTCACAGCACAGGATTTGGAGGTGCTTAGGAAAAGGTTCCCCAAGTTTTTCCTCTCACCTTACAAGGCAGCTAAAGAGTTAAAGAGGACATTCAGCCTTTTTAACCCTTCATATCAGGACATGGAATTTGTGTTAGAGGAGTTCTTCACACCTAGTGAAAAGGCTAGGTTCATTGAAGAAACTAGGTCGAATCCTACGTTAATGGACTGGCCTAGGGATCATTCCACAATTGACTTAAGCTCTTCTGAGAAAATGAGGACACTTTTAAAATGCAGATCAGACCTTTTGAAAGCAGTAAAGTTACACACCAAACACCCAAATAGCTGGAGTAAATTTGAGAAGATGAGGCAGTCTGAGGAGGAACATCCTAGCTTGTTTTTAGACAGACTGATGGAAAATTCTGAAAACTTATTGGGATTTAACAGGGATCAGGCAGATGAGGCTGTACCACACATTAAGACACAATTTATAAAAGGAGCAAGTATCCCAATACAGGTGTATTTCAGGCAGAGTTGTCCTCAGTGGGAAGAGTTGTCCTTGGAAGAAATTAGGAAACATGCTACTTACATACATGAGTACAGACAAAAGGAAAATCAAATAAAGCATGAATTAGATTCTGAAAAAAATAGGACCATCCAAGACTTGAAGCATGAACTCCAGGAATCTTGTAGAGAGAGAGATAGAGATGAATTTCACAATTTTGCTTTACAAATTGCTAGGGATATATACTCTAAGCCTAGACCCACCTATTACAGGCAAAAGAAATCAAATAAACAAGTTCACAAATGCTATCTTTCCCATAAGCCAGGTCAGTTTTTGAGGGAATGCAAATTCAGGAAACAGATTGACTTCACTAAGGATAAATCAGATTCATATAAGAAATCATATGCTAGCAATAGTTGGGCAAGCAAAGTACAAAAATCTCAGGCTTGTTGCCAGCATGATTGCAAGAAATCAGACAAACCATCATTAGAAGAAGTGGAAATTTTTTTAAAAATGGGGCCAGACTGAGAATTGCATCATTATGAAGATTAATTGATAAGATACATCAAAGAGAAAAAGAAGATTTAGAGAGAAAAAAGCTCAGAGGCATGAAAGAGGCTAATGTGTTAGTGATGGAAAATATTGAGGGTAATCAATATACTGTATTTGAGCAAAGGAAAAAATCAATAAATGATTTGGAGGTGCAAAATGATGTAAAGGAGATGCATAAAGAAATTTATGGCAAGGAACATCCTCTTGTGGGAAACACAAATCCACAGATTTTAGTGGGAAATTTTGACAGAAATCTAGTGTCAAATGGGTTAAAATTTGAGCTAGGAGGTCAAGAATACATTATTGCGAGTAACAGATCAGAAGCTATGTAGAATAATGAAAGCAGCCATGGGAATTATTTAGAAAAAGTTTCCAAGCCCATCAACTTGTGTTTTGCCAGAGAGAATTATATGTCCATGAATGTAACTCCTAAAACCAAGATGGAGGACGAGAGAGTAACAAAGTGACAGACTCAGTTCTCAAATCCAGGAAGCACTTTAGCACCTGTGAAAGAGATACTTTTCTGTCTAAACCCCGAGGCTGAGAGTTTTGAGCCTAAATACAATGTAGACAGTGACTTGTCAGCCCATCCGGCAGCCAGCAGAGGAAAATACTTTGACAGGTTTAAAAAGAGGCTTGAACAGACAGGGCCACCCGAGACTGTTAATAACTTAGATTTTAACACTCAAACTGGGTTAAAACCTCAAGGCTTGGTGAGGGGGGAGGATATGACACCTGATCCTGTCCCTGAAGCCATGATTAGAGACTTACAAAGCCCTGGAATGGTGGAAGAAACTGTCATGTTTCAGAACCCAGTTCAAGAGAAGCCACCTTGTTCTCAGTACTCTGCAGAGAGGCAGCAAGGGGGAGGGGAAGACTTAGACTCTTACACTACACAGGATGCGCTAAGGGGAGAAGACATTTTCCAGGAAGTGAATTCTTGTGATTACAGTAAATTCTAAAGCCAGCACCATCCAGCCATTTGAGAAAGAGACACAGCTGTTACCTTTCCATAACAACAATGACCAGAAAGATCTTTAATCACCATCCAGATTAATGGAGAATACATCAGTGGTAGATACAATTCGCAAAAGCTGGATAGCAATAGGCGTGACTACAGAAGCAAAAAGAGTGTGTGATGGTTGTTTCATATGTCAACAATACAACAAGGCTGCAATTAAGAGAAGAGCCTTTGAAGGGAAACCTTTAGCATTCACACCATTTGAGTGTCTACAGATAGATTATGTCACGATGCCTAGATGTCATCAATATAGGTACATACTCATGATAGTGGACAAGCTAAGAAAAATTATGCAGCTTTTGTAGCAAAGATGTTATTGAGGGAGATAATTCCTAAATTCTATACCATTAGTAGTTTCATCTGACTCTGATAGTCACTTTGTAAATCCTATTTTAAAGAAAATCTACCAGGTGTTAGAGATCAAGAGACACTTGTGTTCTATCTATCGACTGCAGTCGTTGGGAGCCATGGAATGGACTAACCAATCTCTGAAAGCTATGATTGGAAAACTATGTACAGAGAGTCATCTTAAATGGTCAGATGTTTTACCTATGGCACTTTTCTATTTGAGAAGCCAACCAACTAGTCAAACTCATTTGTCACCGTTTGAACTATTATATGATCAACAGCCATGGATGGGAAAAGCTCCACGAGACACTAATTACCTATCACATTTAGGGATTGAGTACAAAATCTATGAGTATGTCACATTGTTAAAAGAGAGATTGGATGAATTACAAAAGTCATCTCTAATACAACAAAGAGTTCCTCTTGACTTTAGTCTTCATGATTATCAACCTGGAGATAAAGTATATATTAGAAACTTCACAAGAAAATCAGTATTACAACCAAAATGGTTAGGTCCACATGAAATAATCTTGGTAACACCATCTTCAGTAAAGATTAAGAAGAAGGATTCATGGTATCACTACACACACCTAAAGAAAGACCTCAGGGAAGCAAAGTCCTCATCAAGAAATCAGTCTGAAATGCAAGAAACAGAATCTCAGATAAACAGGCAGTCTCACTCACAAGATACAGAATCTGATATAGAAATAGAACTTCAAAGTAAGAAATCATACTTGAAAAAGCCTCAAACAAGAAAACATCAAGAAACATATAAATATCAAGAACTTGATACTCAAATCACTGATTTAGATCAAACAAAGTCCTCATTCATGTATGAAGATCAACAGTTAAGTCTATCAGAAAGTAGTAGTGAAGAAGAAGAAACAGAATATTACTTTAAACATTATATATTTACATCTAAGACAAGTGCAAACATGAAGTCTCATAAAGGAATCTTGTGGCAACACAAAATTCTGACATAACATCATACAGTCATGCATTGGTTCCTGATCAAGGGATTCTTCAATCAAGTCGATGACAGACAAGATGGGTTTCCAGCAAAGGAGAAGAGTGATGAAATCCCAAAGAGTTCCAGAGTTCCAGAGAGATCAGGACATCAGGACCAGTGAAAGGACAAGAGGAGACATTGTACTGACAGACTGTACAAGGACTTGAACGGTGACAGCACTATGACTTGGACATCATCACTGGGAGACTCACAAGAAGAGAAGATCAGTGGATGAAGATTAGGTTTGAATAAGGGCAAGGTTTTCACATTCAGACACTAATCACAAGGGAAATGCACATAGAGAATGCATGCAACAGAACATGAGCTGATTGACAGAAGAATTCTGAAGAAGAAGGTGAGTATAAATCCAAACAGGAAATGTTAGGTCATGAGTCCAGCACATAGTCATAATAAAGTCACATCACATGTATATAATGTATATAGTTGAAGAAACTACAATGACCCAAATGAGCAAGAGAGTTAAGTTTCCTTGCAAGGTCTAAAGTAGTCATTTCATGAGAACATCACATGAAAACCTTGTACATATGTAATATTGTTACTAACATATATTGCATAAGTCTACAAACCCGTAAGGAAAGAGTAGAGGTAGGGATGTTCAAATTTTAGTTAGTATAGGGTCAGTGTAAAATAGTTATAAATGTTCAAATAGAATTGTTTGAAAGAATGTTAGGTAGACATTGTGTAGAGTAGGTTAGTTAGAAATGAAAACTAATTGACTAACACATTAACTATAGTATAACATTTACAGACAGACTAATCTTTCTAACTATAGATTAGAGAATAGAAATGTTAGAGTTTAATATGAGTTAGGAATATTATTTGAAGTTAGCATTAGTAATATAGACAGATATTGCAAAATTTTTGTCTAAGGTTAGGAAAAAACATAGATGATTGTTTAAATGTTATGATAATCTTCATGTGTTATGTTAATGTTCAACTGATGTGTTCATAAAACTATTGTATTTAAATCCCACACTTTCCCACAGAGAAACCTATTCTAAACCCTTGTCATTAGCTTTAGGCTAGTTAGTTAGTTAAGGCATTAGGTAAGGTAGGATTTATTATTTTGGGAAGGGATAGTTAATGGGAAAGGAATACATAGTTAAGATTAGAATAGTGTAGACATCATCCACAAACAAGAACAGCTGGAAATTTACAGGTTGAAATTTCCAAAAACAAAACAGCATTCATGTTATATTGAATCTCTGGGAGCTTGAAGTTCATTCAATGATTGACAGATAAGTCAGTTGGATAGAATGTTCCCAGAGAGGCATGGAGGGGGCAGTTGAGAACCCTGAGGAGAAGTTCTGGGTCTTTTGCCTGTCCTGAGGCTAGAGATTGGGGTGGATCCTGGTCTTGGAGTGAGAGAGTGCAAACACCACTCTGCAAGCTCTTCCTGTCCTTCATATGCCCTTATCAACCTGTACTTGACCACCACCTCTGTGTCTACTGCCCCTAGATATTAGGAGTTTCATCATCTTAGTTATGTAGGTTTCCCAGGGCCTGGGAGGGATCCAGGAAGTGGGCAGGAGACGAAGAAGAGGGTGGGAAAGGGTGGATATATCTCAACTGTTAAGGCTTAAGATCTACAGAAGAAGCTGAAGATTTCCCAGCAGTTTACCTACTCTGGTTTAGCCCTGGCCAGGCTGAACCAGAGGGAAGCTAACATTGTTTCTTCATTTGCCTGCAGTTAGGGTTTCAGTAGTAGCAATTTAAGTAGGGTCTCCAAATACCTCAATCCTTTACCCTTATCATTCTTATTAATATATATATAAAGTTTAAAGTACCTTCGTAAATCAGTTTCAAAGCTTGTTTTGGGAAGGGAGCCAACGCAGTCAGAATATCAACATTATCCCAGCTGAAGAGCCCAAATTAATATATCAACTAACCCCAGGTGGGTCCTGAAGGGATAAACCACTTTGACCTGAAGGATCCTGCCTGGGCAACTGTTATAAAGGAGAAATACCATCCTATCCTCTCTGTACATAAACTTCTATTACATCAAATAGATACAAGTGACCTCCTGAATATAACAAGCATCTCCTAGGATACGATCAATCCCAAGTTTACCAATATTTCAAGCTTTCAAACAAACAGAAGTGCATGTAGAAGGATCTAATAGATTAAAGGAAAATAAAAAGAAAACACTGAAGGAGACTTCCACAGAAGCAAGAGATAATGAAGGGGATTAGAGAAACAAAATTCAGGGGAAAGCAGATGTAGCCATAGAGGGAAACAAAAATACAAAACCTTCCTTGTCTACTAATGCAATCAATAACATCATGTGTCCATCACAAACCCAACTGCATTCAATCTTGTCAATGCAAACTACAAAGTAACAGAATCTGGTAGCAGTAAAACCCTTAGTCACATGCAAACCTTCCTTGATTCAAATCTGGACAAATCACAAAAAGAAATGATCAAGGAAGTTGAAAAATCTTTTTCTTACCCAAAATCAATATCAGTAACACAGTCAAACTATAACAACAGAATCAATCATGATAATACCTTGGAGAAAGAACATGTATCCATCAACAGTATCACACAGTATAGCAGTCAAACAGGATGCAATCATTAACAAATAATATAAGATTAGGGGAAGTGAATTCATGTCATGCTGAACCCATAGGGGAAGAAAAGATTCTTGGTGGGAAACAAACTGGGATTGATATATCACAAAAGTAGGCCTGGGAAATTACAGAAATAACAGCACCAGTGGTTCCTTGATGTTATTCTCAGTTTATTTTCTGGGTTATTAATAGTTTATATATGATCTGAAAGCTGAGAGCTCTGAGATCCTCCTTCCCCCATTTGATTCAATTGACCCTTGAGATGCTGATAGCTTAGACTTTCCTTAGGCTCCAGAGTAAGCTTTTGATCTCACTCTGAACTAGATGAGATCTGGAGCTGATCAAATTCTAGCCCCAGGCTCAGGCTCAAGTTTTCGGTCTCCCTGCTTACTCCGTCCAATCAGGCACACCCTTGATTGTCTTGTCCTGGAGCTCCTCCAAAAAAAATCCAACCTAAATGTCTTCCAGGAAGTCAAACAAATAGGATTTTTAAAAAGTAAGATTCGAATCCAGTTCTCCTTATACTATCTATGGCTTTTCATTTTACCTTGACTACTTTTCTGTAAAGTAATGCAAGTTTGCTATTTTTAAACCTTTATGTTCATAGAATTGATATTAAGTATCAGTCCCAAAGCAGAATAGTAGAAAATGCTAGGCAGTTGTGGTTGTGTCCTGTGCTAGGTCACACAACCAGGAAGGGTCTCAGTCAATATTTAAACACAGAACCCTACATCTCTGGTTCTAACTCTTCATCCACATAACCATCAAGATTCCCCCAACATTTATTATTGAGGAAAATTCCCTTTTGAGCTGATGGGAGTTGAGCATCAGGTGATTTAAAAAAATATTTACTACTCTATTATTACACAAAAATTCCTAGGTAACTTCCTCTTTCCCTTCTCTATGCTCCATTAGAGAAAGCATTTTTTGATAAAAATATATATTTACATGTAAAATCATGGTTCCTTTATTTCTATATATCAGTTTTTCCTTTGGAGGTGGACATACACAAGTCCTTCAAACAGTATTTCTGATGCTATATATAATGTCCTCTTGGTTCCACTCATTTCATTCATCATAACTCCTTTTAGCTCTCTCCATTTCCTTTAAATGATTTGTTCATCATTTCTTATGGTACAGTAGTATTGCATCATAATCATATAACAAATTTGTTTAGGTTTTACCCTATTGATGAACATCCCTTGCATTTCCAGCAAGTTCATATCACAAAGATAACTCAAATAAATATTTTAGAAAATAAAGAATCCTTTACATTTTCCATGATTATCATAGGAAATTTACTTAATAGTGGTATTATTGGATCAAAAGGCATATATACACATATAACACTATAGTTATAGTTCTCCAAAATGGTTGGATCATTTCAGAGTTCCCCCAGTAGTATATTAGTGTCCCCAGTGCTTTTGACAGAAAGTTTGAGGGAAGCATGTGGATATGTCCCTTGGTACTTCAT
>NC_058130.1:792155032-792161241 GCF_016433145.1 Gracilinanus agilis | reverse complement strand
TTTTGTAATCTATAATGTAAAGTTTAAATTCTTTTGAGAATAATTTCAGGATAAGGATCTTGCCATCTCCCCAGAATCCAGACGATGAACCTGTTTGGTGAAGACACCATGAAGATGTCTGAAAAGCCTTCACTGTACCATGAAGACCAAATTTTGAACTTTGGGGTGCAGTTGATTGAACTATGGGGAGTTGAAATTGAGTTGTATAATTTGTTCTAATTGTACGGTTATACCAATAGGGGACTGCCCCCAAATTGGTTTTTTTGTCAATGCGGCTAATTTTAACCATTTGTTCATCTATTTCTTTTATCCCCCAAATTCCTAAATTTTAGAAGTTGTCTATTTTTACAGGTCCAGCGAAGAAAAAGGACTAACCTTTTTTTTTTGCTGGACCTCACGGGGAATTGTAAAAGTGAAATTTGGGAGATGCTATCTAAAAGTATACATATTTTCTATGGACACGTGGAAATTGTCAAACTACATTTCCCGTGGTCCAAAGGGTTTCCGTTTCCAGTTCTTTGGGCGTGGGGATGCCTGTGTCTCCACGAAGAGAAGAAATTAAATCTCCTGGGTTAGGGAGGAGTTTATCTATCAGCATGGCTTTAATTAAAATACTAATATATATTATTATAGCAGCCTTTATTATTTTTTATCCTTATAAGGGGGAGGTTTCTGGGTACCCTGACTGGCACCAACATCCTAGCAGTGTTACATTCAATTTCCCTTGAGCAGATAACTTCCCTTTAACTCACCAACCCTGGCACGATATTACAGTGACCCCCATTTTCTCGAGAATCCACATTTTTGTCTCCTGGTATGGAGGGGTGGCTGAGAGGGAGGAAAGGACATTGTATAACTTTCTAGTGGGTTACCAACTACACCTTAAATTTCCCAATCACCCTGCTTATTTCAAGTGGCCAGCCAGGCATGAAGAACTAAAAGAAAGAAGTAATTTTAATAAGAATCCTTATGAGAAAGATAGGTGGCAGCCATACTGGGGAGGGCTCAATATAGCAACTCTTAAGGGACATATTTCTCTTGAGAAGAAATTTAATAGACATACTTAAAGGCAAAGTCATCAAAGCCTAACTATGGAATGGGCAATTGGCAAAACTCTCTTTATATTGATCAGTAGCTCCTTAATGCTATATTCTTTTTGAAGCATCATCTATGGGCTGTGGATAGAAACTATTCCACATTATTTGTTACAACTTATACACCTGGTGGACACATACCATTGGCTGAAGCTAGAACTAAAAAAAGTTTTTGCATTCATACCTAAAACTATGGCTGTATTTTACCATTCTTATAGTTCTACTGGACCATAAAAAAGCTAGTGGGGCAAATCTTGGAGTAAAAGGCAGAAGAGAAATTATCCTTGACCACACTAAAAGAAGTATTGGCTAAAATAATAGAAGCAGAAATTGGAAAACCCTTGAAGGGGAAAAGGTACAAGGACTAGAGAGAGTCATGCAGTTAGAGACAGAGGGTGCAAACCAGTAGAGGGCTGAGACAAATGTAAAACCAAAAGACAACACAACAGAAGGAGCAGAGGTAGAAATTCCCTTTTTGACTCTCCAGGACCGAACAATTTTGCAAGGGAATGCTGGGATAGTCCACCTAAAGACTGATAAGCCATTTTCTAGTGGGGACTTAGATAGCATGAAGAAATTCATGCCTGACTGGTACAATAATCCGCATGAATGTGTCAAGAAATTTAAACACACCCTAAGACATTATGATCCATCATTCAGGGACATTGAGATACTTTTAGGAGAGCTTTTTACACCCACACAAGCCAAGAAATTTATCTAGGAAACTAAGGATAATGACAACCTAACCTCATGGCCAGCAGTATACTCAGACCTAGAATTATCTAACCTAGGGAATCATGCATTTTTAAAGAGATATAGAAAGGACCACACTGAAGAAATGCTTGCCCATGCAAAAAGACCAAATAGCTGGGGAAACTTTGAGGGATTCTAACAATAAGCTGGGGAACACCCTAGTAGTTATCTATACAGAGTCCTAGATGCTGGGGAGTCATTTCCTGGGTTTAGAGACTTAGCAGAACCCAATTGCCAAAATATCTGGAGGCAGTTTATAAAGGGAAGCAATTTGTTCATAAGAACTTATTTTAATTTTCATTGCCCTGGGTGGGAGGATTTGTTTCTAGAGGATTTAAGAAAGACTGCTTAATAAGTTTACTTGAGTTCAAATGAAAGGGAAAAACAAGAAGAGAAAAACAAAGATGATACCATCTAAATTCTTAAAAGGCAGCTTAAAGAGGCTAAAACAACAACAAAAAAGGAAATTTAAGAGATAAAGAACTTGGCCACCTTACAAGGTAAAAATATCACTAGACCTGAGTATTAATAAAGACAAACTCCAAATAATAGATGGTTTTTATGCGGTAAAGTGGGTCACCTTGTACAGAAATGTTATTATAAGGAACAGATTAATTTTAATAACAACAACAGCAATAATAACAGGAGACGTAATTACATGAATACATACACAAACTCAAGATGTAGCCAGAATAACTCTTACTCAAGAAAAAATAACAGATGCTATGACCATGATTGTGGAAATTCTGGGAATGTAAGAAGCACAAATGATATCCCTGATACCAAAACAATGGAAAAGTATATTTCACAGGGAGCCAGGCCTCACTATTCTGGAACCCAAGTTAGTGCATGAAGCCAGGAAGCAGTATTAGCAATTACAGCAATAGAAAAGGCATGCAAAGACAGAAATGCAAAATAAAACCAAAAGGATAAACATTGGGTCATAAAAATAGATAATGGGCATGGTAACACAAAAAATAAGTGTAAACAAATGACAGAGGAGGAGATGCAGTTAATCAAAGATGTGGAAGACATTAAAAATGAAATTTATGGGACAAAGATAACAGAAAAACATTCAAGCAAAATACAAACAAATATAAATGCACTTACAAAAGGATGGGAAATCACACAAGTGCTATCCTAATAGGAAAGTGCAAAAGCAAAGACATTAACCAATGCAAAGTACAAGAAGCAAATTCAAACAATAAATCTTTAAAACACACTGACAAAAAATCTACAAACATGCAAAATCAAAACATGCAAACAGAAAACATGTTTCTTTTTTTGAAATAATTTTTATTTTTAGAAAAATTTTCCATGGTTACATGAGTCATATTTTTACTTTCCCCTTCACCCCCTCAACCCCCCGCCCCCCTCCTCTGTAGCCAATTTGAATTTCCACTGTTTTATTATGTGTGGTCAGTCAAGACTTATTTACACATTATTGATAGTTACATGGGTGTGGTCTTTTCAGGTCTACATTCCCCAATCACGTCCTCATCAACCCAAGTGTCCAAGCAGTTGTTTTTCTTCTGTGTTTCTACTTGTGTAGTTCTTCCTCTGAATGTGGGTAGTGTTCATTTCCATAAATCCCTCAGAACTGTCTTAGGTCATTGCATTGCTACTAGTACAGACATACATTACATTCGATTTTACCACAGTATATCAGTCTCTGTGTACAATGTTCTTCTGGCTCTTCTCCTTTCACTCTGCATCAATTCCTGGAGGTCTTTCCAATTCACATGGAATTCCTCCAGTTTATTATTCCTTTGAGCACAATAGTATTCCATCACCAACATATACCACAATTTGTTCAGCCATTCCAATTGAAGGGCATACCCTTGCTTTCCAGTTTTTTGCCACCACAAAGAGTGCAGCTATAAATATTTTTGTGCAAGTCTGTTTATCTATGATCTCTTTGGGGTACAATCCCAGCAATGGTATGGCTGGATCAAAGGGCAGGTATTCTTTTATCACTCTTTGGGCATAGTTCCAAATTGCCATCCAGAATGTTTGGATCGGTTCACAACTCCACCAGCAGTGTATTAATGTCCTAATTTTGCCACATCCCCTCCAACATTCATTACTCTCCCCTGCTATCATTTTAGCCATTCTGCTAGGTGTGAGGTGGTACCTCAGAGTTGTTTTGATTTGCATTTCTTTAATTATTAGAGATTTAGAACTCTTTGTCATGTGTTTATTGACACTTTTTATTTCTTTATCTGAAAATTGCCTTTTCATGTCCCTTGCCCATTTATTAATTGGGGAATGGCTTGACTTTTTATACAATTGATTTACCTCCTTGTATATTTGAGTAATTAGACCTCTGTCAGAATTTTTTGTTATAAAGATTTTTTTCCCAATTTGTTGTTGCCCTTCTGATTTTGGTTGCATTGTTTTTCTTTGTACAAAAACCTTTTAATTTGATATAACCAAAATTATTTATTTTACAATTTGTAATTTTCTCTAACTCTTGTTTGGTTTTAAAATCTTTCCTTTCCCTGAGATCTGACAAGTATACTATTATGTATTCACGTAATTTACTTAGAGTTTCCTTCTTTATATTTAAGTCTTTCACCCATTCTGAATTTATCTTGGTATATGGGGTGAGATATTGATCTAAAACTAATCCCTCCCATATTGTTTTCCAATTTTCCAGGCAGTTTTTGTCAAATAGTGGATTCGTGACCCGAAAGTTGGGCTCTTTGGGTTTATCATACACTGTCTTGCTGACATCACTTACTCCAAGTCTATTCCACTGATCATCCCTTCTATCTCTTAGCCAGTACCATATTGTTTTGCTGACAGCTGCTTTATAGTATAGCTTAATATCTGGTACTGCTAGGCCCCCTTCCTTCATATTTTTTTCATTATTTCCCTTGATATTCTTGATCTTTTGTTCTTCCAAATAAACTTTGTTTTAGTTTTTTCTAATGTAGAAAAAAGGTTTTTGTAGTTTGATAGGTATAGCACTAAGTAGGTAAATTAATTTGGGTAGAATGGTCATTTTTATTATGTTAGCTCATCCTACACATGAGCACTCAATGTTTTTCCAATTGTTTAGATCTAGTTTTACTTTTTTGGATAGTGTTTTGTAGTTATGTTCATATAATTCCTATATTTGTTTTGGTAGATAGATTCCTAAGAATTTTATATTGTCTAGGGTAATTTTAAAAGGTGTTTCTCTTTCTACTTCTTGCTGCTCTAATGTGTTGGAAATATATAGAAATGCTGATGACTTATGCGCATTTATTTTGTATCCTGCAACTTTGCTAAAGTTGTTGATTATTTCTACTAGCTTCTTAGTTGATTCTCTAGGATTTTTTAAGTAGACCATCATATCATCTGCAAAGAGTGATAGCTTAGTCTCCTCATTTCCTATTTTAATACCTTCAATTTCTTTTTCTTCTCTATTTGCTACTACTAGTGTTTCTAGTACAATGTTAAATAAAAGAGGTGATAATGGGCATCCTTGTTTCACACCTGATCTTATTGGAAAGGCTTCTAATTTATCCCCATTGCATATGATGCTTGTTGATGGTTTAAGATATATACTGTTTATTATTTTTAGGAAAGAACCTTCTATTCCTAGTAGGAATGGGTGTTGTATTTTGTCAAAGGCTTTTTCAGCATCTATTGAGATAATTATGTGGTTTTTGTTGGTTTGCTTGTTGATATGGTCAATTATGTGGATGGTTTTCCTAAGGGTGAACCATCCTTGCATTCCTGGTATAAATCCCACCTGATCATGATGAATAACCCTCTTGATCAGTCGCTGGAGTCTTTTTGCTAGTATTCTATTTAAGATTTTTGCATCTATATTCATTAAGGAGATTGGTCTATAATTTTCTTTCTCTGTTTTTGATCTGCCTGGCTTTGGAATCAGTACCATATTTGTGTCATAAAAGGAGTTTGGTAAGACTTCTTATTTGCTTATTATATCAAATAATTTGTATAGTATTTGGATTAATTGTTCTTTGAATGTTTGATAGAATTCACTTGTGAATCCATCAGGCCCTGGCGATTTGTTCTTAAGGAGTTCTTTAATGGCCTGTTCAATTTCTTTTTCTTATATTGGATTATTTAAGTATTCTATTTCTTCTCCTGTTGATCTAGGCAATTTATATTTTTGCAAATATTCATCCATATCACCTAGATTACTAAATTTATTGTTACATAATTAGGCAAAATAGTTTTTAATGATTGCCTTAACTTCCTCTTCATTAGAGGTGAGGTCTCCTTTTTCATCTTTGATACTATTAATTTGGTTTTCTTCTTTCCTTTTTTAAATTAGATTAGCCAGTACTTTGTCTATTTTATCTGTTTTTTCAAAATACCAGCTTCTACTCTTATTTATTAATT
>NC_058130.1:792152627-792154941 GCF_016433145.1 Gracilinanus agilis | reverse complement strand
ATTAACCTCTGCCCTCCCTAATTTGTTAATATATGCACTCAGTGATATAAATTTTCCCCTTAGAACTGCTTTGGCTGCATCCCATAAGTTTGGGTAAAATGTCTCATCATTGTCATTGTCTTCAATGAAATTATTAATTATTTCTGTGATTTGTTCTTTCACTAAATTATTTTGGAGAATCATATTATTTAATTTCCAATTAGTTTTTTGTTTGCCTCTCCATGTATTCTTACTAATAACTATTTCTATTGCATTATGATCTGAGAAGGTTACATTTATTATTTCTGCTTTTTGCATTTGTTTGCCATGTTTCTGTACCCTATTACATGGTCTATCTTTGTGAATGTTCCATGTGCTGCTGAAAAGAAGGTGTATTTCTTTTTGTCTCTCTATATTTTTCTCCAAATATCTATTAACTCAAATTTTTCTAGGGTTTCATTCACCTCTCTTATCTCTTTCTTATTTATTTTTTGGTTTGACTTATCTAGATCTGATAGGGGAAGGTTCAGGTCCCCCACTAGTATGGTTTTGCTATTTCATCCTTGAGCTCCACTAGCTTCTCCTTTAGAAATTTGGAAGCTATTCAGTTTGGTGCATACATTTTGAGTACTGATATTTCTTCATTGTTTAAACTGCCTTTTATTAGGATGTAGTAACCTTCCCTATCTCTTTTAACCTTATCTATTTTTACTTTGGCTCTGTCAAAGATCATGATAACCACCGCTGCCTTCTTTTTCTCATTTGAAGCCCAAAAGATTTTGCTCCATCCTCTCAGTTTCATTCTATGTCTGTCTGTCTGTCTGATGTGTGTTTCTTGTAAACAACATATGGTTGGGTTTTGGTTTCTAATCCACTCTGCTATTTGCTTCCATTTTATGGGTGAGTTCAGCCCATTCACATTCAGAATTATATTTATCAACTCTGCATTCCCTCACATTTTGATCCTCTCTCCTAGTCCTGTCCTTTCTTCTTTCACTGTTTCCTTCTATACCAGTGTTTTGTTTTTAATCAGTTCCTATAATCCCCTCCCTTATTGTACTTCCCTTTCTCCCCCCTTCCTTATTATTCCCTCTTATTGTTCTTTAAAGCCATGCGGTGCTCCCCCCCACCATGCCCTCTCCTTCCCTAGTATTTCTTCCCTCCCTACCAGTCCCTTTGTTACCCTTCTACTTCTCTATAGGGTGTGAATCAATTTTCTGCCCCTATGGATATGATTGTTCTTCTCTAAGTTGATTTCAATGCACTTAAGTATTGAATATTTCCTCTCTCTAACCTCTTTACCCTTACAGTGTATTGTTATTTTTCCCTGTTGATCTCACGTGCTTCTTTATGGAATATAAATTTATTCCTTTTTGTTTGCTTTCCTTTTTTTCTTATTGTTATCTTCTCCCCCCCCCCAGTTTTGTATATATTTATACATACATACATACATACATACATATATTTATACATCTCTTGACATTTCATCCTATACATTTTGTCCCTGTTCCCTCTATGTAAACTTCTTCTAGTTACCCTGTTGGTAATAATAATTTTTAATATTTGCCAATACCTTCTTTTCTTCTTGGGATATAAATTGATTGAACTTGTTGCTCCCCTTAAAGAAAAGAATTTTTTTCTCCTCCCCCCATTCTCTTAATTACCTTATGTTGATTCTCTTGAGTTCTGGGTTTGGGCAGCAAACTCTCTGTTTAAGTCCAGTTTTTTCTTGATGAATGTTTGGAAGTCCTCAATTTTATTGAATGACCATACTTTCCCCTGCAATAATGTAGTTAATCTTACTGGATAGTTGATTCTTGGTTGTAGACCCAGTTCTCTTGATTTCCTGAATATTGTGTTCCATGCCTTCCAGTCCTTCAATGTAGATGCAGCCAGATCCTGTGTTATCCTAATTTTGGTTCCCTGATATCTGAATGACATCTTTTTGGCAGTTTGTAATATTTTTTCCTTGGTCTGGTAGTTTTAGAATTTGGCTATGATATTCCTGGAAGTTGTCAGTTGTGGATTAAATGTAGGAGGTGATATGTGGATGCTATCAATTTCCACTTTTCCCTCTTGTTCAAGAATTCCTGGGCAATTTTCTCTGATAATTTCTTGTAAAATGCTTTCTAAACTTGTTCTTTTATCATGATGTTCTGGTAAACCAATAATTCTTAAGTTGTCTCTTCTAGTTCTGTTCTCCAGATCTTTGGTTGAATCAATGAGGTGTTTCATATTCTCAAATATTTCATTTTTTATTTTTTTAATATATTCTTGCTGCCTTGTGAAGTCATTTTCTTCTAGTTGTTGAGTTCTGTTTTTTAAAGACTGAATT
>NC_058130.1:792113747-792152127 GCF_016433145.1 Gracilinanus agilis | reverse complement strand
ATGCACATAAATCATCAGCATTTCTATACATTTCCAACACATCAGAGAAGCAAGAGGTAGAAAGAGAAACACCATTTAAAATCACCCTAGACAATATAAAATACTTAGGAATCTATCTACCAAAACAAACACAGCAATTATATGAAAACAACTACAAAACACTTTCCAAAAAAATAAAACGGGATCTCAACAATTGGAAAGCCATTAATTGTTCATGGGTAGGATGAGCTAACATAATAAAAATGAACATTCTACCCAAATTAATTTACCTATTTAGCACCATACCTATCAAATTACCAAAAAACTTCTTTACTGAATTAGGAAAAATTATAACAAATTTCATTTGGAATAACAAAAGATCAAGAATATCAAGGGAAATAATGAAAAAGAATGTGAAGGAAGGGGGCCTAGCAGTACCAGATATTAAACTATACTATAAAGCAGCAGTAATCAAAACAATATGGTACTGGCTAAGAAATAGAAGGGAGAATCAGTGGAATAGATTTGGGGTTAATGACGTCAGCAAGACTTGAATATAAAGAGGGAAACTATAAAAAAGTTAAGTGAACACAGAATAGTTTACTTGTCAGATCTGTGGGAAAGGAAAGACTTTAAAACCAAGCAAGAGTTAGAGAAAATTACAAAATGTAAATTAAATGCTTTTGATTATATTAAGCTAAAAAGCTTTTGTACAAACAAAAACAATGTAGTCAAAATCAGAAGTAAAACAACAAATTGGGAAAAAATATTTGTAATAAAAAACTCTGACAAGGGTCTAATTACTCAAATATACAAGGAGTTAAAGCAATTGTATAAAAAATCAAACCATTCCCCAATTAAGAAATGGGCAAGGGACATGAATAGGCAATTTTCAGGTAAAGAAATCAAAAGTATCAATAAGCACATGAGAAAGTGTTCTAATTCTCTAATAATTAGAGAAATGCAAATCAAAACAACTCTGAGGTATCACCTCACACCTAGCAGATTGGCTAAAATGAAAGAAGGGGAGAGTGATGAATGTTGGAGGGTACATGGCAAAATTGGAACATTAATGCATTGCTGGTGGAGTTGTGAACTGATACAAACCTTCTGGCTGGCAATTTGGAACTACGCTCAAAGGGCTATAAAAGATTTCCTGCCCTTTGACCCAGCCATACCATTGTTGGGTTGGTACCCCAAAGAGATCATAGATAAACAGACTTGTACAAAAATATTTATAGCTGTCCTTTTTGTGGTGGCAAAAAACTGGAAAAGGAGGGTATGTCCTTTAATTGGGGAATGGCTGAGCAAATTGTGGTATATGCGGGTGATGGAATACTATTGTGCTAAAAGGAATAATAAACTGGAGGAGTTCCAGGTGAACTGGAAAGACCTCCAGGAACTGATGCAGAGTGAAAGGAGCAGAGCCAGAAGCACATTGTACACAGAGACTGATATACTGTGGTAAAATCGAATGTAATGGACTTCTGTACCAGCAACAATGCAATGACACAAGACAGCTCTGAGGCATTTATGGTAAAGGACACTACCCACATTCAGAGAAAAGACTGTAGGAGAGGAAACATAGAAGATAAACAATTGCTTGAATGCATGGGTTAGGGTGGACATTATTGGGGATGTGGACTCGAAACTATCACACCAATCCAACAATCAACAATTTGGAAATAGGTCTTGATTGATGACACATGTTACAACCAGTGGAAATGTGTGTCGGCCATAGGTGGGGGGAGAGGGGAGGGTTGAAGGGGAAAGTAGGGGCATGAAGCATGTAAACATGTTAAAAATGAATATTAAAAATGTTTAAAAAAAAGAAAATTAAAATGAGATGACATGTCAAAATTTGTGAAATGCAGTAAAAACAATATCTAGAGCGAAATTTGTATCACTTAATCCTTACATCAATAAATTAGTGAAAAATAGGTCAATGAATTTGGGCACACAACTAAAAAATCCAATAAAAGAACAAATTTTAAAACCCCAACTAAACACCAAATTAGAAATCCTGAAAATCAAGGGAAGGTTAATGAAATTAAAAATAATTAAAACTATTGAACTATAAAAAAGACAAGAAGTTGCTTTTATGAAAAAATAAATAAAATAGATAAGCAATTAGTTAACTTCACTAAAAAAAAGAAAACCAAATTTACATGATGAAAAATAAACAAGGTGAAATCACAAACAAACAAGAAATTAAAATAATTACTGGAAGTTATTTTGCTTAATTACATGCCAATAAATCTTACAATCAAAGTAAAATAAATGAATATTTACAAAAATATAAGGTATTCAGAAGAACCAAAGGAGAAATAAAATACTTAAACAACTACAACACAGAAAAAGAAATTGAATAAACCATTAAAGAACTTCCTAAGAAAAAGACCCCTGGACCAGATGGATTCACATGTAAATTCTACCAAACATTCAAAGAACAACTAACTCCAATACTACACAAACTATGTAGAAAAATAGGCAGAGTCAAAGTCTTTTTAAGAAACAAATGATACAGATACCTCTACCAGGAAGAGATAAAAACAGAGAAAGAAATTTATAGACCAGTCTCCCTAATGAACGTTGATGTAAAAATTCTAAATTAAACACTAGCAAGGAAATTACAACATTTTTTCACCAGAATAATATTTCATGATCATGTGGGTTTGATATCAAGAATATAGGTATGGTTAAATATGAAACGCATCTGCATAATTAAGCATATCAATAACAAAACCAACAGAAATCACAAGAGAGAACTGCTGCCATGTTGATCTTCAGAGTCTATTGTAGTGTGATATAGGTTTGCACTAGCCTACCTGTAGGACTCTTTGTCAAGCCACAACTTGAATGATAAATTCTATCTTTAGTTCCTAGTCAGCTCTGAGAATAACTCCACTATTCCCCAGACTGAGTACTGCATGAAAAGCACAGAAGCAAAAGACTTACTATCTCCTACCTGTGGAAACTTGTAGAGCTCAAGCAGGGTCCCCATCTGGACAGACAGAGCTGACGTGGCTCCTCCAATGACAGCCACAGATTTATCCTGCCCACTGCAGCTGTAATTAGGGACAAGCTGGCCCTGACCAGAGAGCCATCTCAGGGAGCTCTCCAGGGTTCTTGCATCACTGTGGTAGGCATTATACAGGTAAAAACCCAAGGAAGAAATATTGGGTAACAGATTAGGGTCCCTGTTGATCTCCTCCACAGCAAATACCAGGGCCAGGACATGCTGGTAGTTTTTGTGCATCAACCTAAGGGACAGAGAGAGGAAAATCAAGGACAAGCTATTCAAAGACAATTTATTAGACTCAATCAACAAGCATTCATGAAACACGTAATATTTCACAGAAATTGTGCAGAAAGCTGGAGATACAATGAAAAAGAAATTCTTTGCCTCCAGGAACTTCCATTCTAAATGAAAAAATTACATAAATATGTACATATAAGATAAATTCAGAATAGTTGGAAAATAATCCTACAAATGAAGGCGCCAGCAGAAATGGGAATAGAAAAGAAAACTAAGAAAAATCTCTTCCTGAAAGGAATCTTTTGATATTAATCTTGTAGGAATCCAGGAATTCTAATAAGTGAGTGCAAAGAAAAAGAACATTTCAGACATAGGGGACAACCAGTGAAAAACATGGAGATGGAAGTGTGTGAGGAACATCTGGACAGACATTGTTGGTGGATTAGAGAGTGCATAGAGGAGAGGGACATACATGAAAACTGAAAATAGAGAAAGAATTCAGGTTTAAAGAGATTTAGATTCTAAACAGATATATATAGAATTTATCCGCAAAGCAATTAGGGAGCCACGTGGATATCTAGAATAAGGGTATCTGATCAGTCTTTTGCTGGAGGAAAAAACAATGCCTACTCTCAAAGAACTAATGATCTAATGAGGAAAACAACATATATGTAAATAAATGTTTCTGGACAAGCAATACAGAACAAAGAGATATAAATAATACACATGGAAAATGAAGACCAATTAAAGACTTTTCCTTTATACTCAAAGAGGTCAAAAATTATATCATGATGTGTGGCTAATGTACAATGTGTCTGCCTGGCAAATGGGAGTTCAGGAAACTCTCCCACAAGTAATGTATAAACATCCTTTATGAACTTTTCAAATGGAAATGTCTCTAAATTTTTTCATTCAACATTTCTTTTGAGCTACTGCAATTCTGAGTTGCTCAAAGAGGACAGTAGTTTCCTTGATGTGGGCAAATCACACAACAAAGTGAGTGCCAGTGCTTCCATTTCCCATAGTTGATACCAAAGTTTTCCATAGTGATCATGAGAGCATGCTTGTAACATTTCCTCTGACTTCCATTTGGGCACTTATCTTTTGTGATTTTCTGTAAAATACTTGTTTAGGCAAATATATGACTGAGATGTGAACAATTTGGACAGCCTGTCCATCTGAGCTCCCTGCAGTAGAGTCTGAATGCTTAGTACTTCAGCTCTAGAAAGGACATCAGTGCCCACTATCTTATTTTTGCTGTGTGAACATCAAAATCTTCCTAAACCAAGTCAAGGGGAAGTGATTCAGGGAATCTCCAGTCTCTGTACCTTTGCACTGGCAGGCCCATATTCCTGGAATATATTCCAATATTACTTGCAATTGCTAGGATGACTCTCTTCATAAAGCCACTACTCAAGCACAGACTTGCACATCTTCATGAAGATTTTTTCCCAATTGTAATCTTCCTAGCTGCTTGTGCTTACCTCAAAAATTACCTCAGTGTATAGAGTGCTAGACTTCAAGTCACTAAGATCTAAGTTTAAATCTGGCCTCAAAAACTAACTAACTATGTGACCCTAGGCAAGTCAGTTAACTGTTTGCCTCAGTGTCTTCTTCTGTAAAGTGAGCTAAACAATTGAAACCAGCTACTCTATTATCTTTGCCATGAAAAGCCAAAATGGGCTCACAAGGACTTTAATGGAATTAAAATGACTGAACAACAACACCATATTAACAAAGATTACATACATGTTGTATGCATTTTATGTGAAAATGTGTCTCCTTCATTAAGTGTAAATTCTTGGTGATTTGAGATGGTTTATTTATTTGTGCTTATGTTCTCAGCTGCTCCTAAAAGAGTACCTGGCATATAATACAGCTTAATAAATACTTGCTTATTTGATTCCCCAGGCAAAACACTTCCATATTCATGTCCATTTTGATGAGAATGTGAAATGGAAGAAATTTCCTTCCCTAATAACAACCTCTGTCCTCCCCTTATCTACATAAAATTCAATCAAAATAAAGATTTTGCAGGGTTTTTAAAAATCATTATATGTGGAGGGAGCCATACACTCAGCCTCCATTATTCAAAATGGGACTAAATGAGAACAGAAATGAAAAGGGGAAAAAGGAGAACATAAAATGAGATTTAAACAATATGTTAGCTGTAATAAATAGACTTTTTTCCCAAATTTTGACTGCTGAACAAAGATCAATCTAATGAAAATAGAAAAGGAAAGGACTAAGAAAACAAGAAACAGAATAATACGTTAAAGGGAGAGAAAGGCAGACAGAGACATGCAGACACAGGGACTCATAATGTGATATCCAGCCTCCCAATGACCATTTTTACACCTTTTTCCACTCTCCTAGACACATACATGTATTAGTTCTAGGACTTCCAAGCTATTTCAATATGACACCACTAGGGCAAGGATGTCCTTGGAAAGGATCTGAATTTGGAAAGCCAAAACTCTTCCTAAGTCAAAATTCCTGTCATTATCTCTATTAATTTTGCATTTCTGCACTGAGTCTATGCTCTCTTTCCATAGTTTTCCAATGTCATGGAAGTTAGAGGACAACTTTAAGTTACAATATACATGGAGTTTTTAGTATGAGTAGCATAAGACCTGAGCATGACTGCAGATGATAATGAGATAATTCCCCAAATCCTCAGGAGATAGGTGATATTTCACAGGAGAAGAAATTGAGGCTCAGAGAAATTAATAGTAGTAGTAGTGATGGTGGTGATGGTGGTGGTAGTAGCAGTAGCAGTAGCAGTAGCAGTAGCAGTAGCAGTAGTAGTATTTCTATAGTTTGCTAAGCTCTTTACATTTATTATTTCATTTGAACCTCCAAATGATAGAATTACAGAACTAGATCTAGCAGAGATCTCAGGGAGAATATTAAAGATAATAAGATGGGGTCCCTTTTATCATTATCTTTTTTAATCTTCACAATGAAAAGAAACCCTTTATAAAAGAGTCACACTGGCACTTACTTGTAATTCCTACAATTCCTGTCAGGATGACTTTGAAACACTTCTGCTTCCTGGGCGTTGCTCACTTCTTCTGAATGCAAGGGGAGAAAGCTACCAATAACAATGTCTCCATCTCTGGAGAGGCTNTCTGCCTGCGGCATCTCTAGCTCCATCCTTGAGTCCAAGGGGAGGACCAAGATAGAAGTAGAAAATTATGTTTTGGAGTCTCTTTCCCTATTCCTGGTTGAGCTCATGGGACCAAAGTTGCTTTGAGTTTCTGAAGATGCTTATTTTCCCTGTTTGTTATGCTTCCTCCTTCTCAGCTGGTGATCCATGCGGGTCCATGTGTCAGCAAGGGGCTGCATGGCTTTGGGGCTGATATAGGCTATTACATCAGGCAGGATTTTCTCTGAGATGACTTTGGACTGCAGGCAGGAGCCAGTGAGATCACAAATTCTCAATGATGGCACCTAAGCCTACAGCTTACAAAATTTCTACTATTGATATATACACACCTCTAACAATGGTAATATTTATGCACTTTAAGGCTTACAAAACACTGGAGGTATTATCTCGTATGGTCCTCACAACAACCATGAAAAGCAGACACTTTGTTGTCCCCATTTTATGGTTGAGGAAACTGAGTCACAGAGCTGATGTGTCTGAGGTTTTCCTGACTCTGAGGCCAATGCTATTGTCCAAGATACCACCTGTCTCACCTGTCTGCCCCATATGTTAACTTTGGACAATGCCATCCAAGAACAATATACCTGGAGCCAAGGGGCACCCTTTCAGGGTCCTGCCCTGGCCATGAATGATTTACAGGCTCCCTTTCCTTCCCATCACAACAGCCCCATCACAACTTGTAATGGAATATGAGAGGTCAAAGGGCACTCCAGCTCATCAAATTCAGTCCAGGTATAGAGGCAGAAATGAGGTTCCTGCATAGACCTCAAGTGTTCATTGTCCCCTCCACAGTATTGTGACCTGAGTGACTGTCATCAAGAAGCAGCACATCTTTGAAGATTTTTCAGAAATCACCTCATCTAATTCATACCTCAAAGTGTGTTCCAGCTTCTCAATGCCCTAGATCAGAGATGGCCAGCCCATGGCACATGTGCCCAAAATGGCACCCAGAGCCCTCTCTGTGGGCATAGCTGCCATCACCCACTAGAGTTCCTTCCTAGAAAGCCAGCGAAGCTCAAGGAAGAGCTCCTTTCAAAGCTTGGAAATGGGTTGGTTATAGGGGAGGTACATGACAGATGATTTAGAAGATGATGTGTAAGTTGTGAGAGTTGGTGACAGGGAAGTTAGGAGGCAGGGAAGTTTATTGGTGGGGGAATAATAGAATTGGGTTTTAGATATTTTAGGTCTAAGGTGTCCCCATTCCATCAGTCAACAAACATTTAGTAAGCACCTACTTTGTGACAGGAACCACGGCAACTGTTAAGAATACAAATACAAAAAAGAAAGATAGTCCTAATGTCCAAGTAGCTTATTATCCAAAAAGTAGTAGGGGATGCAAGAGAGCAGATTCCAAGAGAAAGTCATGGTCTGAATAAGTACATCTGAGAATCATCAGCATAAAGATGATCATTAAATCCATGGAAGTGATGACATCAACAAGTGAAACAGTATGGAGGTAGAAAATAAAAGGGCTCAGAACAGAGCTCTGGTCAATGCCTTCTGCCCTAGCAATCAAATAGAAGAAGAAAATCAAATGATCATGGATGTAATAGAAATCAAAAATAGAAGTTATGCGATGAAAGACAGTGATTCACAGAGAAAGGAGAAAAATACACATGCATTTACACCAGACTTTAAATGAAATATAATGAACAAGAATGTTCCAAACATATAAAATCATAGCATATAATAGAACATAAACAAAAAGATCAACTTATGACAAATCCAAATGCAACAGTACAAGAGATAAGCTAAAATGGGTGTTCTGAGCAGTTTCACACAGATAGGCAATGACAGAAAAGAAACTGCAAAACAAAACTTAAACCCAACAGTAAAAGACTTTAAGCCTAAATAATCTCTGAGAAAAACCGTGATTCAAAAATTTACAAACTTACAAGGTTCTGTTACTTCAGGAATGCCTCCACTTAAAGAGAACTCTGAATGCTTAAAGGATAACCAAAGCAAGATCATGTAGAAACAAGGGGAAAAGGAAATAAGTGGAAAGAGGGAAACAAGAAAAATACACAAGGAATAGACAAAGAGTTCAACAATAACACAAAAGCTCTGTTGCCCATAAATACACATCATAACATCATGTTTCCTTGACAATTCCCAACTCCTTTTAAACTTGCGGTTGCATCATACATAATTTTATAGTCCCATTGCCCAAAGTTTAAGTTAAAACACCTAAAGCTACCTGTCTCTACTTGTGTACACACAAAGTAAAGAGCTTGTTGAATCTGGGATGCCTAGAGCAGTAGCAGAGGATCGCCTATTTTAGATTTGATATAGCTGACAGGTGTTCTGGCTCTAATTTAAGTGGTTCAGGTACTTTTTGTTAGTCCTATTAGGGGCTTAGTAATTTCCCATAGCAAGGGATTCACTGTTTACCTAACCCTGTTGCTCCTAAAATTATTCTTAACGGTTTCTTAATGGTAGGAGTGGTTTTTCTTTTTTCTTTTTCTTTATGGACTTTAGAGGCAAAAACAGCTTTACTTCTCAACTCCTCAATTTTTGAATACTTTCAATGCACTTGGGGGAAATGGAAAAGGCACCAGCAGTTAAAATGCACCCTAAATATTCCACTTTGGGTAGACACCACTGAAACTTTTCCTTTGAGATCTTGTTGCCTCCTTTACGTAATTCTAAAAGAAGATATTTAGTATCTTCTTGATATGCTGTGGCATTTGCTGAGGCCAAGAGCAAATAATCAACATATTTAATTAATTTTCTGTTTTAAAATGTAGTATTATGTGTCATGGCTCAAAATTTGTGCAAAGAGGGTATGACTTTCCACATAACTGTGAGGCAGATGATCCCAAGTCCAGTGTAAACTTTTCCAAGTAAAGGCAAATATATTTCTGGAATCCTCTTGAATAGGTATCAAAAAAAGGCTGAGCAAAAGTCTACTACTTTAAAGTAGGTGGATTTACTTGGAATAGAGGAAATTGTTGTGTTTGGTTTTAAAACCACAGAATGCATTTTTATGACATGATTATGTACTCCTCAAATCTTGGAAAAATTGATATTGGACTTTTCGATCTGGGCCTATTTTTGACTTCTAACAGGTAAAATAGGTGGATAGTATTCTGATTTGCATGGAATTATTATTCTTTGCTCAATGAATGAATTTATTACTCACTGAGTAATATGAGGAGTGATTCCCTCAATTACTTCTTTTGATACAGGACACTGAGGAATGGAGAGAGCTGAACCACGTTTTGTCTTAATCTGAACAGGAACAGATTATTTAAGTAGGTCTACATCAGAAGAAGATGTGGCCCAAAAAGACTGAGGCATATTAGCAGGTATTCCCAAGGTGGGAGGCTACTTCACCTCCTGGCTTTCTGAGAGAAGTACAGGGAGGAAATTTAAAGATTCCTCAGGTATTTCTAATGACAAAAAGCCATCTGGAGAGCAAGTTATTATGGCTCTAAGCTTCATAAAAGATCTCTCCCCAGCAAATTTATAGGGAATCCAGGCATTAGAAGAAAAGAATGCTCTATAGTTAGGGGTCCCATGCATGCCATGCAGGGAGAATGTTTTAGAAACTTTTGAGGTGTTCCTGATAAACCTACTACATTTAGAGAGCCAATATAATTACAGCTTTCATCTGGTTTACTCACTAGGATTGGTCTTTATGAGCCTGTATCCAAAAGGCAATTATAGTATGAATTTCCCACTTTTAGGGTTACATGAGGTTCATTGTGATGTGGGGTGATGTATAAGGATAATTGGCATTAAAATATCAGGGTCTAGAAAAATTAAAGGTTTCACTTTTTCATTCCAAGGCCCTTACTCCCCCCCACCAATCACACCTTAATAATCTGTGGGTAGTTCCTTGGGCTCCCCCCAAGGGACATTAGAACCCTGAGTAGTTCGAGGGTAAGAGCAACTTAAGATAGACTGTTGTGGGGTCATTTGGTTTGAGTTATCATTTTTCTGATTTATATTCCTAGAATTTTTATCAGTCCTAAACTTGTGATTCCTGAAATCATTATTATAATTATTATTTGTACAATTATTTCTGTAGTTATTATTCAATTGGGTATTATTTCTGATTGCCTGAAACAAATTCCTACAGTTCACGATTATGTGGCCCTTCTTCTCACAGACATGGCTGGTAAAGAATTGATAGTTACATTCTTGGAGAAGGGTAAGTGCTATTGGTTGAGTATCATGCCCTTTTTCTTGTTTATCCATTCTATCATTTAAGATATTAGTTCCTTCTGAATCTTGCCCAGAAAATCATTAGTCTCTTCCTCATTTCCTTTATGGCCTTTAGAGAAAAAAACAGCAGTACTCCTCAACTCTTCAAGATCCATCTCAGGCCACCTTGAGCAATACATTTTAAAGTAATCCTGGACCACTCTACAACACTTGTTGACAAATTGTGACCCTATTTGCCTAATATCCTTTTCAGTAGGAATGTCAAGGTCCAGGTATCTACCTCCTAGCTCAATGAGACTATCTATGAATTGGGAGGATGTCTCATCATCTGATTATGTAAGGCATCCAAATTCAGCCTCCTGGAGCATTCTTGCATTGCTTTAAGAATGGCATCCCTAGCACAATTTAATTGTACATATTCTTCAGAGTTATATTCCCATTTAGGATCCTGAGATGGCCAGTGTGCTACCTTGTGCCCTCGGAGTTTGTTAACATGAGAGATGATCTTATTCCTCTCACATTCTGTTAGGAAGGCCTGGAGCAATTTTTCAACATCTTTATAAGAAGAGTCATAATGAAAAAAAATCAGCCATCTTTTTTATTACTGCTATTGGTTCTTCTTCATAAGTAGGAGTATCTTGTTTTAATTCCTTCATATCTTGGGGTGTGAAAGACATATGTTGTTTTAATGTTACCACATCCCCATCATGTTCTATTGTGGACACTTCCCTTAAGAGGAAAAGGCCATCATAGGACACAGAATCAGTCTGTGGTTTTGGTTTCTTTGGAGTTGTTTTCGTGCTAACTGAGGCAGTATGGGTAGGAATTGGAACGGCAGGAAGACAAAGTTTCCTTGGGGCTGGTGTAAAGATGTAATGCAGGCCAGGGCATTCTGGAACTTTGCAGTTGGAACTCTGAGGAGGCAGCACCAGTGACTATTGGTGAGGAGCAGAGGGTTCTGTGTCAGAAGAGCTAGAAGGAACAGCTTTGGAGGGATGCCAAGGTTGGGGGTGTATTTTTGCTGTGTGACACTCTGAAGTGAGCCCTGGAGGTTTTTCCTCAGACTTACTAAGGAGACTTGCAGTTACTCTGGATTTATGGTGGTTCCTGAAGTTCATTGAAATCCAACAACAGTTTCAATTGAGATGGGCAGGGTTGCCTGGACTTCTGTTGGGGAACTGGTCCCTGGACCCCATTTGTTTTGGGCTTTGCCCTACAATATCCCCTATGAATGTAATATCATTCATAGTATAGACATAAAATCTTGGCCATAGGACAATGAAGCTGCTTTTGAGGAACACAAAAATGAGATTCTCAGAGTCGGAATCTCTGTGGATACCTGGCACAGTCAAGGACTGGGGGAGATTAGGAAATTACCCTACACCCTTTTTCATGTGAACCCCATTTCCATTTCTTTGTTATCAATTTTTAAATTAAAATCCTTTAGTTCTCTACTCAGATCTGTGTGTATCCTATTGGTGGGAGGCAGACTGACCTCCATTTCAGCCTGACCTATAGCTAGGAAATAGGGGGAGGTTTCTGGGTACCCTGACTGGCACCAACATCCTAGCAGTGTTACATTCAATATCTCTTGAGCAGATAACTTCCCTTTTACTCATCAACCCTGGCACAATATTGCAGTGACCCCATTTTCTCAATAATCCCTATTTTTGTCTCCCGTGAAGGAGGGGTGGCTGAGAGGGAGGAAAGGACATTGTACATCTTTCTAGTGGGTTACCAAGTACCCCTCAAACTTCCTAATCACCCCTCTTCTTACAAGTGGCCAGCCAGGTGTGAAGAACTAGAAGAAAGAGTAAATTTAATAAGAATCCTTGTGAGAAAGATAGGTGGCAGCCATATTGGGGAGGGCTCAATATAGCAACTCTCAAGGGACATATTTCTCTTGAGAAGAAATTTAATAGATATACTTAAAGGCAGTCATCAAAGCCTAACTATGGAATGGGCAATTGACAAAACTCTCTTTATATTGATCAGTAGCTCCTTAATGCTATATTCTTTTTGGAGCATAGTCTATGGGCTGTGGATAGAAACTATTCCACATTATTTGTTACAACTTATACACCTGGTGGACACATACCATTGGCTGAAGCTACAGCTAAAAAAAGTTTTTGCATTCATATCTACAACCATGGCTGTTCCCAGCAAGACCTTGCTATTAGCAGTCTGCTGATAGATTTTAGCCACTAAAGTAGTTTAATCCATCCCTATATCCAGGGGTGGACATTTATAGATCTTAGAGGCAGTTTAACAAATTCCCTTCACTCCCCATCCCACTTAATCATTAAACAGTTCAGTTATCACAATCCTGCCTTGTATGTCCTCATCCAGACACCTAGGTTGACACGTTGAACCCACTGTATATTCAAGGTGTTTTCCCTGGTTGTTATTTAGTTTTCGCTGAATCCAGCCACTCCAAGCTAAGTGTTATTACTTGTATTTATTCATTTACCCATTCCAGTTCCCTTTATTCAGTTTACTCATTTAACTGACACACCAAAACCATTTTACCACTAACAGTTTTGGCACCCCACTTCTCCCACTTTAATTAGTTATTTATTCAGTCACTTACTTCAACCCTCAATGTATAATTATAGCCACCTTGGTATAGCCACCAAGGTAATTAAGCCCAGTTCCACTGTGTCCATTACCTTTATAATTTGGAAGATCTGGATCATGCTATTTCTCAACAATATCTTTTCCAATTGAAGTAAATGGTTCCTCAATACACATACACCTTAAAGGTAATCTAGGTTTTCCTGCAAAGTAACCCTAAATCCAGGAGCTGGACAGATCTAAAGTGATCCTAGGCTGGCCATCCAATCTGGGAGGGAGAGAGGGAGAAAGGGAGGGAGCGAGGAGGAGTTTAACCTCTCTTTTATAAAGGAACCTTCCCCTGCCCTCCCAGTGCGAAATTTCTGCTCCTAGGTGTCCAGGGCACCCAATATGCAGCTTGTTGTTTTGGGCTGGGAGCTTGTTTTCCGCCCCCTCTGCCCATGGCTTCGGTGATCAGGAGTGTGTTTGGAAACCTGCCAGATGGAACAGGGATTGTAGAGAACTTCCAGCTGCAGTCAGACCTGCTGAGGGTGGAGATTATCTCCCTACGCTGCATCATCACTGCTTTGGAGGTGAAAGACAGGGATGGGAAATTCTCGGATGTGGTGTTGGGATTTTCCCAGCTCAAAGGGTATTTCAAAAAGCATCTGTACTTTGGAGCAGTAGTTGGACGAGTGGCTAACTGGGATTGCCAAAGGGACATTCACTATAGTTGGGAAGGGATACAAGTTGGCCATTAACAAAGAACCTAATAGTCTACATGGAGGACTTAAAGGATTTGAAAAGGTCCTTTGGACCCCTCAGGTGTTAACAAAAGGCATTCAATTCTCCAGGATCAGTCCAGATGATGAGGAAGGCTACCCTGCGAGTTGAAAGTTTGGGTCAAGTACACACTTGATGGGGGTGCAGTTAACAGTGAATTACAAAGCCCAGACCAGCAGCACTACAACTGTCAACATGACCAACCACTCCTTCTTCAACCTGGCAGGCCAGGGTTCTCCAAATATATATGATCATGAAATCTGTATAGATGCTGAAGCTTATTTGCCTGTGGATGATACTCTGATCCCAACTGGAAAAGTGGAATCTGTGCAGGGGACTGCATTTGACCTGAGAAAGTCCCTGGTACTTGGAAAGCACTTTGAGAAATTCCAGATCAGTGGTTTTGACCATAACTTCTGTCTGAAGGACTCACAAGAGAAGTGTTTTTGTGCAAGGGTCTGTCATCCTCCGACTGGATGGACACTAGAAGTATATACAACTCAACCCGGGGTTCAGATTTACACGGCCAATTTTCTGAATGGAACACTGAAGAGAAAGGGGGTGCTGTGTACCCCAAACACTCAGGCTTTGACCTTGAGACCCAGAACTGGCCAGATGCAGTCAATAAGCCACATTTTCCTAGTGTACTGCTCCAGCCAGGTGAAGAGTATAACCACACTACTTGGTTCAGTCTTTCTGGGGCCTAAGGAGGTTCACACTGGCCCTACTGGATGAAGAGCATGGATAATGGAGATAAACCAAAAGCCTCTTTGGTGACTCAGGTTTCCCCTTCATTAAAGGGGATATATATGTTTCAAGGAACTGAAAGTAATCAAATGGGTTGAAGTAATCAAAATGATAGCTGTTAGGTTAATTAGTCAGATTTTTAATACTGGTGATCTAAAATAACTGAACTCCAGACTGTGCTTAAAAGACAGCTCTGGAGCCTGTGCTAATGAGGGCAACAAGGAATACCATTCACTGTGATCCAAGATCTCTCCCCCTTGACTAGGTAAAATAACTGGGGACCATTTAAATCTTGACTTTACATTTTTCTTCTTTCCCTCTTTTTTTATCCCTTTCTCCCCATGCCTAAAATTTGAGTAAGGAGTTTCCGACTCCTTTTCTGGCTATTACATTGTTATCCCACTTTACTTTCATAAAAATTGCTCCTGAGTCACCAAGAGATCCAAACTAGGGACATTAGGTACTTGTATTTTATAATAACTGCCTATAAGGTGGTAGGAAAATGAGTTTAACCCATCTATAAGGTCAACAAAACTGTAATATCTTCCTCAATTTGGTAAGAGTTAAATAGACTAAACTAAAAACTTCATGGAGTTGATCTCTTGGGAGTAGAGTCGGGTATTAGATACCAACTCTATGTCTAGGTGCCAGGAAGTTTTATTTTCTAGAATAACAGAATTGCCAGTATTTGTATTGTGTTGATGATTTTTAGAATAAGAGAAATGCCAGATGACTTTGTTATGCACTTGTGCTGATTCTGAATAAAACAAAATTTTGCAGGTTAAAATAAAATAAAATAAAGACAATCTTGTCCATTACCCTCTTTTTATAGTGGAGGAAGCAAAAATCTAACCTAAATGTCTTCCAGGAAGTCAAACAAATAGGATTTTTAAAAAGTAAGATTCAAATCCAGTTCTCCTTATACTATCTATGGCTTTTCATTTTATCTTGACTACTTTTCTGTAAAAAAATGCAAGTTTGCTATTTTTAAACCTTTATGTTCATAGAATTGATATTAAGTATCAGTCCCAAAGCATACTAGTAGAAAATGCTAGGTAGTTGTGGTTGTGTCCTGTGCTAGGTCACACAACCAGGAAGGGTCTCAGTCAATATTTAAACACAGAACCCTACATCTCTCGTTCTAACTCTTCATCCACATAACCATCAAGATTCCCCCAACATTTATTATTGAGGAAAATTCCCTTTTGAGCTGATGGGAGTTGAGCATCAGGTGATTTAAAAAATATTTACTACTCTATTATTGCACAAAAATGCCTAGGTAACTTCCTCTTTCCCTTCTCTATGCTCCATTAGGGAAAGCATTTTTTGATAAAAATATATATTTACATGTAAAATCATGGTTCCTTTATTTCTATATATCAGTTTTTCCTTTGGAGGTGGACATACACAAGTCCTTCAAACAGTATTTCTGATGCTATATATAATGTCCTCTTGGTTCCACTCATTTCATTCATCATAACTCCTTTTAGCTCTCTCCATTTCCTTTAAATGATTTGTTCATCATTTCTTATGGTACAGTAGTATTGCATCATAATCATATAACAAATTTGTTTAGGTTTTACCCTATTGATGAACATCCCTTGCATTTCCAGCAAGTTCATATCACAAAGATAACTCAAATAAATATTTTAGAAAATAAAGAATCCTTTACATTTTCCATGATTATCATAGGAAATTTACTTAATAGTGGTATTATTGGATCAAAAGGCATATATACACATATAACACTATAGTTATAGTTCTCCAAAATGGTTGGATCATTTCAGAGTTCCCCCAGTAGTATATTAGTGTCCCCAGTGCTTTTGACAGAAAGTTTGAGGGAAGCATGTGGATATGTCCCTTGGTACTTCATAGAGTACTGGTGAAATTTTGTGGAGGAGTTGTTCAATTTGAACTATGTAGGACTCCATTTTATGCTGTCCTACTAAATGGAATCAGATCAGACAGCCTTTCCCATTTTTTTCTACTTGGAAGGACACATCAGAGTTCAGTAGAGTTAACAGAAGACTTTCATCCTTGGTAGAGAAGGATTTAGGCCATGGAATAGCAAATGGCTGCCTAGGACACAGACATATGCAGTTTTCTGATGATAGTCAGCCATTGTCTGTTCTGGCACTCCTGGGCATCTCCACTGTGTCTATCATCACTAGAATTTTCTCTGCTATCACATTTCATACTTCATCTCTTCAGACTCACCTGCTATGTATTTGGCTTTCCATTACTGGGATTCAGGGACTAGAATGTCTCTCTTCATTAGGATGACTCATGGCCATAAGCTCTAAATGATGACGGCCATCTAAAGAGATGGCCAGACCATCCTAATGCTCCCAGGATCAGATTGTCTTTTCAAAAATGTATCAAGGAATAAATGGACTGATATTAAGTGTCTAATCTGGAAATCTGGCTCTGATAGAAAGTCATAGTCCTTTATACTTAAATTGGAAATTTCTTTTTCTCTTTGACTTGACTTGAAACTGATTTTGATTATGAACCATGGGCCACCTTCCTGTACCACATTACTCTAGTAGCTTACCTGTCACTAGAAAGCCACAGTGACTCTGTGGCTATATTTGAGCACTGGCAGACTTCTCTATTGTTCTCTATTCAAATGACATCTAAGACTAGATTTCACAGTTTATAATTGTTTCAATAATTAGTGGCATAGGAAGGGGATTTTCCTTGTGAATTTCCTTCCTCAGGGTATCCAGTATAAACAGCTGTTTGGTGGAGACAAAAATTATGTATAGAAATATTAGAGGGCCCTGTCTCATATCAAATTATAATCCATTTCCACACATAAGTTTATGTCATACCTCACCACACATATAAAGGCAACCAAACATAATCTCTCCTTCAAGCATTCACTCATTTCTAATATTGCTCTGACTATGATGCCTTACTAGGTTTTGTAGTGGATAGAGTGTAGGGTCTAGAATCAGGAAATCCTGCATATTAAATACAGCCTCAGACACTTATTAGCTAAGTGACCCTAGGCATGTCACCTATGATCTGCCTGTGTGACTTTATATTTTATTTATTTTTATTTTTTATTTTTATTTGTTTTATTATTAAACCCTTAACTTCTGTGTATTGGCTCCTAGGTGGAAGAGTGGTAAGGATGGGCAATGGGGGTCAAGTGACTTGCCCAGGGTCACACAGCTGGGAAGTGTCTGAGGCCGGATTTGAACCTAGGACCTCCCATCTCTAGGTCTGATTATCAATCCACTGACCTACCCAGCTGCCCCCATGACTTTATATTTTAAAAAAGGAAAATATCTCCAAGAGTTGTTGTAAGGATCAAATGAAATCTTAAGTATAAAGGATAAATACATAGTGTATAGAAACTGAGATCTTCATGATGGTCATTATTATTTTATTATTTTTCATCTCAATCATCCAGATATAGTTTTTCTCCTGAGCTGACCATCCCACCATTCCCCAAATTCAGGCTAACTTTCTCCATCTATTAATCACCTAAAGTAGTAAAACTCCCACCTTGAATTTACTTCCTGAATCACAGTCTTTCTGTGATTGAACCTCTGTCAGTTGAGAGTACCTTCTTCAAACATACCTTCATCTACAACATCTTATTCAGTTACAAAATTTAGGCCCTGAATATCTCCATTTCCTTCTTAATACATATGTAATCTGAACAAGATCATAGATTTTGTCCTATAATGTATAGTGGATAGCATCTGTAACAATCATTTAATTGTAGAAATAAAGGCATTATGGACCACAAAATGAAATGACTTCCCCAAGGTCAGACAGATAATAAGTAGCAGAGATAATATTTGAACCCTAGTCCTCTGACCCCATATTAATTATTCTTTTTTTCTAATTGCCTTTCAAATCATAGACAAGATAAGAAGGACCTCTTATGCCATCTAAACTTATCATATTACCAGTATAGGGAAATGGAAACCAATGGAAGTTATGTTATACACAGGATCACACAGCTACTGTGTATATGAAATATAATTTAACTTTGAAGTTTTCCTGACTCCGTGTCCAGTGCTCTATCCAGTATACCACAATAGAGCAAGTGTACTTTGAGGTGTGTGGATGTCCAAGGAGGGCTAGCATCGCTCCTATGAAGACTTGCAGAGACTTCTTAAAATTCATTATCCACCTTTGGTGTTCACCTGGCAGTCAATTCTCACTTGAGCCCAAGAAGCTGTGGCATGAACACTAGCAGTTGAACAAAACCAGGCTGAAGATCACTAATGGGTCATCAATGTATTAGTTAGTTATAGAGGTGTTTACCCCAAATGAGTAAGTCATTCCTCTGCTGGAATGGGTGGATACAAATAATTTTTTCCATGACTATGAAGGTGACAAAAGTAGGAGCTATGATAGAGTGTTCAGAAATTGGACAGATATCAATGATGTCTGTATCATCTATTAACTTTGGGGTCATGCCCCATCATCCTGATTTTGCCTTATCATTTTACTTCAATGACTCTGGACAAGGAAGTGAAAGTAATCATTTTGTTTAACTCAGTGTCACTTAAATCCAGTTTATGGGAAAGTCTAGACATCATCTGGTGATGTCATTAGTTCTCTTCAAGAAAGAACAAACAACAGCAACAACAGTATTGTGGGGAAAACACTGCCTAAGAGTAACTAGTATAGGGATTTAATTTATGGTTTGATTAAATATAAGAGAATGTGTTTGCTGATATTATGAAAATTAATATATCTCAAGGGAAAATTATTTTTAGTCATTTATTTGCAAAAAAGAAGGGAAGGAGTGAAAGGAGAAGAATGTTAAGGAAGATAGAGAAATTATCTAACTTAACACAATAAATGTTTGCTCCAGCTCCTGGCTCAAACCAGGCCAGGCAAATTAGCCCTCAGCCAGAGGGCCCAGTGATGAATGCTCAGGTGGCCTCCTCCAAGAAGAGGAGGCCTCTCTGAAAACTCATCTCTCCAGAGTCCAGGAAAGGAGTCATCTTTTTACTCACCTAAGTAGTGTCTCCAAAAAAGGAGAAGATCCAAGAGCTGCCCAACCACATGTAGTTGAAGTGCCAGAGTCCCAGCTCCTCCACAATCCAGATTCAGGGCAAAGAAGGTGCTCAGAGGAAATTTTTGTTACTTTTAAAGACCCTTCTTCATGTCACTTCCTGTTCCATCCTCAACTTTACAAGGACCAATTAGAGGCTTTCAAATTGTTTAACACTGCCCAAGGGGGCAATCAGTCGCTTTTGAAGGTATAAACCACTTTAATAAGGGTGTGTAAACTTTTCCTACTTAACTGTTATGTAGTGGGGTATTGGCTTCTATTGATTAAATTTAAAAGTAAGAAGGGGAGAGTCAATCCCATTTTCACACTACATGGATATCCAAAATCTGTTCTTTGCAATATCAACTTGGGCAAGTCATATAACTCCAACAAGTCTCAGCAGTCACATTTCATTCTTTGGTTGTTTCTTGATTGATCAAATGAAGGAGTTGAACTACATAGCTAATGAGTGAGGTTCCTTCCACTTCTACATCTATGATCCTACATATTAATCCAGCTGATGACCATCCCCATATCACGTTGTATAATATATGGAGGGCACCAAGGACATAAGATGAACAAAGAGAAAGAAAACCATGAGCATCCCTTGTGGCTGTATTTCTTGTCTAATGCAAGTTGGCTAACAGAAGCTTTTTGCTTCTGCAATTTCAAATGGTGACAAAAAGGCAGTTAGAGGTTTTAGAATCTTCAGAAAGACAGTTGGAAGCCCGAGGCTATAAATAGGGCTGAAGTTCCAACTAAGGAGGCTTTTGCCTTTTGGCTTTCACGTTAGCTGGAGGCTTTTGCTTTTTGAGCTCTGGCTTAGGCTGTTGGCCTCATCTTTTCAGCTCAGCTTTGGCCTTTAACTTCAGCCTTGGCCTGTGCTTATTTTGTCTTGAGGAAATTTAGACCTATCTGATTTCTCTGGACCTCTCCCTGATCTCTCTTCATTTACATCCCTCCCTTTCCCCTGAATTTCCCTTTGTGCTCTGAGAAGAAGGGAGGGCTTGGTGATTGAATATTGTGGTTTTAGTTTCTGTAGGCAAATAGGGCATCCTCAGATAAGTCACCCCTAGTTTTAGTGATTTGACAAAGGCTTTACTTAAAAGGCATTCAAACCTTCCTGACTGGAATAGCCAGACTCTTTCAGTCTAAACCTCACCTGTGTCCCATCCCCCACCATCAGCCCTCTAACTAACAGCAGTTAGGAAAACCTGAACCTCTTTCCCTCTGATTAACCTGATATTGATAAATCCCCTTTGTTACCTATTCAAAGCCTCTGGTGAATCATTGTATTGAAGATTAAGGCAAGGGATAAAGAGGGAAGAAATCATTTTCTTTTTATTTCTTGAGGGAACTGTGGGCATCCATCTTGGCAGGAAGTCATTACCCAAGACTTCCTGAAGCCATCAGTTTCACAGGCAGGGAGGAGCCTTTTCAACTCCTCCCTCAAGAGACATTAGAAACTAACAAGAGAAAAACCCCAGCCTTGATCTAAATATTTCTTACTAGCCTAATTCCTCCCTGTATCCTCTGTCTCAAGCCTCAGTGAATAAATCTGTTTAAGCTGCCTGCTGCCCTCCTATCTACTCCATTTCCATTATCTCCTATATACCTTCCCTTACCTTCATTACTCCTCCAATCACCTTATAATCACCTATTTCCCCATTATCCCTCCTCACTGCCCAAATTGCCCTGACAGCTGCACAGATTACCTACGTTTTGAAAATACTTGTTACTCTTTCATCGAGGTTCCCATGAATTCTATATGACCTCAAGAGCCAAATACAAGTTTTTTTATGTTTTAGTGGGCTGCTTAGGAAAGATCATTGCAATACTTACTGGTTTGTTTGGAAATCTCCCCTTCTGAACATGAAGAACAGTCAAAGCCACAGACATGCTCTCCCTCCCATGGGGTTTTCATGAATCCAAGGCCAAAGCTTTCACTGCATACAGCATGAGGAGGATGAATAGTGAGATGAAAAGAAAATACATTAAGGATCTGCACCTTAACAACATGTGGTGAAGTAGATTATTTTTTGAGAATTGTGTCAATTTTTAGCCAAGGCAATGAATCTTATTTTATTAATGAGCTATTGAACTTCTTCCAGGTTAATTAGTCAATGAGCATATGTAAGAGAATACCCACTATACATGTATTCAAGAGATATAATTTCAATTCCTATTCATGAGTAGCCAAGTGACTTTGGCTGAGCTACTGCTCTGCTTTGTGTTTCAGATTCTTCATTTGAAAAAAAAAGAGATTGTTGGACTCCAAAGGTCTCTTTCAGGTAAAATATTCTATAATTCTAGGTATAATTATGACCACTTTTAAAACCCTAATGGTTAAAAAAAGCAGAATAATGAACTAAAATATGAACATTAATTGTCTTTCACATATGATGTAAGGCACTCAAAGGCTGTGATGGAATTCATTTTTCTATGAAACATAAAGAATAAATCCCACAGTCTTCGTAAATACAATTTGGCAAATCAAATTGTTTTGGAATATTTAGGAATGTAGTTAATTTTATAAAATAAATTAGCTGAAGTCATTAGAGAAAACTTCAAGAGAATGAATGACTTTGCTTTCACTGAAGTCAAATAAATAGACCATGTAACAATGCAGATTATGAAATATTGCACAGTGTGGGAAAATTGGGTGTATTGACTACTACTATTTTTTCTTAGTCTTCCTGGGGAAAAAAAGTAAAACGGAACTAGATGAAGATTTTCTCTACAAAAATGGCTATATATGAATTAATAAGAATGTTTAATATTTATGTAGGATTTTAACCTTAAAGTTATTTGTTTAGTTAACCTAAGAAATAAGAAGCTTTGAATTGGAAGCTTTGAATTAAAACTGAGATTGTTTCTGACCTTCAGCTCATTCCAGCCCCACAATATGGCTTCTTTATGAATGAAAAAATCTTGACCATAGGGAGCATTTGGAATAAACTGTCCCACTTTAACCAGAGTGTCAGTCCCATTTTGAAAAAACAAGTACTCCGAAACGTTATAATGGACTACAGAATTTCCTGTACCATGCAAAAAGACTTGGTCACCAATATTATTGTGAAAGTGGATTTTCTTCAGAAAATTGTGGAGCTGAAAGGGAAGAAAAATATCAATTGCTGCCTAGTGCCCAAAGACAGGGGTCTTACCAAAGTATGACATATGGCCTATATAGGCGATCCCAGTACTCATGGCCTGAAGTTAGTGCTCTTGTTTCATGTGAATAATAAATATCTTGGTTTCTGTAAGAACCAGTCTAGACAGTAGATTCTGTTTTCTATGATATACTTTCATGGTTTCAGGAGGAAGGACACTGATTTTTCTTGACACTATTAGATGTTGAAGAAATGTTGGCTAAAAAGATGTTAATTGAAATCTAAGTTAGAGATTCCATTCATCCTGGCATGTAGTGCTGACACATCACTCTAGACTGTGTTATTTTTTAAAATGATGAAGGCTGGTATTATGAGGAAAACTAATATTTTATTTAGGCCCTTGTTGGTAGAATAAAATCGACCATGAGCCTGTAAAAATTTCAAATTGCTGCCTAAGTCATTACGTTCCCCTATCTTCCCTCATCTTGTCTGTGTAGCAGAAGAGCACGAGCTCAGGTAGCCAAGAAGAAGTCAAAACTGACTTCCCAATATTTAAAGCCAGGCTTTACCTTGAAGATGTCATCCAAAACAGGAAACCCATTGGACCATGGAAAATGTAGTTTCAAAGTCCCCCACATGTCCACAGGAAGTTGACATATATCTACATATTTTGAGGTTTAATACCTCTAAAATGGAACCCCAGAAATTCTAAGTAACACAAGTGGCAAAGAATTCACAAAGATCTAAAACCCACACTTGGTCTAGGTTCATATTAATAGTTTGGTTTGTGTTCAAGAGACATCACATTTAGATACCATTTCATGAAAAAAAATGTCATTATATTTCATCTTATTTTCTTTACACACTACATTATAACTAGCCATTCTTTTTGCTATGGCTTGAATTCTATATGATATCTCTATCTCCTGCCCCTCTATTTTACCCTTGACTACTTCTTAATAGAATGCATTTATTCAACCTTTTAGACAAAATTTAGATTAGACATTGTCTCCCTTTTGTATTTATTTCGATTAAATTCACATATGTACATAATTTCTTTCCCATAATTTCTTTTTCCTTGATTCATTGATGTATAAGCTGTACCCAGAACAATAGCTAGTACAGATTGTGCCCTTAATGTTACCTGCCATGGCTGAGGCACCCAGGTTTCTCCATCTCTTAGAAATTCTCTCTCTGATGTCACCAGGAGCATTTCATGCAGGGCTCTGGCCACAGCATGCACAGCATTGTAGATGGTATAACTCAGACCAGACATTGCCATATCAAAAATGTGTAGAGGAAGAGTTTCCAAGGAGGCATTGGGGGAGCATTCATTTAATTCCTCATTTTCAAGTTTCTCCAAGTCTTTGAATGCTGAGAACAAGAAGTCCTTGAGTAAAGAGTCCTCTGGGTATTGGGCAGGGTTCATTACGCTGAGAAAGAACTTGAAAGCAGGTATGTCCTTTGTCATCTGGGAAAATGAAAGTGCTCCATGGAAACTGTGCCCATCATTCCACTGGTGTCTCATGGTTATGTCCCAATGAGAAGTGGTGATCCAGACTTTCTTTAGGATATAATGAAGAATAGGCTGTGAGTATCTAAGGATCATGAGTGAATCTGTGTCACCATGAATGATGATGATGACTCTGAGGATTGTAAGATACGTGGCACGAACATATCTTGAGATTCTGTGTGTCTTCTCTCACTGACTGGGAGCTTCTCGGTGTAAGTCAGACAGATGTCATGCTTAATCATGTCCCCTCTTAGGTTCCAAAGGAATTCTTCACCTCTCATATTATCTGTGGTCACCAGACCTACCCAAGTCCATTCAAATTGTACCACTAATTGGACAATACCATGGTGTAGGGAGGAGTCCCTTTGGGCCATCTGGTAGAGAGAAGAAAACTGGGCTTTGTTACTCAGCTTTGAATCAAAAGGCCCATAGCTGATCTGGATGAGAAAGAAACATGGGGCATTTTGGTTTCTGCACCTTCTATATTGTTGAGCAAATTTCAGCAAAGTATAAATTATGAGTAAATTATGTTGTGTTAGAAGAAAGGTGGTGGATTTAAGAATTCCCTATTTAAATTTACAACAATATCTAAATTAGTTTACTTATTTGGTATGAAGCTACTAAAAAATCTCTTCACATATGTAGAAAAACAATAATTAAATTGATGTGGAAGAAAAATATCAATAATCTCAAGGGAAACTATGAAAATAACTAGCAAGGATCTAGTAATAACATCTCAAACTTTACTGAGAGGTAGTAATCATTGAAACCATTTGATAGTATATGATAAATATAGGTTAGTTAATGGAATAGATGAGCTATACAACATATTGAAGTAAATTATCATAGTACCACAAAGTTTGATAACTCTAAAGACTTCAGCTACTAAAGGTAAGAACCTACTATTCATAAAAAGTGCTATGAAAAGTGGAAAATAGTCTTATAGTAAAAAGCTATATAGTTCAAAATCATACACAATTTGCCAAGATAACCTACAGGAAGATGTATACTTTAAACATAAAGGACAACATAGAAAAATACATTTCTGGAACAAATAAAAAAATACTTCTTAGATTAGTGGATCATGAAAGTACTCATGATCAACATGTGATCAATGACCATAGATGACAGATTGGGAATTCTGAGAACATAAAATTATAAAATTTTTGCAGAAATGATAGCAGGAAAATTAGAATAGAAATATGTAATTGGTAGGATTGTCTTTGAAATAAGTTTCTTGGATAAAAGGTTCATTTTCAAGATATCTGAGAAATAGATTCACCTTTTTTGGAAGAATACTTACTGTCAAAGAGATAAATAATTAAAGGAATAACTAGGTAGTTTTAAGGAAGGAATGGATAATGATCATTAGAACCAGGAATGTGGGGGCAGTTGGGTCGCTCAGTGAATTGAGAGCCAGGCCTAGAGGTCCTGGGTTTAAATCTGGCTTCAGATACTTCCTAACTGTGTGTTCCTGGGCAAGTCACTTGACCCCCATTGCCTATCCCTTACCACTCTGCTGCCTTAGAACCAATACACTGTATTGGTTCTAAGGCAGAAGGTAAGAGTTTTAAAAAAAAACTAAGAATGCACATAAACTGGGAGTGCTGCTACACAAATGGCCTGGCTAGCAAAAGTGGTGTTGGTGGCAGTGGCAGGGGTGGAGTGCAGGACAGGTTGGTTGGGTAGGCCAAGATATTCCATCTGTAGGGAGCCATGTGAGCTGCTGGAGGTAACAGGCAGAGGTTCTACTGCTGTGGTCAAGGCTGCCCTATGCAAACCTGCAAAGAATGAATAACAATAAAACAAATCAACTTAGAAAATGCCATGCAAGCATGGATAAACTATTAAAAGAAATTCAAGCCAGGAGCCAGTGCAGCCATCCCAACCTGGTGACCCAGTACACCTCTTGGGTTGTAAAGGAAGACTTTTCATTGAATATGAAATCATTAAGTGGAAGATCCATGCTGGGTATCATTAAGTATATTGTCTGTTGAGGAGAGCACAAGAATGGAGTCCTAGAAGAATCCATAATAGCTACAATTCTTAAAGAAGTTTTGGAAGGCTTTGATTATCTCCAGAGAAATGGTCAAATTCACAGGGATTGAAAGGCTGGAAATATTCTTTTGAGCCAAATGGTTTGGTGTAAATAGCAGATTCTGGGGTAAGTGCTGCCTTGGCAATGGGAGTTGATGGCTGGCAACCCTTGCTGGTTGGCACCTGAAGTCATGGAACAGGTGAAAGGCTATAACTTCAAGGCTGATGTGTGGAGCTTTGGAATAAAGGCCATGGAATTGGTGACAGGATCTGTACCTTATCACACATATCCTCCTAGGAAAGTTAATGTTGACATTGCACAATGAGCCTCCCACTTTAGAAACAGAAGTGGAAGACAAAGAAATGATGAAAAATATGGGAAGTCCTTTAGAAAATAACTTTCATTTTGTCTTCAAAAAGATCCTTATAAAAGGCTCAGCACAGCAGAACTTTTAAAATGCAAATTCTTCAAGAAAGCCAAGAATAGGGAATATCTGATTGAAAAGGTGCTAACAAGAACACAAGATATAGCACAAAGAGTCAAAAAGGTTAGAAGGGTTCCTGGATTGAGTGGCCGTGTTCACAAGAAAGAAGATGGAGGCTGGGAGTGGAGTGATGAGGAAATGGATGGAAAGAGTGAAGAAGGGAAAGCAGCATTTTCTTTAAAAAAGTCACAAAGAGTAAAAGAATGAAATCCAGAGATTACAATGAATGCCAGCAGTATATGTGAGCAGAGACAGTCACTTTCTATTTAGATTAGTGATGGGCCAGCTACAGCCTGTGGGCCAGATGCAGCCCCCTGAAATGTTCTATCTTGTTGCTGGACATGATTCCTAATCTGAAGAATAAATGAATAGGATACAATACAGTGAAACTTCAAAAGAGTTGCCTTAGAAACAGACTGACAGATGAGCATTTCCTTTCCTTTGGCCCCCTCTTTGAAAAGGTTGTCCATCACTGATCTAGACTAAGTATCCCAGATTGTTAAGTCAGCTAACCTTATTTGTCTTTAAACAGGCTATTGAGTATGGACTCACAAGTGGATTGTCCTTCCCCAAGCCTGGGGTTGGTTTCTTAGGTAAAAAAACCAAAGTCCCAGATGTTAAAATCTTTGGATTACCTCAGCCAAATTGATTCAACACTGCAGGGAAAACCAGATCACCTCCAAGGTATCTTCCAAACCAAAAGAATCTCCAAGTTTCTCCACAAACTGGTCAGGTTACAAGAGCCTTTGGAGCAGCTGTTCTCCCTCCCAGCCCAGTGCAGGAAAATCTGTTAAGTGTCACTTAACTCCCAAACCTCCTCTTCAGTGCCTTCTTATTCCAGAATCTTTTCCCAGGGTTCATGGCTAGATTTTCTTCTCTTCCTTTTAGAGACAATTTTGCATTTTCCCTTATCCCTTATCTCTCTATTCCTACAAACTGACAGTGAATTTTAATTTCCATATATTTATGCATTACACATCTTATCTATAAGGAAAACCATGGTTTGATTATATGCTATTTGCCCTTAATCTCCTGCTATTTGTTTTATATTTTAAAATCCTTACCTTCTGCCTTAGAATCAATACTGTGTATTGGTTCTAAGACAGAAAAGTGGTAAAGGCTAGGCCATGGGGGTTAAATGACTTGCCCAGGGTCACACAGCTTGGAGGTGTCTGAGGTCAGATTTGGACCCAGGACCTCCCATCTCTAGGCCTACCTCTCAATTCACTGAACTACCCAGCTTCCCCCAATCTCCTGCTATTTAAAGGGGGAAAGCTTCAGGTATGACTTTGGAGTATTTGAAACTTCTAGTTTTTGAAATGACTAATTAGGAATTAGTCTAGACACCAATTCACAATCTGATGGTCTGTAGAGAGTGGGAGGTGCCTCGCAGGCAATTATAATCAGAATGTGCCTGAGGCTGATGTATCCTAGAATAGTCCCAGTTCTAGGAGTTTCATATGCATCCAGTACATATATTTGGTTTAAGTTTTGCATTTCTGGGGCTTCTTCCGGCTAGAATATTTTATGAAGTTGCCATTAAACTGGACTGTTAACTAACTCTACCCATCTCTCATTTGACTTCACCTTAAGTGATGATGAGACTTGTTTCTATAAAGATAAAAACTTGAAAATCAAAAGGAAAACAAACAAACAGGAACTGCGCTTTACTTAAAATTCTGTAGAATACCAAAATGGAGAGAAAAAATAGAAAGGACTTTGTCAATTAATTGAGAGGTAAAAATTGCTATTGGGTTTCAAGGATTTTTTGGCCAAACTGGCCTTCTGCTTAACCTGGGACTTAATAGTACCGAACTCATAAAGCCTTTGGATTTTCAGAATTGGAGCATACTGTCAAGGAAGTGGACTCCTTGAACCATGCCATGTCTCTTTCCTAGCATTCCTGAGATAGGGCAGCTCTTTAAATTGTACTTAAAACAGCAAATGTAAATTCTAAGAAAAGTTACTTATAACTGCCTTATCATAATTGTTAAGGGGTTTTAGATCTATTTGCACATATGACAATATTATTTCATTCCATTCTATTGTTTACTCAATGATTACTCAAAGGTGACTGCAAAGATAAAAGGAGAATAAAAGCATATTGAGCAGAAAAAAAATAATAAAAGAATTTGGAACTCAGAAATGTAAGTGAAAGCAACTATGAAGTTGTACCTCATGTTAATCTGATTGGCAAAGTTGACAATGAAAGAAAATGACAAATGTTGGAGGGGATGTGGCAAAACTGACACATTATTGTGGCCCCGAGCTATTTTAGAAAGCCATTTGGAACTATGCCTCAACAGTTCCTAAATCTTGCAAATCCTTTGATACAATGACAATACTATTTTGCATAAACATAAAAGAACTTAAAAAAAAGGAAAAAGACCAATGGATAGAAAACTATTTATACCAGTTCTTTTTATGGAGTCAATGAATTACTGTGAGGGTTCTCATCAGTTTGGGAATAATTGAATGAGTTATGTTACATGAATATGAGGGAATATTATTACTTTTAAATAAAACCAAATAAGATCATTTCAGAAAAAACCCTAAGAAGATGTGTATGAACTTGTGTGAAGTGAAGTACACAATAAATCTAATATCCTAACTTAAATGGATAAATATATACAATAACATAAATGGCTCTGATTAGAAGAAATATCACACTTGTATAATACTTTTATATTAGAAAAAGATTCTAAAGAAAAATGAAAAGAAATTGAATAATCCCTAAATAAGCTACCTAAAAAAATCCCCAGAGCCAGATGTAGTTACAAGTGAATTGTTCCAAATATATGAACAGTTTATTCTAATCTTTTATAAACTGTATGAGAAAATAAGGAAAGCAGGATTCAAAACAAATTGCTTTTGTGATATAAATATTTTGATAATACATAAATGAGGAAGAGATAAAACCAAGAAAGATTATACAACAATTTTCCTAAAAATATTAATAAAAACACTTTAAATAAAATATTAGCAAGGAGATTATTGAAATATGTCAGGAGATCATACACTATAACAGGTGAAATTCATACCAGGAATGGAAGACTGGTTTAATATTAGGAAAACCAGCAGGATAATTGGACATATCAATAGCAAAACCTTAAAAAATGACAGGTTTTTGGTCATCATCTTGGTTGTCCTCTCTTAAGGTGCAATAGTATTTGATTACAATCTTATGTGATCAATTCTTCAGCCATGGCCAAATGGATCATCATCCCTTCGATTTCCAATTATTTGCCACAACAAAACCAAACAGACAATATAAATAATTTTGTGCAAGTAGGTTTTTTTCCCCTACCTTCTGTCTTTTGGGGATACAGACCTAGGAGGGGTATCATTGGATTAAAAAGTAGATATATAGAGCTGTGACAAGACGAAGAACAAAAAAATAGGATGTAGTTGTGGCAATGACCAAGACTGCTCAATGACAAGACAGAGTTTGCCCAGAATCATGAAGCATTTCCCAGTTGATAAATGGTCAAAAGTTTTGAACAAATGGTTTTCAGAAAAAGAAATCAAAGTGATTTATAGTCATTTAAAAGTGCTCTCAAACACTATTAACTAAAATGCCTGTGAGGTATCACTCCATAGTTCTCAGATTGGCTAATGTGACAAAAAGGAACATAAGAAATGATGGAGGGAATGTGGAAAAATTGGGAAACTAATGCTTGTTGATGGAGTTGTGAACTGATTCTATCCTTCTGAAGACTATTTTGAAAAAAAAAATGCCCAAAGGGGTACAAAACTGTGCATAACTTTTGATTAGCTATATTTGTAGAAGTGATATGACTTGGCCACTAACTTTATAGAGAGAGATTATGAGATTATAAATATAGATATTTATAAAGAGAGATTAAAGAAGAAGAGGTAGATACGGTAGACTATGAGATTATGACCATGGGTTACAGGGAGAAGTAAGTGGTTGACTTCAAGGGAAAAAGAAAAGTATAGAGAAGGAGGAGGTTAGGGATAGGGAAGTAGTGAGATTAGGTCTATATCCCAAAGAGATTTTTTTAAAAGGAAAAAGGACCAATAAGTAACTATATATTTATGCAAATTTACATGGTGGCAAAGCATTTGAAATTGAAGAGATCTCCATCAGATGAAGAAGAGCTGAACAAATTAACATTTTGATTGTGATGGTATGTTTTTATGCTTTAAGAAGTAATGAACAGGGTGCTTTCAGAACAGTCCTGGATTGACATGAACTGATACAAAGTGAAATGATGAAAACCAGTAAAACATTGTATATAGTAATATTAATATTGTAATATTCATAATAATGAATATTGTTAATGACATAATGCTTAGAATTTAAGAGATCCATGATTAATTAAAAATGTCATATGAGGAAAACAATTCTGTCCAACTTCAGATAAAGAGTAGGACAAATAGGAATGCAGATCAAAGGAAACCTTAACATTTTTTATAATTTTTTTTCTCCTATTTGGTCTGTTTTCTTTTTCAACAGAATTATAATATAAATATATTCCTCATGATTGCAAAAGTAAAACTGATATCTTATTACTCACTTTGTCAAGTTAGGGGTAAGGGAGTTAAGAATTTTGAGCTCAAAATTTTTAAAAATGAAAATTTAAACTTTTTTTCACATATAATTGGAAAAATAAATATATATATATATATGACAAAAAAAGTCTCACTCCAAACTCCTCCTTTTACATACTTTCATTTTTCTCTTCAAGGCAGCCACTTATTCTTACATATGACACATTCATAGTATCAAAGTCATGTTAGGCTACCTTCCTTTAATCTCCCTAATATACAATTAGAAGTCTTGTCACTTCTACATTAATAACATTATGTATTTATTTTTCCATCCCCACCCTCTCTCCTGGCCTCAGGTCTTGCATCACCAGTTGACTATTAGACATTGTAAACTGAATGTCCTACATCTTAATTCATTTTAAACTCCATCATTCCCAAATTAACTCACTATTCCCCACCCTCAAACTAAGCCTTCCTGAACTTTTTCCCTTCTCCTAATTACCCTATTTCTGTTGAGAATAATAATATCCTTCTAGTCATCTAAATTTAAAATTTTTTATATCATACTCACTACTGAACTACAAGTCAGGGCATTTGGGCTCTTGTCTTAGTTCTGCTTGCAAGGAGCTGTTTGACCTTGGGAAAGCAGCTGCACAGGGACATCTTCAGACTCTGCTGGAGAGAGAGAGGCACTTTGCTCTAGCTTATCTCTAGGATGCTTAAGCACACTAAAAGTTAAATAATAAATTCTATCTTCAGTCATTACTGTCTGGTCATTACTAAAAGATACTCTATGATTCCCAAGACTGAGTGGTTTCAGAAAAGCACAGAAGGTGATTGGCTCAGTATCCCCCACTTGTGGAAACTTGTAGAGCTCCAGCAGTGTCCCCATCTGGACAGACAGAGCTGATGTGGCTCCTCCAATGATACCCACAGGCTGGTCCTGCCACAAGCAGCTATAGTTAGGGATGAGCTGGCCCTGCCCAGACAGCCACTTCAGGGAGCTCTCCAGGGTTCTCTCATCACTGTGGTAGGCATTGTAAACATGGAATCTCAGGCTAGAAATATTGGGTAACAGATTGAGATCCCTGTTGATCTCCTCCACAGCAAATACCAGGACCAGAATCAGCTGGTAATTTTTGCGCAGCCACCTGAGTGATAGAGAGTAGGAAACTAAGAACAAAATACACAAATAAAATTTGTTACACTCGATCTACAAACATTTTTTTAGCATTTAATATGTTCCAGACCTTCCATAATCCTGGGGACAAAAAGAAAAGGAACATTCCCTGCCTGAATGAACTTCTATTCTAATTGGAGAAACAATATATGCACAAATATTTCCTTTCAGTTCCTAAAGACCCTGTATTTGTTTAAGTTATGGCTTAAGCACAAATTTGGAGGCTGTTTTTACATGAATCTTGATCTTCCCAACTTCTCTTGCTTCCATTCTATATTATGTCAGTATAAACAATACCAGGCTTACAATCAAGAAGACTTGAGTTCAAATTCAGCTCTGTGACTTTAGGCAAGTTAATTAACACCCTTTTTTCCTCAGTTCCCTCATATGTAAAATGAGCTGGAGAAGTAAGTAACAAACCAACCTCTCCATTATTATGTTTGCCAGAAAAACATGAAATGGACTCACACAAACTCCAATACAATTAATATCATTGAAAATAACAGTATATTAATAGAGATTCTTTTCATGCACTGTGCATTTTATATGAAAATATTGTCTCCTTAATTAAAATATAAATTCCTGATAAGTTGGGATGGTTAATTTCTTAGTGCTGATTTCTTCTCAGCTGCTCCTAGAACAGTGCCTGGTAAGCAATGGAGCTAAAGAAGTACTTGAATAATTGACTCTTCAGGCAAACCATTCCCATATTCTTGTGCCTTTCCATTAGAATTTGGATTGCAAGGCAGTTTTGCCCCATGAAAAACCACTTCCCTGTTGTTATCTACAAATCAGTCAAAGTGAAGTTTTCCAGGCACTTTTTAAAAACTCATCAGGTGTGGAGGGAACAGCACCCACCACCCCCAGCTCTCAACCAGGATAAATTCTGAGCAGGAAGTGAAAAATAAACTTACACATAAGGGAGGAGAATATAAAAAGAGAATTATATAGTATAATATGATGTAATAGAAACTGTTTCCATATTTTGATGATTGACTGAAGATCAACCCACTAAGCAAAGGAAGGCAGATGAGTGGAGAAAACAGGAAACAGATTATAATGGATAAAGAGATAGAAGGGTAGATGCAGACATGCAGAAACAGAAGTTCATAAGAAAATGCCCAGTCATACATTGACTATTTTTAAATAGTTAAAATAATAGTTTTTAGTAAATAGTGGTTAATAGATAAACATTTTAGTCAAACGTTTCCCATTCTCATTCAGCTCACATCTCCTAGCCATGTACATCTTTTAGCTCTAGAACTCCTAAGTTATTTCACCATGACACTACTGGAACACAAACACCCCTGGAGAAGGTTCTGGATTTGGAAAGCCAAAACTCTGGTTCCTGAGGCCATATTCTTGCCCATTTCTCTTTTGATTTTGAATTTTGACACATTAAATAATTGCTATGTTTCCACAGTTTCCCAGAGGTAGTAAAGGAAGAATAAAACTTTCAATTCAACCATCCAGAGAGCTGTCAGTAATGCAGGGGGCCTGAACTTGACAGAAGATACTAATGAGGCACCCCCACAACCCTGGGAGTTAGGCACAATTTTACATGGAAAGAAATTGAGTCCTAGAGAAGTTAATAATACTATTAATAGCTAGTAGTTATAGAGTTAGTAAATCACTTTTCATATGTGATCTCTGTTGAGATTCACAAAAACCCTGGGGTGTTGATGCTTTTATCTCCACTTTATACTGGAGAAACTGAGGTTCATTGGTATTCATTAGTTTCTTTGAGATTTACAAAATGCTTTACTTAAAAAATTCCATTAGATCAATCAAAAGGCACTGCCAGCTGGTTGAATCATATACCTAGATCTGACACAGATCCCAGAGAGAATATGAAAGAAAATAGGATGAAGTCCCAGCTCTCAGCATTTTTGTCAGCATCACAATAATAAGGAGAACTTCATGAGATAATCAGGCAGACACTTACTTGTAATCTCTACAACTCTTGTCAGGATGACTTTGAAAAAGACTTTCTCCTATGTCATTACTCACTTCTACAGAATGCATGGGGAAAAAGCTCCCAATAACTAGGTCTCCATCCCTGGAAAGGCTGGGACTGGTTTTTAGGAAACAAAGAGGCTTCTCTGTCTTGTGCACAGAAGTTGAGAGCTGTAAAAGCATTACCAGGAGGAAAGGAATCATATAGGAATTTTTTCTCTGAATTGTGGGCAGCATCTCTGTGAATATCAGTTAAAGTCCCAAGCTTACAGGTAGTCAATTAGTGGTTAGTCTAGCACACTGTCACCTCTTTGGTCTTGTCATGATGGAGAATGTCCAGTATCTGAAAAATCACCTCTGAGTGCCAAGACCGATTTTATGTGCCTACAGAAACACAAATAAACATCAGCCAGGCATTTGTTTGGGGGAGTGATGGAAGGAGAGGAGTATTTAAGCATCACTGTTTCTTAGATTAGAAACTTTCTTAATATTCTTGTTTTTAAGAGTTTCTGCATTTTCCCTGACATCAGTCTTCATCCTCAGCCAAGGAGAATTGCTTGGGACCATCTCTGCCTGAGGCATCTCCACCTCTGTCATTGAGTCCAAAAGGAGAACCAAAATAGAAAGGGAAAATATGCTTTTATATCTCTTTCCCTATTCCTGGTAAAGCTCATGGGACTAAACAAACTTTGAATTAATTGAGAAGCTTAATTTATCTGTTTATAATATTTCTTCCTCCTCAGCTGGTGAAACATGGGTGTTCCTGTACCAGCAAGTGGCTATATGGACCCTGGGGCTGAGACATGCTTTTACATCAGGTATAATTCTCCTTGAAGTGATTCTGGGCTTCAGGCAGAAGTCATTGTGAAGTGGCAAGATCAGAAACCCTCAGACATAACAGACCAAGAGGTTGTAAGACCCATAATCTTAATGGATATATACATACATATATATATGAACACTGTATATATTATCACATTTGATTCTCAAAAGACCTTTGAAGGAGGTAATATTATTGTCCCCATTTCATGTATGAAGAGGTAATCACATAGCTAACAAGTGTCTGAGAAATATTTGAACTGAGGTTTTCCTGATTCAAAATCTAATGCTATTAACCATGATACTCACTGTAAGTGGATTACTATAACCTTGGGAAATGCAGTCTAATCCTGGCACAAGTTAGGGTTCTGAGTAATCTCTTCTAGGTACTGTCTCTTGCCATGAATTGCCTACAAGTTTTCCGCCCTTTCTATACCAACTTCCCTATCACAGTAATTTGGTAGTAGAGACTTATAACAGAATAAAATATCAGAGGTGAAAAGTCTCTCCAAAATCATCAGATCTGGCCAATATTCAGGAGCAGAAATCTCCCTTGACAATGGTTCCTCCAAAAACTTGAAATTTTACTCACCTTGAAGCCCCACCATGACACAAATGACTATCCTAGAGAAGTGAAAAATACACAAGGATTTGAGAGATATAAGGACTTCAGAAGGCATTTAATCTAATCCATATTTCAAAGAGAATTTGAGCATCCAAACCCCCATATGATCTCAGTCACCAATTAAAGTTCATTGCTGCACATGTCAACACCTCCTGGGATAATTCATTGCATTTTGAATCATCTCTGTTATGATGTCTTCACTTTATACTGGAATCTACAACTCTATCACCTTAATCCATTCTCCTCTTCAGCATTTCTATATCCAGTCTTCTAGCACTTGAAAATATCTTTAATCTCCACCTAAATATTTTTTTTACAGGATTACCATTTCCATTTCCTTCAATCAGTGTATGTATAATAAATTCAATGGCCCAACAGATCAGGACAAGGTCCTCTCCATCATCCTAGAGCTGGACTTTAACCACAATAGAACATATACTTTTATATATTTAAAAAAATCAATTCATTATATAGGAACAATTAATTAAAATAAACTGTACATTATAAGTAATCTGATTTGCAATTCAGTGATACATTAGAGACTTACAGAGGGCTAGGTTCAAAGAGTATAATATGTTTTTTTCTCAGTTTCCAAAATTGAAAAATTTTCTCATAGGAAAAAATCTGTACTAGACACTTAATTGGATAACAAAGCAAGTGAGCTACTTCAAGAACTGAGTCACCAGATTGGGTAAGTGTCTTTCCATGGATTTCCATAATAAATCATTTGCTAATCCTTTCAATTTCTCAAGTCAAATGCTTCTCACTCTTGCAGTTGGGTTTATTTCTTATACATTCCTGAGTGTTCTCATTGGGCCTCAGCAAAAGCACATAACACTTGGGAATAAAGATGCAGCTTAGTAAGCCAGCACTGGAGGCCAGGATGGAGAAGATCTCTACCACCACCATGGCTTTGCCCTTGGTGCTCTGGTATGTGGACAAGAAGGAGACCCACACACTGCAGAACACCAGCATGCTGAAGGTGATCAACTTGGCTTCATTGAAGGTGTCAGGCAGGCTCCTGGCCAGGAAAGCCACCAGGAAGCTCCCCAGGGCTAGGAAGCCAATGTAGCCCAAGACACAGTAGAAACCAAACACAGAACCTTCATTACATTCCACAATGATTTGATTGGGTTCAGAATGTATGTCTGTGTCTGGGAAGGGGGGAGAGATTCCAAGCCAGATGCAACACAGAGTCACTTGAATCCCAGAGCAAAGGAGTACAATACAGGTGGACACTCCAGATTGTAGCCAAATCTTGTTTCTACTCCCTGGTATTGTAAACTTGAAGGCCAGAAGTACCAAAATTGTTTTTGCTAAAATGGAAGAAACAGCCACAGTGAAGACAAGCCCAAAAGTTGTTTGTCGGAGGAGGCAGATGGCTGCAGTGGGACGGCCAATGAAGAGCAAGGAGCAGAGGAAACACAAAGTGAGGGAGATGAGGAGAGTGTAGCTGAGGGTCCTGTTATTGGCTTTCACTATAGGTGTGTCACAGAACTTCACAAACACCCTGAGAATCAGAGCTGTGAGCACAGAGAAGAAAAGAGCCACACAGGCTAGAGTCATTCCCAGAGGTTCTTTGATATCCAGGAAGGTAATGGCTTTGGGGAGGCAGTGATCTCTCTCCTTGTTTGGATACTCATCTTCAGGACACTTCGTACAATGCTGCATATCTGTAGGGGACAAGAAGCATCTCAGTGTTTTATGAGTGAAGGAATTGGTTATGCCTCTTGGTACTTCATAGAGGGCTGGTTAAATTTTTGTGGATCAGTTGGTCATTTTTGGCCATTTGGAACTCCATTGTGTGCTGACTATTTACTCATGAGCATAAGCTCCAAGCCACTACAGTCATCCCAGGATCAGAATGTCTTTTTAAAAAATGTATCAAGTATTAAATGAACTTATATTAAGTGTCTACTCTGGTAACTTGGTTCTGATACAAAGTCATAGTTTCCTCCCCTCACCCCCTTACTTACAATTAAAAATATCCTTTTCTCCCTAACTTGACTTACAACTAATTTTCAGCCATGGACCCCACACACACCTATACTACACCAGAAATCCACAAAGACTTAGTGGCTATACTTGAGCATTGACAGACTTCTCTTATTTTCTCTTCAAATGACATCTAAGTCCTGTTCTCGCTTTTACAGTCTTTAATTATTTGAATAATTAATGGCATAGGAAGGGAATTTTCATTGTGAATTTCCTTCGTCAAGGTTCCAAGAATAATCAGATTTTCAATGGAGATGAAAATTATGTACAGAGATATTCAATATAGGACCCTATCTCATATCAAATTAAAATCCCCTTCCATACACAACTTTAAATCCTAATTTAATATGTAAAGGGAACCAACCAAAATCTTTCCTTCAAGCATTATCTCATTCTCTACTATTGCTCTGAACATGCTGACTGCCTAGATGTTGTAGTGGATTGAGTGCTGGGTCTGGA
>NC_058130.1:792095357-792113247 GCF_016433145.1 Gracilinanus agilis | reverse complement strand
ATATATATATATAGAGAGAGAGAGAGAGAGAGAGAGAGAGAGAGAGAGAGAGAGAGAGAGCTTAGAACTAGAAGGGTTATGTTACCTAAAATGAGGTTCTCTGTGAGAGAAAGTGGGTTTTACAAAATAGCAGATTCACAATGCACATTCAGATAGAGTACCATAATTTCCAATAGCACATTTTAAAACAATGATGTTTAAAATCATTTACTTGTTACAACTTTTAATCTTGGCTAAGAGTTTCTCAACAAATTCTGTTATTGCTTCCATAGCAAAACATGATATTTAAAAAGAAACCTTCTGGTATAATCATCCTCAGATAAGAATATACAGGAGCTCCTTGGCTTCCTGTTTTACAAAATCCTGGGTAGGAAATGCTTCTACCCATTTAAGGCAATAATTTCTCTTATAATAAAATATATAAAAGCTTATCCTTTAAGACAACAATTCTTAAGGATTTAAAGTAAAAGTTAAAAAATACCTCTTGTAAAATTACAAGGTAATATTCAAAGCATGGAAACTTTCAAGGTTCTTTGCAATTACCAAGACAGTAAATTTTAAAAGATATGTGCTCTATAAATCCAGTAGTATCAGATCAACAAGCTGGTCAAAACCTCTTACCAGTTCTAATAGATTTCTCTCATTATTTGGGAGTTACAATAAAATCATAACAGAATTAGCAGCCACAAACTACATTAACTTAAAATGATTCAGTGTAACAGGAAAATCAACGAAATAAGCAAGATTAATTTACAAAACACTAATTAGCAAAATACAGTAAGATAGTCTCTATAAAAAACAGAAATAAAGCTCATTCAGTTCCGAGGTTTTAAAAGTTTACCCCTGGTTCAATTTAAGGTTCTTTTGATTGAGTTCTGCTGAGTTTAAGGTTTTTTTTAAAGTTCAAAGTTCTGAGCAGGTATGGGGGTGAATATTTCTTCCCCTGAGTTCAGTTTTTAATCACAAGCAAGTCTGAATAGGCCATTCTGCCCCATTAAGGGTAAACGCTAGTTGCTAGGTCCAGAGGATAGCGTCCACTTGGGCTTGGGGTTAGTGGAGAAAAGCTTAAAGTCAGTTTTGTAGAAAATCCCACATGTTGAGCTTGTGTGGGTGGCTAAATTAGGTCTTTAGAGAAACACGTGGAGGGCTAGAAATAGGGAGAAAGGGGAATATACTACCAAAATCTTTAGCGATAGAGCTGAAGCAGTCTCTGGAGATCGAGATCTCGGCAAAGGCAGCAGTTGGGGGGCCTCTCTGTTGGGGCTTGGGATTGTAGTGGAAGGTCAGCACTAGCAGCATCAGCAGCAAGAAAAGCAGCTCAGAGATCACAGGGATTGGAACACTGGCAGGCTTGTAGCATGGCAGGAATGGAGATCAATGGCAGAGACACACTGGCTGGGCTCTGGCCTTTTAGTTTAAAGCCAAAAGCCCAAATCGGCTGGCCTGACCTCCCTCCAAAGGTGGTTTGGGCTGGACTGGCTGGCTGAGTCCCACTAGAGGCAAAAACATGCTGTTGCTATTAGCAAAAGCATGGCAAGGAAAGTCACTTTCCCTTTTAAAAAAGTGCTCAAAAGAGCTGAGCCAGACGGTCAAAAAGCAGCCATGGCTATCATTTCTGAAAGGCTATCTGGAAAATTGAAAATTCGATTTCCAAACTTCGTAAGGTTGCCAAAATTATAAATATTAAAAATAATTATGACTGAAATAATATTATATATTAGTATTTTAATTAAAGCCATACTGATAGATAAAGTTATTAGACCACACGCTTGTAAGAATTCAAAATTGCCGCCCACGCCATTATTGTCTCCCATCTCCTCCCGAGTCTGCTGGCCAAGAGACCACTCCTCCCTAACCCAGGAGATTTAAATTCTTCTCTTTGTGGAGACGCAGGCGTCCCCACGCCCAAAGAACCGGAAACGGAAACCCGTTGGACCACAGGAAATGTAGTTTGACAATTTCCACGTGTCCATAGAAAATATATATACTTTTAGATAGCATCTCCCAAATTTCACTTTTACACCCTATTTCCCAGCTATAAGTCAGGCTAAAATGGAGGTCAGCCTGCCTCCCTTCCTTAAATTGCTCACTCTGCCTCCCACCAAAAGGATACACACAGATCTGACTAGAGAACTAAAGGGTTTTAATTTAAAAATTGATAACAAAGAAATGGAAATGGGGTTCACATGAAAGAGGGTGTAGGGTAATTTCCTAATCTCCCCCTGTCATTGACTATGCCAGGTATTCACAGAGATTCAGATGCTGAGAATCTCATTTTTGTTTCCTCAAATGCAGCTTCATTGTCCTATGGCCAAGATTATATCTATACTATGAATGATATTACATTCATAGGGGATACTGTAGGGCAAAGCTCAAAACAAATGGGGTCCAGGGACCAGCTCCCCAACAGAAGTCCAGACACCCCTGCCCAACTCAATTGAAGCTGTTATTGGATGTTCAATGAACTTCAGGAACCAGCATAAATCCAGAGTAACTGCAAGTCTTCTTAGGAAGTCTGAGGAAAAACCTCCAGGGCTCACTTCAGAGGGTCACACAGCCCAAATACAATCCCTTCCCACCTTGGCATCCCTCCAAAGCTGTTCCTTCTAGCTCTTCTGACCCAGAACCCTCTGCTCCTCACCAATGGTCACTGGTCCTGCCTCCTCAGTGTTCCAACTACAAAGTTCCAGAATGCCCTGGTCTGTATTACATCTTTACACCAGCTCCAAGAAAACTTTGTCTTCCTACCATTCCAATTCCTACCCATACTGTCTCGGTAAGCATGAAAACAACTCCAAAGAAACCAAGACCACAGGCTGATTCTGATTCCTATGATGGCCTTTTCCCCTTAAGGTAAGTGTCCAACATAGGACATGATGGGGATGTGATAACATTAAAACAACATATGTTTTTCTCACCCCAAGATATTAAGGAATTAAAACAAGATACTCCTACTTATGAAGAACCAATATCAGTAATAAAAAAGATGGCTGATTTTTTCCACTATGACCCTTCTTATAAAGATGTTGAAAAATTGCTCCAGGCCTTCCTAACAGAATGTGAGAGGAATAAGATTCTCTCTCATGTTAACAAACTCCAAGGGCACAAGGGAGCACACTTGCCATCTCAGGATCCTAAATGGGAATATGATAACTCTGAAGAATATGTACAATTAAATTGTGCTAGGGATGCCATTCTTAAAGCTATGAAAGAATGCTCCAAAAGGGCGAATTTGAATGTCTTACATAATGAGATGATGACACACCCTTCCAATTCATGGATAGTCTCATTGAGTTAGGAGGTAGATACCTGGACCTGGACCTTTCTACTGAAAAGGATATTAGGCAAATAGGGGTACAATTTGTCAACAAGTGTTGTAGAGTGGTCCAGGATTACTTTAAAATGCATTGCCCAAGGTGGCCTGAGTTGGATCTTGAAGAGTTGAGGAGTACTGCTGTTTTTTTCTCTCAAGTCCATAAAGGAAAACAGAAGAGACTAATGATTTCCTGGGCAAGATTCAGAAGGAACTAATATCTTTAAGAGAAAGAATGGATAAACAAGAAAAAGGGCATGATACTCAACCAATGGCACTTGCTCTTCTCCAAGAATCTATCAATTCCTTACCAGCCACGTCTGTGAGAAGAAGGACCATGTAATTATGAACTGTAGGAATTTGTTCCAGGCAATCAGAAATAATACCCAATTGAATAATAACTATAGAAATAATTGTAGAAGTAATAATTATAATAATGATTTCAGGAATCACAACTTTAGGACTGATAAAAATTCTAGGAATATAAATTGGAAAAATGATAAGTTAAACCAAATTACCCCACAACAGTCTATCTTAAGGGGATCTCACCTTCGAACTACTCAGGGTTCTAATGTCCCTTGGGGGAGCCCAAAGAATTACCCAAAGATTATGAAGGTTTGATGGGGAGAAAGAGTAAGGGCCTTGGAATGAAAAAGTGAAACCTTTAATTTTTCTAGACCCTGATATTTTAATGCCAATTATCCGTATACCTCCCACCACATCACAATGAACCTCATGTAACCTTAAAACTGAGAAATTCATACTATAATTGCCTTTTGGATTTAGGCCCATAAAAATCAATCCTAGTGAGTAAACCAGATGAAAGCTGTAATTCTATTGGCTCTCTAAATGTAGTAGGTTTATCAGGAACACCTCAAAAGGTCCTAAAACATTCTCCTCTCATGGTATGCATGGGAAACCTAACTATAGAGCATTCTTTTCTTTCAATGCCTGGATCCCCTATAAATTTGTTGGGGAGAGATATTTTATGAAGCTTAGAGCCACAATAACTTGCTCTCCAGATGGCTTTATGTCATTAGAAATACCTGAGGAATCTTTAAATTTCCTTCCTGTACTTCTCTCAGAAAGCCAGGAGATGAAATATCCTCCCACCTTGGGAATACCTACTAATATGCCTCAGTCTTTTTGGGCCACATCTTCTTCTGATGTAGACCTACTTAAATCAGCTGTTCCTGTTCAGATTAAAACAAAAGGAGGTTCAGCTCCCTCCATTCCTCAGTGACCTCTATCAAAAGAAGCAATTGAGGGAATCACCCCTCATATTACTCAGTGAGTAATAAATTCATTCATTGAGCAAAGAATAATAATTTTATGCAAATCAGAATACTATACACCTACTTTACCTGTTAGAAGTAAAAAATAGGCCCAGATGGAAAAGTTCAATATCGATTTTTCCTAGATTTGAGGGCTGTAAATAATCATGTCATAAAAATATTCTGTCGTTTTAAACCCAAACACAACAATTTCCTCTATTCCCAGTACATCCACCTACTTTAAAGTAGTAGACTTTTGCTCAGCCTTTTTTTTTGATACCCATTCAAGAGGATTCCAGAAATTTATTTGCCTTTACCTGGAAAAGTTTACACTGGACTTGGGATCATCTGCCTCACTGTTATGTGTAAAGTCCTACCCTCTTTGCACAAATTTTGAGCCATGACACATAATACTACATTTTAAAACAGACAATTAATTAAATATGTGGGTTATTTGCTCTTGGCCTCACCAAATTCCACAGTATGTCAAGAAGATAGTAAACATCTTCTTTTAGAATTACATAAAGGAGGCAACAAGATCTCAAAGGAAAAGGTTCAGTGGTGTCTCCCCAAAGTGGAATATTTAGGGTGCATTTTGACTGCTGGTGCCTTTTCCATTTTCCCCAAGTGCACTGAAAGTATTCAAAAATTGAGGAGTTGAGGAGTAAGGCTGTTTTTGTCTCTAAGGTCCATAAAGAAAAAGACAAAAAGAAAAAAGAAAAACCTACCATTAAGAAACAGTTAAGAGCAATTTTAGGAGCAACAGGGTTAGGTAAACAGCGAATCCCTTGCTATGGGAAATTACTAAGCCCCTTACAGCACTAGCAAGTGATTCAGTCATTGAACCACTTAAATTACAGCCAAGACACCTGTCAGCTCTTTCAAATCTAAAATAGGCTATCCTTTCTGCTACTACTCTAGGCATCCCAGATTCAACAAGCTCTTTACATTGTGTGTAAACAAGTAGAGACAGGTAGCTTTAGGTGTTTTAACTTAAACTTTGGGCAATGGGACTATAAAATTATGTGTGATGCATCTGCAAGATTAAAAGGAGTTGGGAATTGTCAAGGAAACATTATGTTATGATGTGTATTCATAGACAACAGAGCTTTTGTATTATTGTTGAACTCTGTGTCTATTCCTAGTGTATTTTCCTTGTTTCCCTCTTTCCACTTATTTCCTTTCCCCCTTGTTTCTACATGATCTTGCTTTGGTTATCCTTTAAGCATTCAGAGTTCTCTTTAACTGGAGGCATTCCTGAAGTAACAGAAACTTGTAAGTTTGGAAATTTTTGAATTAAGGTTTTTCTCAGAGATTGTTTAGGCTTAAAATCTTTTACTGTTCGGTTTAAGTTTGAATATCCTAGAATGTCAATGCAATCTTTTCTCCATTAACATTTTCATGTGCCATTTCTCTTGGAGGTTTGCTTGTGTCAGTGCTTAAGGATAATGTTCTTTCCTTCCCAATAGTCTCTTGTTTTGCAGTTTCTTTTCTGTCGTTTTCTGTCTTTGTGTGAAACTGCTCAGAACACCCTTTTAAGCTTATCTCTTGTACTGTTGCATTTGGATTTGTCATTTAATTGATCTTTCTGTTTATGTTCTATTTTTATGCTATGATCTTATATATTTGGAACATTCTTGTCATTAAGTGTTGAGGATTTTAAGTTTGAATCTGTTGTTACTGGTATAATATATGCTGCAATTTCCCTATCATTTGTTAGTGCTATAGTCATTATATTTCATTTAAAGTCTGGTGTAAATGCATGTGTATTTTTCTCCTTTCTCTGTGAATCATTGTCTTTTATCCCATAAATTCTGTTTTTGATTTCTATTACATTCATGATCATTTTTTTTTCTTCTATTTGATCACTAGGGCAGAAGGCATTGACCAGAGCTCTGTTCTGAGCCCTTTTCTTTTCTCCCTCCATACTGTTTCACTTGTTGATCTCATCACTTCCATGGATTTAATGATCATCTTTATGTTGATGATTCTCAGATGTACTTATTCAGACCATGACTTTCTCTTGGAATCTGCTCTCTTGTGTTCCCAACTATTTTTGGATAATAAGCTACTTGGAGGTTAGGACTATCTTTCTTTTTTGAATTTGTATTCCTAACAGATACTGTGGTTCCTGTTACAAAGTAGGTGCTTACTAAATATTTGTTGACTGATGGAATGGGGAAACCTTAGACCTAAAATATCTAAAACCCCATTTTATTATCCCCCACCAATAAACTTCCCTGCCTCCTAACTTCCCTGTCACCTATTCTCACAACTTACACGTCATCTTCTAAACCAACTGTCACGTTCCTCCCCTATAACCAACCCATTTCCAAGGTTTTAAAGCAGTTCTGACCTGAGCTTCTCTGGCTTTCTAGGAAGGAACTCTGGTAGGTGATGGCAGGCATGCCCACAGAGAGGCTCTGGGTGCCCTTTTGGGCACACATGCCATAGGATCGCCATCCCTGATCTAGGGCATTGAGAAGCTAGAACACACTTTGAGGTATGAATTAGATAAGGTAATTTTTGAAAAATCTTCACAGATGTGCTGCTTCTTTATTACAGTCAATCAGGTCACAATACTGTGGTGGGGACAATGAACACTTGAGGTCTATGCAGGAACCTCATTTCTGCCTCTATACCTGGACTGAATTTGATGAGCTTGGAGTGCTCTTTCACCTCTCATATTCCATTACAAATTGTGATGGGGCTGTTGGGATGGGAAGGAAAGGGAGCCTGTAAATCATTCATGGCCAGGGCAGCACCCTGAAAGGGTGCCCCTTGGCCCCAGTTATGTTGTTCTTGGATGGCATTGTCCAAAGTTAACACATGGGGCAGACAGGTGAGACAGGTGGTATCTTGGAAAATAGCATTGGCCTTGGAGTCAGGAAAACCTCAGACACATCAGCTGTGACTCAGTTTCCTCAATGGTAAAATGGGGACAATAAAGTATCTTCTTTGCAGGGTTGTTGTGAGGACCATAAGAGATAATACCTCCAGTGTTTTGTAAGCCTTAAAGTGCATAAATATTACCATTATTACAGGCATGTATATATCAATAGTAGAAATTTTGTAAGCTGTAGGCTTAGGTGCCATCGTTGAGAATTTGTGATCTCACTGGCTCCTGCCTGAAGTCCAAGGTCATCTTGGAGAAAATCCTGCCTGATGTAACAGCCTATATCAGCCCCAAAGCCATGGAAGCCCCTTGCTGACACAAGGACCTACATGGATTACAAGCTGAGAAGGAGGAAGCATAACAAACAGGGAAAATAAGCATCTTCAGAAGCTCAAAGCTTCTTTGGTCCCATGTGCTTGAGCAGGCATAGGGAAAGAGACTCCAAAACATAATTTTCTACTTCTATCTTGGTCCTCCCCTTGGACTCAAGGATGGAGCTAGAGATGCCGCAGGCAGAGATGGTCCCCAGAGCATCTCCCCTGCTGATGATGGGGCAGTTGTGATGGAAAAGTCAAACACCTGTCCACTCTCAAAAACAAGAGAACTAAGAGGGAAAACATCCAGTTTACAATGTAGTGCTGCTTAAATTCTCCCCTCATCCCATTACTGCCCCCAAACACAGCCCTGCCTGATGTGTATTTTTGTTTCCTTAGGTATACAGAGTATGTGATAGCACTTCCAGGTAAGGTTCGAAATATTAAATAGTTCTTTATCAGAACAAGGTACAAGGAAGTGACATTGTGCTTGTGAAAACCACTACTTAAGCCCCTGGACTTGGGACTTTAACTCATATTCAAGATTATGCTTCCTGACATTCAGCAAAAATTTTGCCAGACAATTCCTTTCCTCCTGGTAATGCTCCCACAGCTGTCACCTTCTGCTCAGATGACTGAGAGGTCATCCTGTTTCCCCCAAATCAGTCCCAGCCTCTCCAGAGATGGAGACATTGTTATTGGTAGCTTTCTCCCCTTGCATTCAGAAGAAGTGAGCAACGTCCAGGGAGCAGAACTGTTTCAAAGTCATCCTGACAGGAATTGTAGGAAGTACAAGTAAGTGCCAGTGTGACTATTTCATAAAGGGTTTCTTTTCATTGTGATGATTAAAAAAGATAATGATAAAAGGGACCCCATCTTATTATCTTTAATATTCTCCCTGGAATCACTGCCAGATCTAGTTTTGTAATTCTATCATTTGGAGGTTCAAATGAAATAACAAATGTAAAGAGCTTTGCAAACTATAGAAATATTACTACTGCTACTGCTACTGCTACTAATACTGCTACCACCACCACCACCACCACCACCACAATCACTACTACTACTATTAATCTATCTGAGCCTCAATTTCTTCTCCTGTAAAATATCACCTATCTCCTGAGGATTTGGGGATTATCTCATCATCTACTGTCATGCTCAGTTGTCATGCTACTCATACTAAAAGCTCAGTATATGTTATAACTTAAAGTTGTCCTCTGACTTCCCTGCCATTGGAAAACTATGGAAACAGAGCATAGACTTAGTGCAGAAATGCAAAATCAATAGAGATAATGACAAGAATTTTGACTTAGGAAGCAGAGTTTTGGCTTTCCAAATTCAGATTCTTTCCAAGGACGTTCTTGCCCTAGTGGTGTCATAGTGAAATAGCTTGGAATTTCTAGAACTAACACATGTATGTGTCTAGGAGAGTGGAAAAAGTTGTAAAAAATGGTCATTGGGAGGCTGAATATCACATTATGAGTCCCTGTGTCTGCATGTCTCTGTCTGCCTTTCCCTCCCTTTAAGCTATTACTCTGTTTCTTGTTTTCCCTGTCCTTTCCTTTTCTATTTTCATTAGATTGATCCTTGTTCAGCAGTCAAAATGTGGGGAAAATTCTATTTATTATAGCTGACTTATTGTTTAAATATCATTTTATGTTCTCCTTCCCCTTTTCATTTTCTGCTCTCATTTAGTCCCAGTTGAATAATGGAGGCCAAGGGTATGGTTCCCTCCACATATGATGATTTTAAAAAATCCTGCAAAATCTTTTTTTATGATTTAATTGTAGATAAGGGGAGGACAGAGGTTGTTAATAGGGAGGGAAATTTCTTCCATTTCAGATTCTCATCAAAATGGACATGAATATGGAAGTGTTTTGCCTGGGGAATCAAATAAGCAAGTATTTATTAAGCTGTATTATATGCCAGGCACTCTTCTAGGAACAGCTGAGAACATAAGCACAAACAAATAAACCATCTCAACTCACCAGGAATTTGCACTTAATGAAGGAGACACATTTTCACATAAAATGCATACAACATGTATGTAATCTTTGTTAATATGGTATTATTGTTCAGTCATTTTAATTCCATTAAAGTACTTGTGTACCCATTTTGGCTCTTCATGGCAAAGATAATAAAGTAGCTGGTTTCAATTCTTTAGCTCATTTTACAGAAGAAGAAACTTAGGCAAACAGTTAACTGACTTGCCTAGGGTCACATAACTAGTTATTTTTTGAGGCCAGATTTAAACTTAGATCTTAGTGACTTTAAGCCTACCACTCTATACATTGAGATAATTTTTGAGGTAAGCACAAGCAGCTAGGAAGATTACAATTGGGAAAAATCTTCATGAAGATGTGCAAGTCTGTGCTTGAGTAGTGTCTTAATGAAGAGAGTCATTCTAGTAATTGCAAGTAAGGTGGAATATATTCCAGGAATATGGGCCTGCCAGTGCAAAGGTACAGAGACTGGAGATTCCCTGAATCACTTTCCCTTGACTTGTTTTAGGAAGATTTTGATGTTCACACAGCAAAAATAAGATAGTGGTCACTGATGTCCTTTCTAGAGCTGAAGTGCTAAGCATTCAGACTCTACTGCAGAGAGCTCAGTTGGGCGGATTGGCCAAATTGTTCACATTTCAATTATTTGTTTGCCTAAATAAGTATTTTAAAGAAAACTCACAAAAGATAAGTGCTCAAATGGAAGACAGAGGAAATGTTACAAGCATGCTCTCATTATCACTGTGGAGAACTTTGGTATCAACCGTGGGAAATGGAAGCACTGAAACTGCACTTTCTTGTATGATTTGCCCACATCAAGGAAACTACTATCCTCTTTGAGCAACTCAGAATTGCAGTAGCTCAAAAGAAATGTAGAATGCACAAATTTAGAGACATTTCCATTTGAAAAGTTCATAAAGGATATTTATAAATGACTTGTGAGAGAGTTTCCTAAACTCACATTTGCCAGGCAGGCACATTGTACATTAGCCACACATCGTGATATAATTTTTGACCTCTTTGAGTATAAAGGAAAAGTCTTTAATTGGTCTTTATTTTCCATGTGTATTGTTTATATCTATTTGTTCTGTATAGCTTGTCCAGAAACATTTATTTACATACATGTTTTCCTCATTAGACCATTAGTTCTTTGAGAGCAAGCATTGTTTTTTCCTCCAGCAAAAGATTGATCAGATATCCTTATTCAAGATATCCAAGTGGCTCCCTAATTACTTTGAGGATAAAGTCTAAAGATATCTGTTTAGAATCTAAATCTCTTTAAACTCAAGTTCTTTCTATATTTCCAGTTTTCATGTATGTCCCTCCCCTCTATGCACTCTCTACTCCACCAACAATGTCTTCCCAGATGTTCCTCACACACTTCCATCTCCATGTCACTTCACTGGTTGTCCCTTATGTCTGGAATGTTCTTTTTCTTCACACTCACTTATTAGAAATCCTGCATTCCTACAAGATTAATATCAAAAGATACCTTTCAGGAAGAGATTTTTCGCACTTTTCTTTTTTATTCCCATTTCTGCTGGCGCCTTCATTTATAGGATTACTTTCCAACTATTCTGAACTTATCTTATATGTACATATTTATGTAATTTTTTTATTTAGAATGGAAGTTCCTGGAGGCAAAGAATTTCTTTTTCATTATATCCCCAGCTTTCTGCACAATGTCTGTGAAATATTACATGTTTCATGAATGCTTGTTGATTGAGTCTAATAAATTGTCTTTGAATAGCTTGTCCTTGGTTTTCCACTTTCTGTCCCTTAGGTTGATGCACAAAAACTACCAGCAGGTCCTGGCCCTGGTATTTGCTGTGGAGGAGATCAACAGAGACCCCAATCTGTTACCCAATATTTCTTCCTTGGGATTTTACCTGTATAATGCCTACCACAGTGATGCAAGAACCTTGGAGAGCTCCCTGAGATGGCTCTCTGGTCAGGGCCAGCTTGTCCCTAATTACAGCTGCAGTGGGCAGGATAAATCTGTGGCTGTCATTGGAGGAGCCACGTCAGCTCTGTCTGTCCAGATGGGGACCCTGCTTGAGCTCTACAAGTTTCCACAGGTAGGAGATACTAAGCCTTTTCCTTCTGTACTTTTCCCACACCATTCAGTCTTGGAAACAGTGGTTATTCTCAGAGCTGACTAGGAACTAAAGATAGAATTTATCATTCAAGTTGTGGCATGGCAAAGAGTCCTACAGGTAGGCTAGTGCAAACCCCTGTCCCACTACAATAGACTCTGAAGATCAACATGGCAGCAGTTCTCTCTTGTGATTTCTGTTGGTTTTCTTATTGATATGGTTAATTATGCTGATGCTTTTCATATTTAACCATAACTACATTCTTGATATAAAACCCACATTATTATGACATATTATTTTGGTGAAAAAATGTTGTAATCTCCTTGCTAGAATTTAATTTAGAATTTTTGCATCAATGTTCATTAGGGAGACTGGTCTATAAATTTCTTTCTCTGTTTTTATCCCTTCCTGGTAGAGGTATTAGTATCATTTGTTTCTTAAAAAGACTTTGACTCTCTCTATTTTTCTTAATAGTTTATGTAGTATTGGAGGTAGTTGTTCTTTGAATGTTTGGTAGAATTTACTTGTGAATCCATCTGATCCAGGCATCTTTTTCTTACGAAGTTCTTTAATGCTTTATTAAATTTCTTTTTCTGTGTTGGAGTTGTTTAAGTATTTTATTTCTCTTTTGATTCTTTTGGATAATTTATGTTTTTGTAAATATTCATATATTTCACTTTGATTGTCAGATTTATTTACATGTAATTTGGCAAAATAACTTCTAGTAATTGTTTTAATTTCCTGTTTGGTTGTGATTTCACCTTGTTTATTTTTCGTAGTGGAAATTTGGTTTTCTTTTTTTTTAGTGAAGTTAACTAATTGCTTATCAATTTTATTTATTTTTTCATAAAAGCAATTCCTTGTCTTATTGATTAGTTCAATGTTTTTAATTATTTTTAATTTCATTAATCTTCCCTTGATTATCAGGATTTCTAATCTGGTGTTTAGCTGGGGTTTTAACTTTTGTTCTTTTAATGTATTTTTTCATTGTGTGCCCAAATTCATTGACCTATTTTTCTCTAATTTATTGATGTAAGAATTAAGAGATACAAATTTATCTTTAGATATTGTTTTTACTGTATTTCATAAATTTTGACACGTTGTCATCTCATTTTCATTTTCTTTAATGAAATTGTTGATTGCTTATCAGAGTTTTTCTTTGATACATTTCTTCCTTAGGAAACAATATTATGGTTTCCAATTGATTTTAGTTTTTTGCTGGTTTTTTTTGAGTGTAGTTTTCATTATATTATAGTCTGAAATGTATTCATTTAATATTTCTGGATGTGATGTTTTAGGTCAAATTATATAGGCCATTCTTTGAAGGTGCCATGTATTGCTATATTCCTCTCTATCTTAAAAGTATAGTCATTTTTATTACCACTCAATTTCTCCACAAATCTATCATATCCATGTGTTCCAAAGTTGTATTTAACTCCTTAATTTCTTATTTTTTTGTTAGATTTATTTACTTCTGAGAGAGGAAGGTGGATTCCCCACCCATCTAGTAACATTTTACTCTCTATTTCCTCCTGTAATTCATGTAACTTTTCCTTTAGGAATCTAGATATAATTCCATTTGGCACCTATATAATATGGATATTGTTTCATTGACTTTGGTGTCTTTAATCTTGATGTAATTTCCTAAATTATCTCTTTTAATTTGGACCAATTTTTACTTTTGCTTTGCCTGAAAATTTCCTTTTGCTGTCCTTGCTTTTTTTTTTCTTTAGCTAAGGCATAGGAATTTCAGCTCTTTTCTCTTGCTTTTTCACTTTATGTATCTCCCTGTTTTAAATATGTTGCTTATAGAGACCATATTGGGGATTCTGGTTCTTATATACTCTGCTATCCTATTAGCTTTATAGGTGAGTTCATTTCATTCACATTCATAGTTGTGATTGCTAATTGTATGTTTCCCTCCATCTTCTTTTCCCATTTATTCATCTCTCTCTTTCTCTCCTTTCAGCCTTTCTCTGTTCATAGATACTTTGTTTTCAATGACCACCTCCCCCAATTCACCTTTATTTTTGTCCATTCCTCCTTTCCATTATTCCCCCTATCCTCCTACTTCTCTATAATGTAAGGTAGGTTTCTATAGCTGATTGAATTTCAATATTATTCCCATTTTGAGCTAGTTCCAATGACATTAATGTTCAAACATAGCCCCTTCCATGCCCCATCTTCTTCTCTATATTTGCCATTTATATGCCTCTTGATGTCTATCTCTCTTTTCCTATTCTCCACATGTCCCTCTTTACTATCCCTTGTTTTCTTGGGTATCAGTCAATCGTATTTCGTTACCTTCCTTCTTTTTATGTATACTACTTTTGTTTGTTTTAATAGTGATAAGATTCTTAAGTATTTTAGGTACTTTAGGTATCTTGCATTCTTTAAGCACCTTGCTTTTCTCAAGTATCTTAGGTATCTTAAGATTTCAATTATCGCCTTCCCAGATATGAATGTATTCAGTTAAACTTATAAAAAACTCTTAATTTGTCACTTTATGTCCAGTGGAAATGTGAGTTAGCAATGGGGGGTTGGGGAGTTTTAGGGGATGAATGGTAAAGTAAAAAATATGAATTATGTAACCATGGAAATTTTTTCTAAAAATAAAAAATTAATCAAAAAAAGAAAAATGAATAAAATAAATAAAATAATTATTTGGTAGTTTGATTGGCATGGCAATAAATAAATAAATAAATTTACACAGAATTGTCATTTTTATTATATTAGATCAGCCTACACATGAGCAACTATTATTTTTCTGGTTGTTAAATCTAACATTATTTGCATGAAACGTGTTTTGTAATTGTGTTCAAATAATTTCAGTTTTTGTCCTGAAAAACAGATTCTGTATTATTTTATGTTCTATAGAGGAATTTTAAATGTAGTTCCTCTTTATAGCTCTTGATTCTGAGCTTTTCTGATTATATTTAGAAATGTTTATGATTTATATGGTTTTATTTTGTATCCTGTAACTTTGCTAAAATTATTTCAACTAATTTTTAGTTGATTCTCTAGGATTCTCTAGATACACCATCATATCATCTGCAAAGAGTGATAGTTTAGTTTCCTCATTGGCTACTTTAATTTCTTCCATCCTTTTTTCTTTCCTTGTTGCTAAGGGTAGCATTTCTAATACAATATTAAACAATAGTGGTGATAATGGGCAGCCTTGTTTCATTCCTGATATTTGGGAAGACTTCTAACTAATCCCCACTGCAGATGATACTTGCTGATGGTTAAGTATCATTTTAAGAAATGACCTATTTATTCTTATGTTTTCTCGTGTTTTTAATAGGAATGGGTGTTGTATTTTGTTGAAGGCTTTTTCTGCATCAAGATGATCATGTCATTTATGTTAGTTTGGTTATTGATAGAGTCAATTATGTTGATTGTTTTCCTAATATTAAACTAGCCCTTTATTCCTGGTGTAAATTCCATCTTGTCATAGTGAATAATCCTTGTGATATATTGCTGTATTCTCTTTGCTAGTATATTATTTAAAATATTTGCATGTACATTCATTGAGGAAATTGGTCTATAATTTTCTTTCTGTTTGTGTTCTTCCTGGCTTAGGTAATAGTACCATATTTATTTAATAGAAAGTGTTTGGTAGGAATACTTCTCTGCCTATTTTCTGAAACAGTATATGTAGTATTGGGATTGCTTTTCTTTAGATGTTTGATAGAACTGACTTGTGAATCCAACTGGCCCTGGGGATTTTTTCTTAGGGGTGAGGTTCATTGATGGTTTGTTCGCTAGAATATTCCTGGGAGTTTTAGTTTTGGATATCTTTCAGGAGTTTATTGGTCATGAATTCTTTCCCAATCCATAAATCTCAAAAGTAGTTTTCTCTTTGCTCCTCAAATTTCTTTTTATATTGTCCTTTATGTCTCAGGTATGCATGTATTTTCAGGTTATCTTGGTAAATAGTGTAAGAATTTACTTATATCTTGATACTACAGATTGATTCTTAGTTTTCATTAGTGAGTTCTTACTTCAGTAGCTTCATTCTTTATTTTTTATCAAATATTTGGACATTGTGATCATTTGTTCCAAAACATTGTATAGTGTAAAGAAGGTTAATGACAGCCATGTTGGGTCAAGAATGATAGGCAGTTACCTGTTTAGAATGTAGAATGAACTGAGATGGCATGAGCTTGTCATGAGCCAGGGGCGGTTAGAAATTGCCTATAAAAGGAGCAGGCTTGGACTACTCTTGGCCTCAGTCTGGAGATATTGGGCAAGGGAGGAATAGGGATTTAGGCAGGGCTAATTCTCTCATTACTCACAAACCAATTTCAACTATAGATTTATCCAACTGTAGCCATTAACCTCAGTTCTCAGATTCATCATCAATAAAAAGATCTACACAAAGGAAAACCATCATCAGCAGAGTCAAATCTTTGACCTAGGCCCAGGCCATCCAGACCTGGCCAGACTGTTAGCCATGCAAAGGTCCTTGATTAATTAGCATCATTTAAAGCTTTGACAACTGATTATTAACTTTGATTAATATGAGGAACCCCATTTCCCACTTTCCATCTTCTACCCAATTTCCCTTTCCCTCAAACTTTATAACAATTAAATCATCTTTCAAAAAACCAAAGTCACTTGCCTGTGATTCCCAAAAGTTCTAGTGAGGGGTTTCAGTTGTTAGAGGCCTGTGGCAGTCAGGGAAAGGGTTTATTCCAGTATTTCTTCAGTCAAGATCTAAATATCCATCCACAGTCAGAACATGTTGATTAATTAATTTGTCTTGTCAGACTAATCATCCAAGGTCTATTAGCTAATCAGTTAAAGAAATATAACCATCTTCATCAATCTTTTAGGGCTACAGTTAACAACAAGGGTCAGTTGTGTTCCCTAATGTTACAAATAAAATGGAAATAGATGGATATATTAAAAATATTTAATACTTGATTTAAAGCCATATTGATAATTAAGAAGGCCACATGCCTGCTAAGATCTAATTCAAATGCCCTGCCATTACCTCTGCCCACCTGGCTTGTTCCCCAGGAAAGAGAGAGTGCCAATCAAGTTTTCCCTATTTAAGCTTCTGTTTGCATTGGCCCACATCACCACATAAGACAGGAAGTCCGTTGAATCATGGGAAGTATAGTTCTAAAGTCCTCTAAGCATCCACAGGAAGTTTATATCATGGACCTGAATATTAAGACTCAATGAACCCCAAAGAACCCCAAATTTCCACTAATACACTAATCAGCTGATTCCTTTTGGTTCAATATGTTAGCCCTCTTCTACTGTTTTGATATCTTGGGATTAGAGTGAGAAGATTTCACATATTCTCTTATACTATCATCAATATTTAGGGTTGACCTTTGGGATCAATACTGTATCTAAGTGACCCATTAGGATCTTGTACTCCCTAATTATTATTATAACCATCTTTAATTAGCTCCATCACAACTCCCAAGACTTGCATAACAATAGTTGACCCATTCCACTAACAAACCTGTACTTCTAAGATGATATCAAATTGTCTTAATTATTACAACTTTGTCGTAAAGTTTGAGATCTGGTCCTACCAGATTCTTTCTTCATATTTATTTTCACAAATTCTCTTGAGATTATTGATTTTTTAATCTACATCAAGTTAATTATAATTTCTCTACAAATATGAATGATTCTTTGTTTGATACTAAATAACTAAACTTATATAGATATAATGATAAATAATGAGTAAGGAATTCTTAAATCCACCACGTTTCTTCCAATAAAACATAAATTTACTGACTGTACTTTGCTGAAATTTGCTCAACAATATGAGAGGTACAAACCCCCAAATGGCCCATTTTTCTTTCCCAACCAGATCAGCTATGGGCCTTTTGATTCCATCCTGAGTAACAAGGCTCACTTCCCTTCTGTCTTCCAAGTGGCCCAAAGGGACTCCTCACTGTTCCATGGTATTGTCAGATTAATAGCACATTTTGAATGGACATGGATAGGTCTGGTGACCACAGATGA
>NC_058130.1:792063634-792089844 GCF_016433145.1 Gracilinanus agilis | reverse complement strand
CATCATGCTGATGTTACTGCTTGTTCTGCAGCACAAAATGCCCCAGCCTACATAACGGCTTTCTCAGTCATAAAATCATTAAATCTTGAAAGAGCATACATAGGGGCCAGCTGGGTAGCTCAGTGGATTGAGAGTCAGGCCTAGAGACAGAAGGTCCTAGGTTCAAACCTGGCCTCAGATACTTCCTAGATGTGTGACCCTGGGCAAGTCACTTAACCCCCATTGCCTAGCCCTTGCCACTCTACTGCATTGGAGTCAATACAAAGTATTGACTCCAAAATGAAAGGTAAGGGTTTTTAAAAGAAAAAAAAGAGAATATATAGACACAGAAATTCAAACATGGCAGCATAATTTTGGAGCTAGGAAAGAGAATGGCATATGGGTAACATCAACTGGAAAGCCAACATACCCAAGGCATCTATAGAACAAGAAATAAATAGAAAATTCATCTTGAAGAAGACACAGTCAAGAATATAAAGAACCATCAATTTTATAAGAAACCAAGTCATTTTCCAATTGATAAATGGTCAAAGAATATGAAGAGACAGTTTTCTGATGAAGAAATCAAAGCTAGCAATAACCATATGAAAAAATGTTCTAAATCCTTCTTAGAGAAATACAAATTAAAACAATGCTGAGGGACATTAATGCATTGCTGGTGGAGCTGTGAACTGATCCAACCATTCTGGATGACAATTTGGAATTATTCCCAAAGAGCTCTAAAGGACTGCCTGCCCTTTCATCCAGCTATAGCATTGCTGGGTTTTTTAGCCCAAAGAGATCATAGATAAACTGATTTGTACAAAAATACTTATAGCTGTGCTATTTGTGGTGGCAAAAACCTGGAAAACAAGGGCATGCCCTTCAATTGGGGAATGGCTGAACAAATTGTGGTATATGCTGGTGATGGAATACTATTGTGCTCAAAGGAATAATAAACTGGAGGAATTCCATGTAAACTGGAAAGACCTCCAGGAATTGATGCAGAGTGAAAGGAGCAGAGCCAGAAGAACATTGTACCCAGAGACCAATACACTGTGGTAAAATCCAATGTAATGGCCTTCTGTACTGGCAGCAAAGCAATGATCCAGGACAATTCTGAGGGACTTATAGTAGAGAACGCTATCCACATTCAGAGGAAGAACTGCAGGAGTTGAAACACAGAAGAATAACAACTGCTTGAAGATATGGTTTGATGGAGACATGGTTGAGGATGTAGACCTGAAACGACCACACCAATGCAACTATTAATAATATGTAAATAAGACTTGATTGATTGCACCTGTTAAAACCAGTGGAAATGTGCATTGGATATGGGGGGTGGTGATGAAGGGGAAAGTAAAAATGAGAATCATGTAACCATGGAAAATTTTTCTAAAAAAAATAAAATATTAAAAAAAAAACAATACTGAGGTATCACCCTACAGCTATCAGACTGGCCAATATGACAGCAAAAGAAAATAATAAATGTTGAAGGTGATGTGACAAAATTGGGACACTAATGCATTGCTGGTAGAGGTATGAATTGATCTAACTATTCTGGAAGGCAATTTGGAACTATGCCCAAAGGGCTTTAAAGAATGCCACCTTTTGATCCACCAATACCAGCACCAGGTCTGTATCTCAAAGAGATAAAAAAAATGGGAAAGAATCTGTGCAAAAATATTTATAACTGTGTTTTTTGTGATGTCAAAGAATTGGAAACTAAAGGAATGTTCCTCAATAGGGAAATGACTGAACAAATTGTGGCATAGATGGTGATAGATTACTATTTTGCTGTAAGGAATTATGAACAGTATGATTTTAGAAAGTACTGGAAAGACCTACATGTATTGATGCAAGGTGAAATAAGCAGATCCAGGAGAATATTATACACAGTAACTGAAATATTGTGGGATGATCAAATGTAATAGACTTTGCTACTAATAGCAAAACATTGATCCAGGACAATTGGGAGGGACTTATGAAAAAGAAGGCTATTCACTTCCAGAGAAAGAATTGTTGGAGTAGAAATGCAAATGGAAATATATGATTTATCGTTTGTTTATTTCAGTATATCATATGGTGTTTTGATTTTATAAGATTATTCTTACAGAAATGAATAATATGGAAATATGTTTTGAATATACATATAACCCATTGGAATTGCTTGTAAACTCTGGGAGGAGGAAGAGAAGAAGGGAGGGAGACAACATGAATCATATAACTTTGGAAAACTTATTTGTAAATTTGTTATTGGAATAAAATAAGGATAAAATTAAAAAATTAAAAAATGCTAATGTAAATAAAATAACTGTTCTCGTGTAAATAAAAATAACTGTGCTTAAAATATGAAAATATTTCCTTAGAGGACAGAGTCTGGTTTTACATGTGTTTTTGTGGAAACCAGAATTTTAATGCCCACACCAAACAAAAGCACAATCTTTGGGTCATGAGTCCTAGGATCTCCTAAATTTGCCCTATGTCTTGCTTTGGTAAGAGGCTTGTTCTTGGAAACTAGGAAGTGTCTGATATTTTTTTTCCCTTTCAGCTCCACCCTTTTCTGAAGAACACCTGCTTTAACAACAGTGCTGGTGACCAGGTGTTTTTGGATGCCACAGGAAGTTCTGAAGCTGATTATAACATTTTGAAGTACTTGTTCTTTCAAAATGGGACTGAAACTCTGGTGAAAGTGGGACAGTATATCCCCAGTGCTCCTCTTGGTCAAGATTTCACCATTTCTAAGGAGGCCATTGTGTGGGGCTCATTTGAGACAAAGGTCAAAAGGAATTTCAATGTTAATTCAAGGCTTCCAAAATATGGAAATGCATCTTATTTATTAGGTCATACCTTAAAGAGCCTTTTAAGTTCTCAGATCATGAATAAATATTATTTATTCGTATTAATGCAAGCATATAAATATTTTTTATGGAGAAAAACTTCCTCTGCTCCCTGTCTCCCTTTCCTCCCAGAAAATTCCACGTAGTACATGATGTTCCCACATCTTGCAATATTTTATAGGTTGTGTTATAGTAAATCATCCATTCACATACAAATCACCCATTCAGCTACAGCAAAGACATTCAGTCATCATGCAGTTCTGTTTAATGGAATAGAAAATGGGTCTTTAATATTAGTCACATTTCTGAATATTCTAAAACAATTTAGTTTGCCTAACTATACCTATCAGGTTAGTATAGGGTTTGATATTTGCTTTCCATTGCACAATCAACTCTATCACATCCTTCAGCTCTGTTGCCTTACTTCTTATATGGATAAAAATTATGTGCAGATATTTTTTTGTTCAGTGGTATGTGATTCCTTAAACTGTCAAGGTTTTTAAAATAAACAAAATTACATTTACAATTATAAACTATTATACTTTAAAGGGACCTTTGAGGTTCAACAACTTCCTTTTCCAGATGAAGAATCTGAAACACAGAGAAGCAGGCCAGCTAAAGTCAGATAGTTGTTGGTGAATGGCAAGTAAAATCAGATCTCATTAATACAGATCTAGTAGAGATTTACTGCAAGAGCTCCATTGCTCTTCTACAACTTAGATTTCTTTGCCTTTCCAAAATGTTATACTCACAAAACAATCTACTTATTTTTATGGTCCAGACCCTGCAAACACTTTCTTCTCTTATCACTGTTCAGACTCTCAATGCTGTGTGCAGTGATAGCTGTGTCCCTGGATTCAGGAAAACCCAAAGGAAAGGAGAGCCCATCTGCTGCTTTGATTGTTCTCCATGCCCAGAGGGAGAGATTTCTAATAAAATCAGTAAGTATTTGAAATGGTTTCCTCAGAAACAAAACCAATGAAAACTTAAAAGACTGGTATTGATTAGGCTTTTGGGGTCACATAGAATTTAATGAAACATTGATGATAAAATAACAAAATATGTAACCGCTAGAGGGATTGCTTGTTTTTTCTCTGTGTATGGATCTCATCATCTTGGCTTCTTTTAAGTATTGCACACCAAGGGATGGGAATAAGTATTGGCTGGATGAACATGTAGGATGGTGTCTCTAGAATTGAGCTATCTCTAGAAAAAGAAACCTCCAGAGCCATCCAGCTCAAGGTCCTCATTTGATCAACCAGAGAATATGGGGTGGCTGCTGAGACAGTGATGTTAAGTGACTTTCCCTAGATTACACAGGAAGTATGAGAGTTAGGATCTCCTAATAGGTCCTCTGAGGCAATGCTTTTTCCATAGTACTGTAGTTGTTTGTCCCTCATTTTTGAAGAGGACCAATGACATCATTGGGTGATGTCAAGACTTTCATAAATTGGATTTAAGTGAAGCAGTTGAGCAAAATCATTAGTCTCACTCTCTCTTCCAGTGTCATTGAAGTCCAGTGACAAGACAAAAAGTTAGTATGATTAGTAATGGCTCAGAAAATAGTGGATGACCCTGGCATCTTTCATGCCTGACCAAGCTTTAACTACTCCATTGCTCATGCTTCTGCCACTTTCATGGACAATGGAACAAATTGTTATTATCCACCCATTCCATAGGTGGAAGTCTTCACATGTGGAGATTAGGACCCCCCCCCAACTCACTGATATATTTGTGACCCATGAGTTACCCTCAACCTGGTTTAGCCCATCTGAAGAGATGGTTTACCTGAAAGTGGCTTGTATGCATGCTCTAGCTTCTTCAGTCTATAGGCTAGATCTGACTGCCAGGTGAACCTCAAAGGTGGATGAATAGTCCTTAATAGGGCTCTGTAAGCCTTCACAGCAGAGCTGCTAGTCCTCCTTGAACATCCATCTACCTCATAGTATATTTTCTGATTATGATGTTATGAAAAGAGCACTGGAGCTGATTTTAGAAAAACCCTGATTTAAATGTATGCCATATACTTAATAGTTTTGTGACTGTGTGTAATATAACTTCCATGGGTCCCATTGTTCCCACATTTATAAAATGATAGAGTTAGACTCAATAGCCTATTATGTCTCTTCTGTCTTAACTCCTATGATCTTTGAAAGGCATAGTGGTTTAGTGAAAAGAACAGTTAATATGGGGTTATATGACTGGCCTCATATACTATCTCTAATACTTATCATCTGTATGACCTTAGGCAAATCATATCACCTCTCCCATCCTTAATTTGCCTAGGCCTACAATAAAACAATTGGTATAGATGACATCTCTTGTCCATTACAGCACTATATCTGTGATCTTGTATAGATGTATATGAATACTAGTGTGAAGAGGTTGTTCATAATATGTAAATTTTTAAATTGAATGAATGCTTTAGAAGAAAGTATAAATGAAGGTAGTTCTAAATGATTTGCTTTCAGGTGAAAGTGATTCACCCAAGAAGAAAAACAGCAATGAAAGAAGCAAATTAAAGCTGGGAATTTGCTGTTGTAGGCAAGTATGAGAGGGGGGAATTTAACCTGAGTTCTGGGAACTAGTGAAATGATCACCTCAGGAGAAAAAACTGTATTTGTATGGGTGAAATGAATGATAATAATACCAGTGAAACTAATATCTGACATTGGATGGTGCTAGTTGCTTTACAATTACGATCTCATTTGATCTTCATAACAACTCTGAGATATAATCTCCATTTTACAGAAAAGAAAATTGAGATAGACAAGTTAGGTGACTTACCCTGGATCAAACAGGTAGTCAGTGTCAGAGGCTATATATAAAAATCAGTTTCTCCTCATTCTAGACCAAGTGCAACACCCAGCAGACAGGATGGGCAGAGTAATAATAGCCAATGTGTTAATGGATCAAGGAAAGATCATGGCAGGTTGCTTTTACTTGTGAGATCAAATATGATGTAAAGTTGTGTATGGGATTATGATTTGATATGGGATAGGATCCAACATTTAATGTCTCTGTAGATAATTTTGCTTTCAACTGAACACCTAATTATACAAGAATCTTTGCTGAAGGAATGTGATACAAGACGTCCTGAATCCTAACACATGTCAAGAGCTGCAACCTCGAGTCTCATGCACGGTTCAAGTTCTTTTGCATTGCACAGAATTTCCCCACTCCTACCTGGACTGGTTTCCTTTTGACCTGTGTGCTCTTTTGAGACTATTCGGGTTAAGTCTGTGTTTTCTTGGCACTGTGTATGTGAGCTCCTTCTATGATCCCTTTTCCTTGAATCAGACATATTTATGAAGCAAAGTACCTTAATAGTTAAAGAGTCAGTCGCATTTTTAGCAGTCTAGGGCTGTTGGGCAGGCTGTTACTGTTAGGACTAATGGACATTCTAAACCTACACTAGTGCAAAATCAAAAGATTTTCTTGTAATATTGGTAACATGTACTTTAGAAAACTCAAATACCACATGCATGGAAGAACAATTATGAAATATTTTAAAAATAAAAAAATATATCTCTTATAATCAGTGACACTCAAAAATATTTTTATTATGATAAGTGTCACTCAAGGAGAGGTAGAATATAAAGTTTTCTTACCCAGGAATTGAGATTCATTTCCTTCTTAGCCATGATACACAGTTTGAGTGCAAATGATTTTCACAAAACAGGTTTCCAGAAACAGTAGGCAATGGATAAGACACGTTCAAAGAAAGTACTAAATTTTCAAAATTCACAGTACTAGTTTTCTAAATTATCAGTACAAGTTTTCTGTCCAACTAGTTCATAGACTTTTACAAAAGTATATGTAGAGGGACAAATATAGGATGTTACAATTAAAAATAATGCAACAGAAGGGGAAAGTAAGAGTATGAATCATGTAATCATGTTAACTTTTCTAAAAAATAAAAATTATTAAATGAAAAATTATAATGCAACAGAATACATATCCAATAGCAAAATTACAATAGTTGAAAATGCAGAGGATCAGCAACATATATATATATATACGCATATATATATATATATTCTTTAAAAAACAGAATCAAATCTCAAAGCAAACAATTATTCCAATACAATACAATCAATACAATTACTCATCATCTATAGAAGGTGCTATCTTGACATGGGAGCAGTGGAGCCATGAGTCCTTTTCTCTAATTTTATTGGCTGTTGGAGTAGTTAATAGGACTTTGAATGGATCATCATAGGAAGGCTGAGTTGCACCAGTACGCTGGAAGTTCTTCACATACATTTTATCACCTAGGTGCAAGTCATGGAGTGGGAAGTCTATATGACCTGCTTGTACAGCAGCTCCAGATTCACAGAATTCTTGCAATTTAGTCTGTAGATTTTGGATGTGGGAGTCAATGGAAATATTTCCCCTTAGTAATGATGAATATGTGGGGGAGAAAGGTTTAGCCTGTATTGGAGGACGTTCAAAGAGCATCTCTGTGTAGATCTCCTCTGGACCTGGTTCTAAGATAAAATAGGGCCAGAGGGAGAATTTCAGGTCATTTTAGATGAGTCTCAGTGTACAATTTTCCAATCATGGTTTTTAGTTCATTAGTCATACTTTCAACTTGGCCTGACCTGTGGGGATGGTATACAAAGTAAGACAGGAAAGGGGTTCCTTCAGATGAGTGAGAAGAGCAAAGGGCCAGAGACTCAGAAGCCTACCATGCTTGAGCCAAAGTGAAAGCCCAAAAAGCCCTCTCAGCATGAGTTTCACCAAATTTATAAACAAAACCCCACCAGGGAACAACACCAGTATGCAAGCCAAGGGAACCCTTGGAAGAGTAAAGAATGCTGGGAAATGAAATCTTCAGGGTAGAAATTTTTAAAACATACATGTAATACCTTACAATTTTCAAAACACTACAAGTAGTATTTTATTTCATCTTTCCAACAACCCATGGAGGTAGAAGCTATTAGAATACCCATTTTACAGATGAAGTACTGAGGTAATTTGCCCAGGGTCATGCAGTTAGTAAATGTCTGAGGTCAGATCGGAACTTTGATCACCCTGACTCCAAATCCAGTGTTTTCCTCCCAGTACATAATCTAGCTGCCTTTAAAAGCAAGGAGCTCTTCAAAGTAGTGAGAAGATAAGATGATTGTGTTCAACTTCAAGAAAATCTCTTTGAGCTGCGAGAACAGGTCAAAAGAGTAAATGAGTTCTGTTAGGGAGAAGTGTAAATGAAGACATCAAAAAACCCCAGCCATCTTCATCTGATAGTGGACTCTGTCATGAATGAATGTTATTATTTCAGGACTATTTGTTTTAAGCCAGTTATCCCCCACCAGAATAAGGTTGTTATCATCAATTGTTGGAAAACAAAAATAGTACCTTTGTACCATTGACTATATACTCCTATCTTTTTTGCGTCATAATATGAATCAGGAAATGTCTGAAGAGCTTCTCTAGACTAAAAGTTTTAACCTATTATTAGCAAATGGAAGGATTTCTTCCATTACTCCTTCAGTTGATGGAACTCAAAAATGAATATGAATTCCTGTATTAACAAGGTGTCCATGCTTAATAATTCCTTGAAAAAGTATAAAGACTTTGTTTTCTGCTGAATGGAAAGGTACACAATTTTTGTTGATTTACACACTGGGACTACATAAAAGAGATTTACAATTAATTTCAGGCAGGTGAGGTAGGAGCCAAAGTGAAGGAAGAACCTGGCCTCTGAGAAGGAATTACTCTTGTGAAGATGAGGTGGGATTTCTATCTCATCATCCTATCACTGACCATAGATAGCCTCCAAGAAGAGAAACCCTTTCTAGGAGTCAGAAAGCTACAACAAAAGAACTTGAAGTACAATTGAGGGACATACTCTCCAGGAAGACATTGATACAAGGAGATAATCACTTGACACTCATAGCTCCAAGGATTGTGACAAGGAGTTCTATATGAAGACAGAAATGCATGAGGCCTCAAAGTACTGGAGAAGCAACTAGACTTTGTGTTCCTTCCTTATTTCCTATACTATGATAATATTCTAAGATTGGCTGCCTGGGATATTTGTGAAAAGGATGGTACACTTTTCTGGAGGAATGATCTGTAAAATCTATTTTTACTATTTTCTTCTAGTAAAAAATGCCATAAACATTGCTGCAATCTAATTTTACCTGTTGACTCACTATTAAGGAAGACAGATGATTCATTATTTTAGAGGGGGATCAGGCCCTCACACTACCTGTAAAACTTATAATAGTGCACTGCATTCTGAGAATTCAATCATCAAATCTGAGTATGAGTTCAGTAAGTAAGTTGTACAGTGAATACAGTTGGGGCTAGAGTCAGGAAGACCTGAATTCCAGTATAGTCTCAGATGCTTACTCTCTGTATGATAGTAGGAAGTCACTTATGCATGCTTTGGTTACCTCTTCTGTAGAATGGGAGTACTAATATCAAATTTTTATCAAGATTAATATTGGGAAGGTAGAACCAGGCATGCATGTAATAGGGTATATACATAGACTGCAGGGCAATTTTCTTCCATTGTAAAAAATTAATATTGAGAAATAACTTGACTTGAGACTTTAAAATGACAAAGTTTTATAAATTGGCACAGTGGAACTGAGCTTGATCAACTAGATGGCACAATTATATTATATTTAATTATACCTTGAGACATACATCACATCCTCTCTAGTCAAAAGAACTGACCAGAGCTATTTTGTCTGTTTGATGTGTCTAAGAAGAAGATTCTTAAAAGCATTAAACAATGAGATGCTTCTTGTTCTCTACAGATATGAAGCATTGTATGAAGTGTCCTGAAGATGAGTATCCAAATAAGGGGAGAGATCACTGCCTTCCCAAAGCCATTACCTTCCTGGACATAAAAGAACCTCTGGGAATGACTCTAACTGTTGTGGCTCTTTTCTTCTCTGTGCTAACAGTTCTGATTCTCGGGGTGTTTGTGAAATTCAAAAACACCCCCATAGTCAAAGCCAATAACAGGACCCTCAGCTACACTCTCCTCATCTCCCTCACCTTGTGTTTCCTCTGCTCCTTGCTCTTCATTGGCCGTCCCACTGCAGCCACCTGCCTCCTTAGACAAACAACTTTTGGGCTTGTATTCACTGTGGCTGTTTCTTCCATTTTAGCAAAAACCATTCTGGTAGTTCTGGCTTTCAAGGTTACAGCACCAGGGAGCAGGAGCAAGATATGGCTTCAACCGAGAGTTTCCAACTGTGTCGTACTCCTTTGTTCTGGGATTCAAGTGACTTTATGTGGCATCTGGCTGGGACTCTCTGCCCCCTTCCCAGACACAGACACACATACCCAACCCAATCAGATCATCATTGAATGTAATGAGGGCTCTGTCCTTGGTTTCTACTGTGTCTTGGGCTACATTGGCTTCTTAGCCTTGGGGAGCTTCACGGTGGCTTTCCTGGCCAGGAGCCTGCCTGACACCTTCAATGAAGCCAAGTTCATCACCTTCAGCATGCTGGTGTTCTGCAGTGTGTGGGTCTCCTTCCTGCCCACTTACCAGAGCACCAAGGGCAAGGCAATAGTGGTGGTAGAGATCTTTTCCATACTGGCCTCCAGTGCTGGCTTACTAGTCTGCATCTTTATTCCCAAGTGTTGGGTGATCTTACTGAGGCCATATGGGAACACCCAAGAATGTATAAGAAATATCAGAGTGCAAGAGGGGAAGCATCATGTGTGAGAAATTGAGGCATTAGGAGAGCAAGTGCTTAAATTTGAGTATTGTATAAACCAATCTTGTGACTCAATTCTCTAGCTAACTTACTTCCATTTTTATTCAGTTCTGTGCCTAGTCTAATGTATGTCCTGTGAGAAAAGTTTATTCAATTGTGAGATTTGGGAGAAAATCTTATTGCATTGTTTGAACATGGCCTTGTGTGCCTGGGAAACTGCAAGACCTCTACCTGCTCTGAAGAAATTCTTGACCAAGAACCTATATTATGTTGCCAAGAAATGTTAGATCCTAAGATTGGGGGAAGGAGAATTCGAGAAAACTTGTAAATCTCAAGCAATCTGTATGTCTTATCTGATAATTAGCCCCATATCAATCAGTTATTGTTTTCACTTTCCTTGTGTCCCATAGAGACATAAAGCAATAGCAAACATTGAGGAAATGTTGAGAAATAAGACAGGAATCATTAACACTTGCATAATGGTCTCCTCTGGCTATTTGACAAAGTCTGTGGGCAGTCTCTGAATACTGTTTGTAAATGTATGAAATAAAACAATGTGGAAGCATATAAAAAACTCCAGGATTTTCTCCTTAGCATGGGATTTCTTCAATTTGGCTATAATATTCCTGGAAGTTGTCATTTGGGGATTCATTGCAGGAGGTGATCTGCGGACTCGTTCAATTTTTCTTTTAATTTAGGATTCAGAGAATATCAAAGAAGTTTTCTTTTACAATTTTTTGTCTTAACTGGATCTATCTCCCAGGTCAATTGCTTTTCAGCCAGATATTTCATATTTTCTTTTTGTTCAAAATTCTTTTGATTTTGTTTCATTGTTTCATGAAGTCATTAGCTTCTATATGCCCAATTCTAATCTTCAAAGAATGACTTTCTTCCATGACCTTTTGATTGTCATTTTCCATTTCCTCCATTTTACTTTTTCCTCAATTAGATTTTTATGGTTCTTTTGTCACTTGACCAATTTTGCTTCTTCAGGTCCAATTTTCTTTTTGCATTACTTTCATTTCCTTTCCCCATTTTCCTTCCATTTCTCTAATTTGATTTTTGGATTTCTTTTTGAACTCTTCTAGCACCTGAGACCAATTCCCATTATTATTTCAAGTTTTGTATGTGGAGGCTTTTGTATCCCAATTCCCACGTCAGTCTAAGCCTTGTTGTTCTTTGCCTCCTTAGATGTTTTCTTTGGATAGATGTTTCTTTTGATGTTTCCTCATTTTCCCAGTCTTTTTTCACTTTGTCTTCTATTTCTGTTTTCAGATAGTGAGGGCATTGTCTTAAACTTCAGTTTTTCCTTGCTGTAACCCAAAGCTGTAGTTCCAGGTTTCTACAACTTTCATTTCATACAAGGTGGTACCATGGCCTGTGGGCTGTGCACACTGAAAGCTGCTGATTTAATCATCTCTAGAAACTGCTGATGATTTGCCAGGCTCAGAGAACTGTGAGCTACTTTGCCCTGGGGCTAAAGCCTTTAACACAGGCTTGAACTGTCCAAGTGACTTTGGGACTTCACTACAACACTGTTCTAGGCCTTTGTATTGAAAGGTTTTGGCATAGGAGGCACTAACAATGGAGATTTAAGAAAGATCCCAGAGTCTGGGTTTTTTCTTGTGCCCAGGTTCAGAACTTAAGGCAGTAGTTGGGGGGTAGGTTGCCAGCACTTCCTTGATAGGCTCCCTAATTGTTGGACCCCTATGTAAAGGAATGCAGTTCATTGAATAAGCCTGAGTGACTTGGGTATAAACCTTGGACAGCTTGCCCTGGAAACTCTAGGTTCGTGTATCATATCCCTGGAGACTCTAACAGAAGAGGCACCGTCTTGAGTTTCTGTTCATGTATCTCATGGATACTTTTGGTTATCTGTTGTCAGGTAAACATTGCTTGTAACCATGTGGATGGGTATGTTTGGGGTAACCTCTCAGTATGATTGGTTGCTAAATGTAGTAACAACTCAGTTTCCTATAAGAATCATACCCTCCCTCAATAAAGTTGACATTGATGCCATGCGTTATTATCTGTGTCAGTGGTCCTTTTGATTCTGCTGCCTTTCTTATGATTCTCACCACCTCCTTACCCCAAGGAGGACTTCTCAGGACCCTCATAGGACCCAGGATCCCCGCAGGGTATTGCTGGCCAACCTCCTGTTCATATCCCTCCTTTGTGTGTAATTTCACTTCCATTTCCCCATTTATCCCTCAAAATATACCCATTCAACCTAATTTTCAAGTTGTTTTTCTCTTGAGAGCCACCTCACTCTTACCCATGTTCAGTGTGTGACTCTAGTAATTTAAAAAGCATGTTTTAAGGTTCCTTTGACATTCTAAGGGCAGGTCCACCTTTTGTTTCTGCTATGCTGAATTCTTGGCTTCACCTCTCCTATTAATACTTATTATTAAGAATATCCTTTCTAAAGATCAGACCTAGCTCAAAAGGGAAGGTCCTGCCTTGGCAGGTAGAGGGTTACCTTCATTGCCCATCTTCAAATAAAAGTTGCCTGAGTATAAACAGAGCATTTGCCCTCCTGACACCTTCAATGAAGCTAAGTTTATCACCTTCAGCATTCTGGTGTTCTGCAGTGTGTGGGTCTCCTTCCTCCCCACATACCAGAGCACCAAGGGCAAAGCCATGGTGGTTGTGGAGATCTTCTCCTTCCTGGCCTCCAGTGCTGGTTTACTGGGCTGCATCTTTATTCCCAAGAGTTATGTGATCTTGCTGAGGCCAAGTAATGCAAGAGTAAGAAGCATTTGACTTGAGAAATTTAAAGTATTAGCAGATGGATAATTGTGGAAATCCATGAAACCACACTGACTCAGTCTGATGATTCAGTTCTGGCACTAGCACACTTCTCTTGGTATTGAATTATAAGACTAGTTAAATTTTTTTTCCTATCAGAAATTTTTCAATTTTGGAAACTCAGAAAAAATTGTATAAACGTTTATTGAAAGTAGCCCTCTTTCAACGGGAAAGTGGATCACCTATACATCCTCTGTAGAGAATCATTAACATATACTTAAGTTTTCTTAACCAAAAATACAGTCAGATACTAAGACTGATATAAGGAGTTTTCCCATAATTAGACACCTCAAACAGCCTATATGTTTTATCTTAAAACTGGACACAGGGGGGCAGCTGGGTAGCTCAGTGGAGTGAGAGTCAGGCCTAGAGACAGGAGGTCCTAGGTTTAAACCCGGCCTCAGCCACTTCCCAGCTGTGTGACCCTGGGCAAGTCACTTGACCCCCATTGCCCACCCTTTCCAATCTTCCACCTATGAGACAATACACCGAAGTACAAGGGTTTAAAAAAAACTGGACACATAGTGATCAATTAATTGTTGTTTTTATGTTTGTTTGATTATATACAGATCCTTGGGAGAAGTAAAACACCCCTTTTTATGACTTTTGGAAATTGGACCTTTTCATTCTTCCTCTTCCAATGTGGAAAATTCTCTAATATTCCACTCAATTACAAATCAGATTATGTATGCTTTTTAAATTAATTGGTCTTATGTGATTGTTTTTTAATATATAAAACTATATAGCCACTTGTAGTTAAAGTCCAGCTATAAGATGATGGATAGGACCTTGTCCTGCTCTGTTAAGCCACTGATATTCATTGCATAATAAATGGATAAGCTCACAAAACCAAACTGTTGTTTCCTCTTTCGTTTCCTACGTCTGGAACACTGAATCAATTCTTTCACAAGTCAGAAGAGGTGCTTAAGAAATGAAATGTATCATATTGGAATATCTGTTTCATGAACTTGAGAACACTTGAATCCTACCTATTTGCACATACCTCACTGAAACGTTACCTGAATTTCTCTAGTTTTCTCTATCTTAGTGATAGCACCCTATTGCATCCTGTTTTCTGAAGATTTTCAAAATACCCCTTTTTATCTTTCTGTCTTTTGTGCTCCACATTTAATGTTCACATGGATATCACTAATATCCTCCATTTCTTTATCTATCATTGATAAGATCATAAATACTCCAGTTTGGATGGTTGAATCCATCAATTGTTCCATTAGAAAATGTTTTTTCTTGTTTTTTAGGCATTTCAATCATGTCTGACTCATCCTGGCCTTTATTAGGTTTTCCATTTCCTTTTTTAAAAGTAATTTAATAGAGGCAGAAATTGAGTTAAACATGGTTAATGGAATGGTGGGCAGAGCTGTCCTTTTCATGGGATGGGGTAAAATCCTATTACATGACATCTCTCCTTCTGGAATCAAGTATGTTAATGTCTTCTGCACAAACTTGCAGCACATTTAACTGCTTCTACTCTGAGGTAGAGGCTGTCTGTGAAAGCACAAAGGTCAAAAGAAAATTCAGAGAAAGAAAATTATAGACCAGTCTCCTACATGAATATTGATGTAGAAATTTCAAATAAAATCTTAGCATGAAGATTATTGCAATATATCACAAGGATCATTCATCATGAGTTGGTGGGTTTTGAACCAGGGTTTGAGGGTTGGTTTAACATTAGGAAAATCATCACCATAATTTATCATATTAATAACAAAAATCAACAAAAATCATATGGATATCTCAATAGATGTGAGAAAAGTTTTTGTCAAAATACAGCACCAATTCCTATAAACAGCCCACAGGGCACTGGAATAAATAGAACATTCTTCAAAATAATAAATTTCCACCTATTTGAAACCATGAGGATAAACTAGAAGCTGAAGCAAAGATGTCCATTATCATCACTCTTATCCAATAGTGTGGTAGAAATACTAACTATAGCAATAAGAGAAGAAGAAATGAAGGAATCAGAACAGGCAATGAGAAAATAAAATCAGTCTTCCCAGGTGATATATGATATAAATTCAGAATCAACCAAAAAGTTATAAAAACAATTAACAACTTGATCAAAGTTGTAGGATAAAAAAAATGAAACCACATCAATCATCAGAATGCCTCTACAATCCCTTTAAAGTCCAACATCGAGATATAGAAAGGGAAATTAAATTGAAAATTACTGTAGACAATATAAAAAACCTGAGAGTCTACTGCCAAGACAATCTCAGAAAGTATTTGAACTGTAACCATAAAATTCTCTGTAGATGTATATTAATTCATAATTATTTATTGGTAAGGCTTAGAGGGAGAGAGAGAAAAAGATCACACAATCACCTAAATGGGCCTAATAAAAAACGGATTCGATGCTTTTCTGGCCAATACTCCAAGGAGCTGCATCAGCTCAAGCAGCTGACTACAACATAAACCAGTGTGTGTCAATCATTAAATGCTCCAGAGAAGGGAGAGGGAGCAGCTGGATGAAGAAGGCCAGGGTTTGAAATCTGCCTCAGACACTTCCCAGTTCTGTGATCTTTGATAAATCCCATCATCTCTTTGAGCCTCTTTCTTCCCCCTGCCCAGTAAAAGGGAGATCATAAAAACAAGCCTTTGTGTGTCTTAGATGAGGTCATACATGTAAAGTACTTTATAAACTCTAAAAATACTGACTATTCTTACAATCGGTCACTTTGGGTCCTTATTTTCCTCATCTGAAAAAGGATAGTGTTGGAATATATTACCTATAAGATTGCTTCTAGCTCTTGCCTTTAAATTGTTCTTGTTCTGGGATCCACAACTGATGTAAAAATCAGTGGGACATGCAGAAAGTGCCACAACAGTCTGAAGGGTTGATTTAACATGAAGACATTCATCTGAGGGTTAAAAGGTAAATCGGAAGATCCTGAGAGATGGCTGTAACAGGTGGTCAGGTTTTAATGTGACCTGACCTAACAGGATGCCTCCCCTCTGAGACAGATCCAAATGGATGTCTTTCTTTGCCCTGATTTGAGGACAGTTAAATAGTGAATCAAGAAGCCCTGCCAGGATGTGACCAAGAATGTAACCTTTAGGTGCAAATGCAAAATCCCCAGTTTGGCATTCAATGTCCTTCATAGCCTGATTCTCCTTCCTGTGCCACTTAATTATACTTTATTCCCCTCCGTGGATTCCTCAATTCAATGACAATGAGTTCCTGGCTCTTCCTTACACTCAATACTGCATTTCCTGACTCAAGTTATTTGCTTGGGGGACCAGCTGTCCCCTGTACTTGGAATATCCCACTTTCATCTTTATGTTCTGACAGCTCCAGCTTCCTTCATGCCCCAGATAAAATCCCACCTTCTACAAAAAGTCTTTCCCTAGTCTATAATCATCAAATCTACTATTTAGTATTTCTTGATAAGCTCCAATTTATCAGGTTAAGCCTGCATATGTCTTGCTTGTATATATTTGTTTGCATGTTATCTCCCCCATTAGTTTGTGGGTTCCTTTAGAGCAGGACCTAGCTTTAATCTTTGTATTCCCTTTTCTTACTAGCAAAGTGGTCATAACTAGTTGGTCCTTAAGAAACAGCCTAACTTACTTTTTCATTGGTAGATGGGTTGAGTTAATAGTAAGATACTGGTTTTGGAATGAAAGAGACAAAACTACAGTATGCTGATGATAATCAACTCACTTATCTCCTCTGATCCTCTGCCTCAAGGGCTGGTTGAGGCTCAAATGAGGTCATGTAAAGGGCTTTGCTGGTACCATATACAAATCAGATACAAGCTGATTCCAAAGCAATCTCCAGTGGCCTTCCTACTGTAGTGTCCCTTCCTTTGAGGAAGTATGGAAGGGTGTAGTCTGGGAGGAAGACCAACATGCTGAGGAGTTGTAAATTATACATACACTAATTGAGGGAAATAGAAATGGTAATCCTGGAAAAGAAAATATTGAGATGAAAATAAAAGGTATCTCCAAGTGTTTGAAGATTGGATATGGAAATGTTGAGGAAGAAAAATGGAATAAGTCAGCTGAAACATAGATTCCAGAGATATTTCAAAATTCAATGAATTATACCAGGAGGTGGTGACATGACCAAAAATGAGTTTATAATTGATTGGAGACAGAGAATATATAGGGAGCTGGGAAACTCGAATTCTCTTTGAGATATGGATTAGAATAAATGCCTTCTGTAGTCCTTTATAATGCTCAAATCCTTATGGATGTGTCACTTCTCTAGGACAGTCACTTGTGTCATGGTGAGTTGATGGAGTCAGTAAAATTTCAAGTTTTTGGAGAAACCATTGTGAAGGGAGATTTCTTCTCCTGACTATGGGCTGGATTTGATGACCTTGGAGGGACTTTTCTAGTATTCTGTCATAAGTCTCTACTACTCAATTATCATGATGAGGTAGTTGGCATAGGAAGGGAAGAGGACCTCTAAGTAATTCCTGGACAAAGATAACACCTAGAAGAGACTGCTCTACACCTGAAATTCTGTCAGGCCTGGACTGCATTGCCCCAGGTTAGGATAGGGTGCTTACAGGGAGTATCATGGTTAAATAGCCTTAGACTTTGAATTGGGAAAACCTCAGTTCAAATATTACTCAGAAACTTATTAGCTATGCAACTACTTCCTTATCAATGAAGTGGGGACAATAATGTCACCTCCTTCACAGAGTTGTTTTGAGGATCAAATGAGATAATATATACAGTGTTTTTCAATCATAAATGTTTATTGTTATTATTATAATACACGTGTGTCTATTAAGACTACGGGTCTTGGAGCATCTTGGCTTGTTATGACTGAGGGTTTCTGATCTAATCACTTCACAGTGACTTCTGCGTGAAGCCCAGAATAACTTCAGAAAGAATTATACCCGATGGAACACCTTGTGTCAGCCTCAGAGTCCATATGGCCACTTGCTGAAACAGGGACACTCATGGGTCACCAGTGGAGGAGAAAGAAACATTATGAACAGATAAAGTAAGCTTCTCAATTAACTCAAAGTTTCTTAAGTCCCATGAGCTTTACCAGGCACAGTGGGAGAGGTTCAAAAACATATTTTTCCTTTTCTAATTTGGTTTTACAGTTAGACTCAATGATAGAGCTGGAGATGCCTCAGGTAGAGATGTTCCCAAGAGCTTCCCCATGGCTGAGGATGAAGACTGATGGCAGGGAAAAGGCAGGCACCTGTTCACATTTAAAAAAACAAGAGCATTAAGAAAGTTTCTAATCTAAGAAACAGTGATGCTTAAATACTCCTCCCCAAAAGGTGACCTTGTGAGAGGCTAACCACTAATTGACTACCTCTGTGTTTGGGACTTCAACTGATGTTCAGTGATGCCTCCAAAAAGCCAGAGAAAAATTTCCCATATAATTCCTGTCCTCCTGGTAATTCTCCTACATTCCTCACCTTCTGTGCACAACACAGAAAAGGCCAATTGCTTCCTAAAAACCAGTCCCAGCCTTTCCAGGGATGGAGACCTAGTTATTGGGAGCTTTCTCCCCATGCATTCTGTAGAAGTGAGTAATGACATAGGAGCAGGTCTCTTTCAAAGTCATCCTGACAAAAGTTGTAGAGATTACAAGTAAGTGCTTGGCTGATTATCTTGAAGTTCTCTTTTCCATTGTAAAGTTTACAAAAAGTGCTTAGAGAAGGGGTTTCATTCTGTTTTCTCTCACATTCTCTCTGGGATCTCTGCCAGATCTAGGTATATGATTCAACCAGATGACAGTGCCTTTTGGTTGATCTAATGGTATTGTGTATGGAAAGCATTTTATAAATTTCAAAAAATACACATTAACTGCAGTGAGCCTCAGTTTTCTCTCTTATAAAGTAGAAATGAAAATAGCATCAACCTCTCAGGGCTTTTGTGAAGTTCAAATGAGATCACATATGTAAAGTTCTTTACTAATTATATAACTGTTACTTATTATTATTATTATTATTATTATGAGCCTCTTTTTCTTCCCCTGAAAAATAACACCTACCTTCTGAGGTTTTGGAGATATACTTTATTAGTGTCTGCTGTCATGTTCAGGACACATGTAGTCCTGACAACTTTCTAGATTGTTGATTTTAAAGTTTTCTTCTTCATTTACTGCCTGTGGGAAAGTATATAAATAAAGCAATATTTTCAAGTGTTGAAATTGAAAACCAAAAGTGAAATGGACAAAACATTGACTGATGTTGTGAGGAAGATTAGATTAGTTAGTAATTAAGAATTAAGGTGTATCTAGCAGGAGGAGCTGGAGCTGGGAATTCCAAGATGGAATGAAGGAGCAGGAAGAAGGGACTTGTGCTCTGAGAGGGACTCCATTAGGGGTTAGCACAAACTGTGGTGAGTCCTGGGAGATCTCAGAGTAAAGAACACCCTGCATCCTGATTTCCCTGGGATCCTGTGAGGTGGTGGCATCTAGCAAAGAGGACAAGATCTACAGTGCAGTACCAAGGGAAGAGGAGAAGTTTGGGGTCTGTGGACAGTGTCTCAAGCATACCCTCTCAACTTGGTACCTGAGACCACCTTGGCTCTTGCATCCAGAGATCACTGGTGGATTACAGTGAGAACCCCAAAGCCACATCAGCCCTGAGTTGTGTTGCTCAAGCCTGGCAGTACCAGGTCTGAGGCAGCACCCAGAGACTCCACTACAGCTCCTTGGGTCTTGTCTGTTTAGGTCACTAATTTAGTGTAGAAATAAGTCCTCTCCTTTGCCCTGTGGTTTTGTCATTAGGATTTAATGTTTTAGAGTAGACATCCCTATCCCACCTTTTAGTTGTACATAATTAAAACCAGTTAATCCCTCTTACCTTACCTGCTTGTTTCTAGATGCTGGCCTAGGGGAAGCTGAGTTCAGTTAAGACCAACTGCCATTCCTGTGAGAATCCAGTAACCTCTTGTCTCCCAACCTGGTCTAGTCTCTCCAACAACCCAGTGTGTGTGTACCCACATATCATTTGAACTTATTATAACATCCCTGGTGTCTCCATTACCTTTATTTATCCATTATCTTTTCTACACTGAGGAACTAGAGTTTTGGTGTTTGAACTCATGATCCTTTTTCACGGATGTTTGTCCTTTAGCACTGCCATAGTGAAATAACTTGGGAGTCCTAGAGTTAATACATGTACATGACTAGGAGATGGGAGCTGAATAAGAATGGGGAAAGGTGTAAAACAAAGCCAGTGTTTGACTGGATATTCCCTTCTGAGTTTCTGTTTCTGCATATTCTGTTTCTACTGTCCTATCACTTTATTGATTATCACTCTATATTTCTTGTTTTCCCCAGTCATCTACCTTCCTGTGTTCACTGGGTTGATCTTCATTCAACAGTCAAAATAGGGAAATAAAGTATCTATTACATTGTGTTATATTATTTAAATCTCTTTTTAGGTTGTCTGTCCTTTTTCACTTCCTGCTCAGACTTGATCCTTGCTGATTGCTGGGGGTGGCAGGTCTGGCTCCCTCCACACCTAAAGAGTTTTTTTTTTTAATTCCTGAAAAATATCCATTTTGACTGAGTTGTAGATAAGTGCAAGGAAGAGGGTTTTGATGGGGCAAAACTGTCTCCCAATCCAAATTCTAATAGAAAGGAATAAGAGTATGGAAATGGTTTGCCTGAAGAATCAATTATTCAAGTACTTATTAAGTACTATTGTTTACCAGGCACTGTTCTAGAAGCAACTGAGAAGAAATAAGCCCAAGGAAATAACCCATCCCATCTTACCAGGAATTTACATTTTAATGAAGAAGACTATATTTTCATATAAAATGTATATTACATGAATATAATCTGAGTTAATATAGTATTGTTTTCAGTAATTTTAATTGTATTGCAGTTTGTGTACACATTTCAGGTTTTTCTGGCAAAGATAATGGAGTGGTTGCTTTGCTTTTTCCTACTCCAACTCATATTACATTTGAAGCAACAGAGAAAAACAGGTTGCTTGGGGTCACACAACTAGTAAATGTCTAAAACTGGATTTGAACTCAGGTCTTCTTGACTGTAAGCCTGGCACTCTTTACACTGAGATCATTTGGAATGAAAGCAAGAGAAGATGAGAAGATCAAGATTCATGAAAAAGATCTGCAAGTCTGTGCTGTAGCTATGTCTTAAACAAAGACAGGGTCTTTAGGAACTGAAAGGAGCTATTTATACATATGTTGTTTTCCCATTAGAAGATCATTGAGGGAGGGAATGCTCCTTTTCTTTTAATCCCCAGCATTATGCACAGTGCCTGATATATGTTAAGTGCTAAAAAAAAATTGCTCGTTTACTGAGTCTAATGAATTGTATTTGAATATTTTGTTCTTACTTTCCTATTCTCTATCCCTCAGGTGGCTGCACAAAAATTACCAGCAGGTCCTGGCCCTGGTATTTGCTGTGGAGGAGATCAACAGGGACCCCAATCTGTTGCCCAATATTTCTAGCCTGGGATTCCATGTCTATAATGCCTACCACAGTGATGAGAGAACCTTGGAGAGCTCTCTGAGGTGGCTGTCTGGACAGGGCCAGCTTGTCCCTAACTACAGCTGCTGGGGGCAGGACAAGTCTGTGGCTATCATTGGAGGAGCCCCATCAGCTCTGTCTATTCAGATGGGTACCCTACTTGAACTCTACAAGTTTCCACAGGTGGGGGATACTGAGACAGACACCTTTTGTGTTTTTCTCAAACTACTCAGTCTTGGGAGTAGTAGAGTGTCCTTCAGTAATAATCACACTATGGGCTGAAAATTGAATTAGATTTTCAATTTTTGGCTTGCTTAAACATCCTAGAGATAAGCTAGAGCACACTGCCTATCTCTCTCCAGCAGACTCTGAAGATTATCCTCGGCAGAAGCACTACCTAAGTCATGTAGCCTCTTGGAAGTAGAACTAAGATGAGAGCCCTAATGCCCTGACTTGTAGTTCAGCAGGGAGTGTGGTATGAAAAATTGTAAAACTTACATGACTAGAAGGATGTTAATATCTTCAACAGAAATAGGGAAATTAGGAAAGGACAAAAGTTTGGAGAGGAGTTAGTTTGAGGGTGGGAAATAATGAGTTAATTTGGGATCTGTGAAGTTAAGATGTATGTAAGACATTCAATTTATAATGTCTAAAAGTCAACTGCTGAATCAAGACCTAAGGCCTGTGGAGAGGTTGGTGATGGATAAATATGAAATGTTATGAATGTAGAAGTGACAAGATTTCAAATCATATATCAGAGAGATTAAAGGAGAGGAGCCAGTCAAAGATGACTTTTATGCTATGAATGTGTCACATGTAGGAACAAATGGCTGTTTTGAAGAGAAAAAGGAAACTATGGAAAAAAGAAGTTTGAAGTGAAACACTTCTTTTGTAAAAATGTATATTTTAATTTTTCCAATTATATATGAAAATTTTTAAATATTCATTTAAAATTTTTTGTGATCCAAATTCTTTTCTTACTCCCTTATTTACCCCATCTTGAAAAAGTAAACAATTTGATATAAATTTTCCATTAGCAATCATTATAAATATAGTCACATAATAATTTTATTGCAAAAGAGAACATAAACCAAAGGTGGGGGGAAGCAAGGAAAACTAAGAAAAAATGTAAAAGTCTGCTTTGATATGCAGTCCTATTTGATGTACTCTTTATCTGACACAGGACAGAATTTTTTCCTCAGGTGACCTGATTTATCTTGGATCTTGGTATTTCTGAGAATAACTGAGATTAATAGTTGATTATTTTACTATATTGATATTACTTTATACAATGTTTTACAAATGGTTTTCATCACTTCACTTTGTAACAATTCATGTCATTCCATGTTTGTTCTGAAAGCATCCTGCTCATTTCTTCTTGAAGCCAATAGTGTTCCATTACAATCATAAATTGTAACTTGTTCAGCTCTCCTCCACTTGATGGGGATCTCCTCAATTTCTAATTTCTTGCCAACACGCAAAGTTGGTGTAATATTTTTCCTTACAAGTACTTTTTGTTTCTAAAAATCTCTTTGGATTATAGAGCTAACCTCACTACTTCCCTATCCCCAAACTCCTCAACATCCATACTTCTCTTTTTCTCTTGAAATCAGTCATTTACTCCTCCCTCTCACTCATGGTCATAACCTCATAGTCAACATGTCAACCTTTTCTCTTTTAATCTCTCTATATACAGTAAGTGAACAAGTCTCATCACTTCCACGAATATACTTAATCAAAGGTTATGCACAGTTTTATACCACTTTGGACATCGTTTCAAAATAGTTTCCAGAAGGGTAGGATCAGTTGACAACTCCATCAACAAGCATCAGTGTCCCTATTTTTTCACATTCTCTCCAACATTTCCCATGTTTCTCTTCTGTCACATTAGCTAATCTGAGAATTATGAAGTGATACTTCACATGTGTTTTAATCAATAGTAATTTAGGGGATTTTATATGACTATAAATAGCTTTGATTTCTTTTTTCTGAATACTACTGTAACATGGAAAATGGCAGGGTGGAATTCCTGCAAGATACAGGGTAAAGCCTCACCCAAAATTCCAGTTCATATCTTTTGACCATTTATCAGTAGGGGAATTATTCATGATCCTGGGCAAAATCTATCTTCTCAGAGCAGTATTGGCCATTGCAAAATTACATCCTATTTTCTTGTTCTTTATCTTGTCACAACTCTATATATCTACTCTTTGACCCAACAATACCACCCTTAGGTCAGTATGCTAAAGAGATCAAAGATAAGGAAAAAGAATCTACTTGCACAAAAATATTTATGTTATCTGTTTTTTATTTGTGGCAAATAGCTGGAGATAGAAGGGACACAGATAAATCTTGGAATGACTAAACAAGTTGTGTTATATGAATGTAATAAAATAGTATTTCACCATAAGAATTTGTAATCAAGAAAATCACAAAAATCCTGTGATGTTTGAAGGTTTTGCTATTGATATGGTCAATTATTTTGTTTGTTTTCCTCATATTGAACCAGGCCTCTATTGCTGGCATAAATTCCATTTCTTATAGTGTATGATCTCCTGATATATTGCAATAATCTTCTTGCTAATATTTTATTTAAACTATTTGTATTCAATAGATGCAGGAAAAAGCCTTTCACAAAATTTAACAATCATTTCTTTTGAAAACACTAGAAAATATAGGAATAAAGGGCCTTTCCTCAACGTAATAGACAGTATTAATTTAAAAACATCAGCAAGTATCATCTGTAATGGGGATAATTTAGATGCCTTGCAATATCATCAGAAGTAAAGCAGAGATGCCCATCATTACCACTGTGATTCAATATTATTCTAGAAATGCTAGCAGTAGCCATTAGAGAAGAAAAAGAAATTGAAGTGATCAAAGTAGGCAATGAGGAAACTCAACTATCACTCTTTGTAGAGGGCATGTTTGTATACCTAGAGAATATGAGTAAATCCACTAGTTAGGAGAAATAATCAATGATTTCAGCAAACTTGCAGGATAAAAAATAAACCCCAATAACTCATCAGCATTTTTATGTTTCCAACAAAACCCAGCAGCAAGAGTTAGAAAGTGAAATTCCATTTAACATAACTCTAGACAAAATAAAATACCTGGGAATCTACTTGTGAAGACAAATTCAGTAATTATATGAATATAACAAAACACACTTCACAGAAATAAAACTAGTTCTAAACAATTATTTATTTCAAAATAATAATATTCCCCCATATTCATATAACTCATTCAATTATTCCCAAACTGACGAGAACCCTCACAGTAACTCCTTGCCTCCAAAGAAAGAACTAGTAAAATAGTTTTCTATCCATTGATCTTTTTCCTTTTTTTAAAAAAGCTCTTCTAAGTTCATGCAAAATAGTATTGTCATGGTATCAAAGGATATGCCCAATTTAGTAACTTTTGAGGCATACTTCCAAATTGTTTTCCACAACAGCTAAAGGATCCCCAATGATGTCAAATTCCCATAGCTCCTCTAACCTTTATGATTTACTTTGATTATCAACTTTTCCAATCCTATAAACATGAAGTAGACCCTTATAGTTGCTTTCATTTACATTTCCCTGTGTTCCTAGTTCTAATGATCCTTACCCATACCTTCCATTGAAAACTGCCCATTTATTTCTTTAACTATTTAGTTATAAGTATTCTTCCTGGTGATTCTATTTCTCAGATATCTTGAAAACATAGCATTTATCCAAGAAAATTATTTAAACATATTCCCACCAATTACTTATTTCTCTTCTAATTTTATCTGACGTGCCATTGTTTTTGCAAAAACTTTATAGTTTTATGTTTTCAGAATTGTCCATTTATCTGCTGTGCCCCTCAATCCTCTGTTTGATCATGAGTTGTTTCATGATCAACTAATATGAAAGGTATTTTTTTGATTTATTCGTCAAATGTCTTTTTACGTCATCCTTTATGTTTAAGGTATGCACCTTCTTGCAGGTTATCTTGGCATGATACAAGATTTTGACCTATAACTTGATTCTGCAGGACTGCTTTCCAGTTTTCCTTGCAGTTTTAATGAATAGTAAGTTCTCATCCCTAGTTGCTGAAGTGTTTAGAGTTATCAGACTTTAGGGTACTGTGATTGTTTACTTCAACATGTTTTACAGCTCATCTTTTCCATTAACTAACTTGTATTTCTTATATGATATCAAATTATTTCAATGATTACTACTTCTTAGTAAAATATGAAATGTTACTACTAGGTCCTTCCCAATACTTGTCAGAATTTCCATTGAGATTATCGATATTTTTTTCATCCCGTTCAATTTATTTATTGTTTTCCTTCATATGTGAAGGAAAGTTTGCATTTGATAGTTTAATGTTGAATAAGTAAATCAGTTTAAATATCCTTGAAATTTAAGTAGTTAATTCTTAAATCCACCACCTTTCTTTTAACACAACATAATTTACTGATAA
>NC_058130.1:792046800-792063328 GCF_016433145.1 Gracilinanus agilis | reverse complement strand
GATATCAAATTATTTCAATGATTACTACTTCTTAGTAAAATATGAAATGTTACTACTAGGTCCTTCCCAATACTTGTCAGAATTTCCATTGAGATTATCGATATTTTTTTCATCCCGTTCAATTAATTTATTGTTTTCCTTCATATGTGAAGGAAAGTTTGCATTTGATAGTTTAATGTTGAATAAGTAAATCAGTTTAAATATCCTTGAAATTTAAGTAGTTAATTCTTAAATCCACCACCTTTCTTTTAACAAAACATAATTTACTGATAATGTATACTTTGCTGAAATTGTTCAATAATATGAAAGGTGCTGAAATGAAAATACCCCAATGTTTCTTTCCCATCCAGATCAGCTATGGGCCTTTTGATTCCATCCTGACTGACAAGGTCCAGTTTCCTTCACTCTACCAAATGGCCCAAAGGGACTCTTCCCTGCACCATGGTATGGTCAGGTTAATGGTACATTTTGAATGGACATGGGTAGGTCTGGTGACCACAGATGGTATGAGAGGTGAGGAATTCCTCTGGAACTTAAGAGGGGACATGATTGAGCATGACATCTGTCTGGCTTATACTGAGAAGCTCCCAGTAAGTGAGAGAAGACACACAGAATCTCAGGACATGTTCATGCCACGTATTATGGAATCCTCAGTTATAGTCGTCATCATTCATGGTGACACGGAATCACTCATGATCCTTAGATATTCACAGCCTTTCCTTATGTTCCTATGGAAGGTCTGGATCACCACTTCTCATTGGGACATCACCATGAGACCCAAATGGGATGATGGCTACAGTTTCCATGGAACACTTTCATTTTCCCAGATGACAAAAGAGATCCCTGGTTTCAAGTCCTTTCTCAGGACAGTAAACCCTGCCAAATACCCAGAGGACCCTTTATTGAAGGACTTCTGGTGCTCAGCATTCAAAGGCCTGAAAAAACTTGAAAATGAGCCAAATGAGTGCTCACCCAATACTTCCTTGGAGATGCTTAATCTTCAGTTCTTTGACATGGCAATGTCTGGTCTGAGTTACACCATCTACAATGCTGTGCATGCTGTGGCCAGGGCCCTCCATGAAATGCTTCTGGTGACATCAGAGAGAGAATCTATAAGAAATGAAGAAATTTGGGTGCCTCAGCCATGGCAGGTAACATTAAGTGACCTATCTGCACTAGCTATTGTGCTAGGTAGAGTATATACATCAATACATCAAGGACTAGTTATTTCTTCAATGTGGAAATTTCCTTCCCAAATTCACTTTGCACATTTCTACACAATATAGTCTTTTAGTTTCCTAAGAAATCTATAAGTAAATCAAAAGATATTTGTTAAGGACTAAATATGTGCCCAATTGCTAGGTACTGGGGTACAAATAAAAAAAGTGAATTGACACAAACAATGCAATGGAGGGAGAGAAAGCACTAATAGTTTTAAGGGGGAAGTAATCACCAAAGGTGATCTGGAGAAGGAAGTTCTGGAACTGTAACATGAAAACAGGGATTCTGTGTTGAAGTGTTAAGGGTTTGGATTTCATGTTTGGAGAGAGTAAGGCAAGTCCTCCTCTCATAGTAAATGTTTTAATGTCAAACATTTTATTTATAGCAGCAATAAACTGCAAGGACGAACAAAGAGAAATCTCACAGTTTTTCCTCCTCCCTCTTGAGTATTCTGCTCTGCAGATATATGTTCATGACATTTATTTTTAGTTCTTAAAAACAAATTCTACAACTTTCTAAGTTTTAAAAATTATTTTGTAGTTTACAACTTATTTTATTATAATCTCAGCATTTAAATTATGGGTTTAACTAAAAATATATTTTTATTTGGTCCTATAAAATGAGTAATGAGATTTGGAGCTCTGCTTCCAGGAAAGAAGCATTTTATAAGGAGAAATATGGCTTACTCCACAGCTTAGCATTTGGGAGGGGATTTGTATTTACTATCTTGCTGAAGTAATTACACAACTGCTTAGAAACTGGATTGAAGAAAAAAATCCATTATTTATATTTAATAGCTTGCATTTTGTAATAAGGAATAAGTCAAGGTAGATAAGTGTAAAATTTAGAAAATTTTAAGGGCTTTTTTTAAGACCTTTTTTTTTAATTTTTTAATTTAAAATTTTAAAGAAAATTTTAAGAACATTCTAAGGGCTTTTGAAATATGGTAGAAAGGGCACAGAGCTTTTGAACTCTGGGACAGTTGGGAGGTTTGCTACTGGTAGAGGAGAGTGTGCCCTGATTTCACTGAAGAAACCCCACTTGAGGGGCTACAAAATAGGTCTGCATCAGCAGCTTTGGAGGGTGGACTTCCAGGTCTGTGACAGTCTATTGGAGTGACCCAGTGGATTTAGTGGACTGTACCAACATCCTGGTCCCTGGGACAGCAGAGAACATTGTTGGAGCAAGTAGTGAGATCCCCAAACCCTGCAAACTTGTATTTAATCTAGTATAGTATAGTGTAAGTTTTATCTTCCCTGCCCTGATTTCCTGAACCACTTAAACCCCTGTATCTTCCCTCCTATAGGGGTTAAGAATAGTTTGCACCATTCCCACTTGCCCTACCTTATTTTATTATTAAAATCCTTTTATGTTACTTCCTACTGTCTAAATATAACCCCAAGGGTCTCACAAATATTTAATTAGGTTCCCTGCATAAGTTGAGTGTTTAACTGTCATATCAAGTATTCCAGACTCCCCCATTACCCTATTTCAATTTTCAAAAGACATTGTCAAATACTAACTGATGTATGCCTCCTCCTGCCTGGAATAGCAGGAGAGCTCTTGGCTAACCCAGGACATCTGGGGAAACTAATTTTTCTGAGGGTCTGGAGGACTTAGGGTATAGAACAGGTTAACCCATGGTGGAAAGGACCCTATTGGGTTAGTCCAAGCACTTCCATTGCTGTTAAGGTTACAGAGCAGCCTGGCTGCACTCATCCTTCCCATGTTGAATCTTTTCTGCCACCAGGAATACCCCCAGTACCAGACTCATGCACCTGTAGAGATCTTAAGTACCTCTTTGGGAAGATCTTTAGATGATCCATGAAGATATTCCTTGGATATTTCTTCTCTCGGTTCAAAACTTTGAAACCTCAGTTGATGGCTCAAGAAAGCTGTCTACCTATTCAGCCTCTTCATCTACTGGATATTGTTAGTCCTTCTTCCACTCATAGAACCCTTCAAAATTCACTCCATCTCAGTCAGGGACAGCTCTAGGCCATTTGTCAACCTGAGGTAGTTATGGAAGATAAGGCCTTTATCCCTCATGACCCCAAAATGAATTTTGGGTTCAAATTGTTTGAAGGGAGAATGATGAGAGAGGGCAGGTCCCCCTGGTATGGGCAGTGCTTGTGGGCTGTGGGGAGTATAATTTATCCTGATTATGGAGAATGCCCACCGACCAATTAACCCAGCAGCTATATGTAACATGCCTTCTCACTTAAGGAGAGGAACACATTCCTACCCCTGGAAAGAAGGCACACACACACTCCCTAGAGGAGAAGATTTTACCTTTTTGTCTTTCCCCCCAAAACCATAATAAAGTCATGTGTTATTCCCTGTGGAAAAGGTCTGAAGTTGAATTTTTCAAGAATGACACAGAACAACACTTTGTCCTTATCAGAGATTTTTAGTATCTGGAAGACTCACCTCATATCAAGACTGAAGTAGACTTTTCCAACTCAGAAGGGCCCAAGAAAGACATGTTACGGAGAACATAAATTGGCCTAAGGGAAGGAAGTAATGTTATTTGCCTTGGAATTGCAGAGAGAGGAGGTGGCTAAGAGAACACCTGTGCATGTTGTTGTACTACTGGCTGGGGGAGGCAGCTAGGAGAATGCCTGTAGAGGTGGTCTGGCTTGGGACTGTCTAGGAGGGCTCAATCTTATTTGGGACACTCTATGGGAGATCTAGTATGCCCAAGGTCTGGTTTTGATCTGGCATTACTGGTCTGGGGAAGAGGATGCCTAGAGAATGACTGGCCACATGAGGTTGGTGCCTTTTTTCCATAGGCCTGCTTTTTATTATTTTCTAAATAATTATAAATTGAGATACAGAATCCAGAGAATTTAAATCATAGCAGATAATATCTTCTGGGTTTTACTTATTTCACTACTCATTATCTCATAATCTTTCCATATTTAAAAACACAAAATCTACTCATCATTTCTTATGAAACAGTAATATTTCATCACAATCCTGTGCCTCAATCTAGTTGGTCATTCCTAAGTTGATGGACATCCTCTTGCTGTCCAGTTCTTTGCCACCACAAAAAGAGATGCTATAAAAATTTTGGAATATCTAGATTCCTTTTCATTTCCCTAATATCCTTGGGAAGCATACCCAGTAATAATAATATACAAAGTTTTATAACTTAAAGAGAGTAATTCCAAATTACTACTAGGGAAAAGTCCGAAAAGAATTGCTAGATCAGAAAATTTTATTGTTTACCATTTTCACTCAAATTAAAAGGAAGTTTTAAATATGATTCTGTACTACAGATTCTAAAATGAATCATCTCAAATTTGTGAAAAGCTATGCAATGGAGATGAAAATATACAAACTAAAGAGTCTCTGTCCTCAAGGTGCTAAAGATCTATTGGGAAAAACTATGTATATGTGTATATTTATTCAAAATGAATAAAAAAAGGAAAATGAGACAATGCATAATCTAAATATTCTGGTCTAAAAGGCTGAATGAGTGCATTCTATTGAGAAATAGTCAAGGCAAAGATAGGGAGGAAAGAGATATCATATACAGTTCAAGCCATAGCAAATAAGAGAGACTAGCTATAAAATAGTATGTAAAGGAAATAAGATTAAATATAATGGGCATTCTTTCCGTAAATGTCATTTCAATATGATGTCTTTTGAATACTTTCCAAATTACTAAAATGGGGCTAGGTCAGACTCAGGTCTGAGAATTATGTGACTTCTTTGCAATTCAGAATGATGTTGTGAGCACTATATGTAGGGATGAAAGGAACTTCTAACTCAGATTTCAACTAACATCTTTTTAGCCAACATTAAACTGGAAACATTAAACTATTCCATAGAATATAGTCTACTATCTAGATTATTTCTTACAGAAACCTAGATATTTATTACTCACACCAAACAAGACCAATAACTTTGGGCCATGAGGACTAGGATCTCCTATAAAGGCCATATATTTCTTTCATAAGAAACCTGACTTTGGGCACTAGGCAGTGACTGATATTTCTCTTCCCTTTCAGCTCCACAATTTTCTGAAGAAAATGCACTTCAAAAATAGTGCTGGTGACCGAGTATTTTTGAATGATATGGAAAATATTGGGGCTCATTATAACATTTTGGAGTACTTGTTCTTTCTCAATAACACTGAAGCTGTGGTGAAAGTGGGACAGTTTATTCCAAATTCTCCAAATGGTCAGGATTTCACCATTTGTAATGAGGCCATAGTGTGGGGCTGGAATGAGCCAAAGGTCAGAAACATTTTCAGTTTTCAAGAAAATACATCATATTTCTTAGATCATCTATACAATGAACTTTTGAAGGTTAAAATCCTGCACAAATATTAGCTATTCTTATAAATTCATACATAACCAAATCATCATCTACTCCCTCTTTCCACTTTCTTCCCAGGATGACAAAGAGTAAGTAGTCAAATCACTCAATTTGTTTTATAAAATTCACTGCATTTCTGAATATTCAAAAACAATTTAGTTTCTCAAATTGTATTTACCAAATTATGGCTGGAATTATTATTTATTTTCTTTTTTCAAAATGAACTCCATTACAGCTTTGATTCTGTCTGCCTTACATCATATGTGAACAAAAAATTAATGTAGATATTCTAGAACATTATTCAGCCTTTCTTTTAACCATCAGAGTTGTTATAATAGGATTACACATAGAATTATAGAATATTACAACTGAAAGGGACCTTTGCAGTTCATCAATCTTCTTTTTCAGATGACAAATATGAAACCCAAAGCAGAGGAGTAGCTTAACCAAAGACACATGGCTGCTAATGAAAGGGGATTGAAATGATATATTTTGAGTATATGTCTAGTGGGCATTCTCTTATATATACTCATTGATTAATGGGCCTGGGAGAAGTCCATAGCTCTTTAATAAAATATGTTGCCTTGGCTCAAAATGACATGAATTCTCATGAATAATTTATTTTACCACGTGTTGTTAGGGCCCAGATCCTTGAAGCTGTGTAATTAGAATTTGCTCTCCAGAACTCTCTTTCCTAGGATCCTATTTTCATACTCAGTCAGCATACTAACCTAGGGAAGATATAAGTTTTGTGTAGCTCCTCCCTCTCTCTATCTTCCCAGTAAAGCTGTTGTGGAGGTTGGGTGAGAGTCAAGCAGGAGAATTTTACCCACATGTTTTTACTAGGTTTTCTAATTGTGTTTTTTTATTTCTTCTACTTCAAGTAATTATTAATAATATTTTAAAATATAACTCTTGGAGATATTGGATATTAATTTAAATTTTACAAAGCATTTTCTTTTCTTTTCACTGTTCAGGTTCCTCATGCTGAATGCAGTGATAGCTGTGGCCCTGGTTTCAGGAAAACCCCAAGGGAGGGAGAGCCTGTCTGCTGCTTTGACTGTTCTTCATGCCCAGAAGGGGAGATTTCCAATCAAATGAGTAAGTATTTGCAATCACCTTTCCTACCAAAGTCACTAAAAACATAAACAACTGGTATTTGTATCTTGAGTTCATGTGGAATTCATGGGAACACCAATGAAAGAATAGCAAGATATGCAGCCACAAGGAGGTAGGGGCTGACTGTTTTCTCTTTGTCTCTCTCACTTTCTTGGTCTCTTTCAGATATTACATATCATGTCATGGGGGATGATCATCAGCTGGATTAATATGTAGGGTCATTGATCTAGAAACGGAGGAACCTCAGTAGCCATCTAGTTCAACTCCCCCATTTGATTGATTAAGGAATAACCAAAGAATGGGGTGTGACTACTGAGGCTTTTTAGGGCTAAGTGATTTGCCCAAGGTTATAACTGTAAAAAACAGAAGTAGGATCTCCACTTGGTTCCTCTGAAACAGTGCTACCCTACAATATTGTTGTTGCTGTTTGTCCTTTTTAAAAGAGGACTAATGACATCAGCAGATGATGTCTGGACTTGGCATAACTTGGCTTTAAGTGAGACTGAGTTGAACAAAGTCATTAGCCTCACTTGCCCTTCCAGAGTTATTGAGGTCAAGTGATAAGGCAAAAGTCAGAATGACTGGTAAAGATACTGGAGGTAGTAGATGATATCAGCATCTTCAGTGTCTGTTCATGTTCCAAGCACTCCATAACTCTTACTTCTGCCACCTACATTATCATGGGAATACATTATTTATATACACCCATTCTAGCAGAGGAATTATTTACATATTTTGGGTAAACACCCCTAAAACTAACTGATACATTGATGACCCAATAGTAAATTGCCTGGTTTAGTCCATCTGCTAGTGTGCATGCTACAACTTCTTGGACTCCCGAGTAAGAAATGACTGCCAGGTGAACATCAAAGTTGGATAATGACTTCTAAAAGGCTCGGAAAGCCTTCATAACAGAGGCGCTAGACCTCTTTGGACATCCATACACCTCAAAGTACATTTTCTCTATTGTGGTGTAGTGGATAGAGCAGTGGATCTGGAGTCAGGAAAACCTTGAAGTTAAATCATATTTCATACACCTAGTAGCTGTGTGACCCTGTGTATAATTTACCTTCCATGGGTTTCTATTTCCCCATCATTTTAATTTGATTAGTTTAGTTTAGTTGTCATGAGATGTCCTTGCTATGTTTCCTGAGATCTTTGAAAGGTAAAGTGGTTCAGTGAAAAGCAAAGTTAATATGGGGTCAGAGAACTAGGGTCCAAATAATGTCTCTGCTACATCTGTATGATCTTGGGCAAGTTATGTCACTCTGTGGTCCTTAATTTATTTATCTCTACAATGAAATGATTGTTAGGTGATATCCACCATCCATTACAGGATGAAATCAATGATCGTATACAGATTATATTCCAAGTAGGAAGTGTTGATATTCAGTGTCTTAAGGTTTTTAATTGGATGAATTCTTTAGAAGATGGTGTAGATCAGTGATTCCCAAAGTGGGCTCCACCACCCCCTGGTGGGTGCTGTAGCAATCCAGGAGAGTGGTGATGGCCACAGGTGCATTTATCTTTCCTATTAATCGCTATGAAAATTAAAAAAAATTAATTTCCAGGCCACCAAGTAATATTTTTTCTGGAAAGGGGACGGGAGGCCAAAAAAGTTTGGGAACCACTGGTGTAGATAAAGGTGTGAGGATAGGCTTAACTCTCCTCTTGTATATTTTTAGCTAATCAAATTAAGAACTCAAAACACCTCTACTTAACCATGTTACTTTCCCAATGGAATCACAGGAGGGATTGTATAAGTGGAATCTGCTACCCGGGACTCTAAATCCTAGCTTCCCATGTTCCTTCTCACATTACCTCCTTATGTTTTGGAGATAAAGATTTTATGTGACCCTATCCCCTCTCTTCCTGCAAACGTAGTCAGGAAAAATTTCTTTACTCAGATTTTTACTTTTGTTCTTTATTATTTCTTTTACTTCAAGTGATTATTAATTAACCTTATAAAATATAATGCCTGGAGTTATTGGATATTAATTTTAATCTTACAATAGAAACAAATATAGAAAAAAACAATCTGAATGAAGCAAATGATATCTCACACCAATATATCCAAAATGAGGCTTGCCCATGCTCTACGCAGAGTGGAAATCCCCTTCAATGTGGGGAACCCCAGAGAACTGGCCAAGGATCTTTTTGAAAGTGTGAGAGGGGGGAAAGGACTCTGGAATCAGAGAGTGAAACCTTCGATTTCCCAGACCTCAATACCTTAATACCAGTTATACAAGTCCATCCCCCCACCATAATAATGAATTTCATGTAACCTGAAATTTGGAAACATGTATTATGATTGCCTCTAACCCACTGGAGTTTCCAGATCAGTTTTGTTGAGTAAGTCAGATTCTGAATGCAATTCTATTGGCTCTTTAAATGTAGTAGGAGTATTAGGAGTGCCTCTAAACATCCCAAAGCTTTTTCCTCAAAATGTATCTGTGGGATCCCTATGAGTAGAACATTATTTTCTTTTAATGCCTGTTTTCCTTATATATTTGTTAGGGAGAGATCTTTTATGTAAACTTAGAGCCTCAATAGCATGCTCTCAAGATGGTGCTATGATGCTAGAATTTCCTGAGGAATCCTTAAATCCTTAAAATCCTTCTTCTTCTTTTAGACAGTCAGGAGGTGAAGCAGCCTCTCATCTTTGAAATACCAGCCAATATACTGGAATCTCTCTGGGCCACATCTTCTTCTGATGTAGGCCTACTCAAATCAGTTGTTCCTGTACAAATTAAAAGAAAAGGTCACCTACCTCCTTCCATTCCTCAGTATACCCTATCAAAAAAGTAATTGAGGGAATTACCCTAGAAATAAGTTTATTAATTGAGCAACAAATAATAATGCCATGCAAATCTTAATATAATACACTCATTCTACCTGTAAAAAAGCTAAAATTAGGTACATATGGAAAACCTGCCTATATAGATTTGTACAAGATTTAAGGGCTGTAAATAATCATGCCATAAAGAGACATCCTGTGGTTCGAAGCCCAGCCACAATGAGCTCCTCTATTCTTAGCCACAGCTACATATTTTACTGTCTTAGATCTGTGCTCAGCATTCTTCTCAATAACAGTTCATGAGAATTCCAGGAATATATTTACCTTCACCTGGAAAGATTTCCAGTGGACATGATCCCAGTAACCACAAGGGTTCATGATAGTCCTACATTGTTCTTGCAAATTCTAAATCAGGATTTAGAAAATATTAAATTTCAGAATAGCTGTTTCATACAATTTGTAGATTATTTGCTCTTAACTTCAAAAAATATCACGGTATGCCAAGAAGTTCACAGACATCTTTTAGAACTACAGAAGAGAGGCCGCAAGGGCGCAAAGGCAAAGGTGTCTCCCCTAAGTGGAATATTTAGGTTTCATTTTAACTGCTGATGACTACTGCCTTTCCCCTAAGCACAACAAAGATATCCAAAAATTGAGTGCCTTCTATACTAAGAAACAGTTCAGAGCAACTTTAGGAGCAATTGGGTTTTGTAGACAGTGGATCCTTTGCTATGGGGAAATCACTGAAGCTCTTGTAGCACTAACAGAAAATTCAGTCCCTCAACCACTTAAATTGGAAACGGAACACATGTCAGCTATTACAAAATTAAAAGAGACTATCTTGTCTGCCCTTGCTCTAGGCATTCCAGATCACAAAAAGCTATTTACTTTGTATATACATGAACAGAAAGGGATAGCTTTAACTCAAATTTTAGTACCTCTTCAATGTCCAGTTGCTTACTATTCAGCCCAGTTGGACCCAGTAGCTTCAGGAGTACCACCATGTCTTAGAGGTATAGCTACCATAGTAACTGAAGCTGCTGATTTAGTATTGGGATGCCCAGTAACAATAATGTGCACACATGAAGTAAAGGATTATTGATATGGCATAGTATACAGGCATTTTCTGATCAAAGACTTGCAAGATACAAGGTAACCTTTTTGGGCAATGAAATTATTACCTTAAAACTCTGTACAACTCTTAATCCTGCCACCTTGCTCCCATATTTACCAGTTTCAGGAGAACCTTTGTACAGTTGTGAATCTTTAGTGTCCTTGGCTGAAAAGTCTTGAGATAATCTCCTGGACATTCCTTTAGACAACCATGACTTAGTCTTATTCACTGATGGTTCTTTTTTTATGAGGGATGGCATTTACTACACTGGAGCTGCTGTAGTCACAGAATTTGCCACTGTGTGGTCAGCTTTACTGCCCTCAAATATAAGTTCTCAAGGTGCAGAACTGATAACTCTAAAACATGCTTGTATAATTGCTAAAGATAAGAAGGCAACAATGGATTCTCAATATACATTTGGAATATATCATGCAGTAGGTATGCTATGGCTCCAAAGGGGATTTTAAACCTCAGCTGGAAAAGGTATTGCAAATGTAGAAAATGGAGTATGAATGTCATATGAAGGAAAACCCCTATTCCCTAGATGTTTTGATCACCAAATATGCTCACCTGTTCACAAAAATGGTCACTTTGGCACCCAGGGCATTGTAGATTCTGTTAAAAGAGCATGGATAGCCCTAGTATAACTACAATAGCCTCTAAAATGTGTGCAGCTTGCTCCATCTGTCAAGGTTATAATCAGCATGTCTTTTTGGCAAAGCTTTTGCTTGGCATCCTCTTGGTTACACACCATTTGAGCATCTTCGAATCAACTTTATCATGGTGCCAAAGGCTGGACTTTATAAATTTTGGGTTGTCATAGTGCATGAGCTGATCAGATAGCCAAAAGTGTTTCCTAGTGCCCAAGGAACAGAGACTTTTGTTGCCAGGGTACTCTTAAAAGTGATTATTCCTTGCTTTGGTCTGCCAGCATGAATTGATTCAGTCAGGAGAACTCATTTTACGGATTCGGTTTTGTCTCAGATATATTCTTGTTTGGGAATCACACCCAGAAGTCAGGTCAAATTGATAGAATGAATAGAGATGATTGGAAAATTGTGCATTGAGAGTCACTTTATTTTATTTTTATTTTATTTTTTAGAAAATTTTTTCCATGGTTACAAGATTGATGTTCTTGCTCTCTCTCCCCCTACTCCCCAACCCCCCTGTAGCCAATGCACATTTCCACTGGTTTCTTCATGTGTCATTGATCAAGACCTCTTTCCATATTATTGATAATTTTTCTAGGGTGGTCATTAAGAGTCTATATCCCAAATCATGTCCCCATCAACACATGTGTTTAAGCAGTTGTTTTTATTCTATGTTTCCACTTCCTCTGAATGTGGGTAGCATTCCTTTCCATGAATCCCTCAGAATTGTCCCGGGTCATTGTATTGCTGCTAGTACAGAAGTCCATTACATTCTATTTTATCACAATGTATCAATCTCTGTGTATAAAGTTCTCCTGGTTCTGCTCCTTTCACTCTGCATCAATTCCTGGAGGTCATTCCAGTTCCCAATGAATTCCTCCAGTTTATTATTCTTTTGAGCACAGTAGTATTCCATCATCAAAAGATACCACAATTTGTTCAGCCATTCCCTATTTGATGGGCATATCCTCGTTTTACAGTTTTTTTTGCCACCACAAAGAGTGCAGCTATAAATATTTTTGTACAAGTCTTTTTTCCCTATGATCTCTTTTGGGTAGAAACTCAGCAAAAGTATGGTTGGATTAAAGGGCAGGCAATCTTTTAGTGCTCTTTGAGCATAGTTCCAAATTGCCATCCAGAATGGTTGGATCAATTCACAACTCCACTAGCAGTGCATTAATGTCCCAATTTTGCCACATCCCCTTCAACATTCATTACTTTCCCCTGCTGTCATTTTAGCCAGTCTGCTGGGTGTGAGGTGGTACCTCAGAGTTGTTTTGATTTGCATTTCTCTAATTATTAGAGATTTAGAATACTTTCTCATGCACTTATTTATAGTTTTGAATTCTTTATCTGAAAGTTGCCTATTCATGTCCCGTACTCATTTATTGATTGGAGAATGACTTGATTTTTGTACAATTGATTTAGCTCCTTGTATATTTGAGTAATTAGCCCTTTGAGTTTTTTGTTATAAAGACTTTTCCCCAGTTCGCTGTTTCCCTTCTGATTATAGTTGCATTGTTTTTGTTTGTATAAAACCTTTTTAATTTAATGTAATGAAAATTCTTTATTTTACATTTTGTAATTTTTTCTAACTCTTGCTTGGTTTTAAAATATTTCCTTTCCCAGATATGACAAGTACACCATTTTATGTTCGCCTAATTTCTTATAGTTTCTTTCTTTGTATTCAAGTCATTTACCCACTCTGAATTTATCTTGTTGTAGGGTGTGAGATGTTGAACTAAACCTAGTCTTTCCCATATTGTTTTCCAATTTTCCCAGCAGCTTTTGTCAAATAGTAGATTTTTGTCCCAAAATTTGAGCTCTTTGGGCTTATCATAGCCTGCCTTGCTGATATCACTTACCCCAAGTCTATTCCACTGATCCTCCTTTCTATGAGACTCAATTTAAATGGCCCAAAATTCTCTCTCTAGTTCTCTTTTATCTTCAGAGCAGGTTCTGGAGAGATCCACACAGCTCACCATTTGAGATGATTTTTGGATATCCCTCTATACTGGTTAAGTCTTTTTCTACTGCATAGACATCATAACTAGGTGCGGGGAAGACACGTCTATTGCTTCCTATGGTTGGTTGCCTTTACATATTAAATTAGGATTTAAAGTTGTGTATGGTAGGGGATTTTAATTTGATATGAGATAGGGTCCTATATTGAAATTATCTGTACATAATTTTTGTCTCCATTGAACATCTGATTATTCTAGAAACCCTGATGAAGGAAATTCACAATAAAAATCCCCTTCCTATGCCATCAATTATTCAAATAATTAAAGACTGTAAAAGCTAGAACAGGTCTTAGATGTCATTTGAAGAGAAAATAAGAGAAGTATGTCGATGCTCAAGTATAGCCACTACGTCTTTGTGGATTTCTGGTGTAGTATAGGTGGAGGGGTCCATGGCTGAAAATTCGTTACAAGTCAAGTTAAGGAGAAAAGGATATTTTTAATTGTAAGTATGGGGGGGGTGAGGAAACCATGACTTTGTATCAGAACCAAGTTACCAGAGTAGACACTTAATATAAGTTCATTTAATACTTGATACATCTTTTAAAAAGATATTCTGAGCCTGGGATGACTGTAGTGGCTTGGAGCTTATGGTCATGAGCAAATAGCACAAAATGGAGTTCCAAATAGCCAAAAATGACCAACTGATCCACAAAAATTTAACCAGCCCTCTATGAAATACCAAGAGGCATAACCACTTCCTTCACTCATAAAACAATGAGATGCTTCTTGTCCCCTACAGACATGCAGCATTGTGTGAAGTGTCCTGAAGATGAGTATCCAAACAAGGAGAGAGATCATTGCCTCCCCAAAGCCATTATCTTCCTGGATATCAATGAACCTCTGGGAATGACTCTAACTGTTGTGGCTCTTTTCTTTTCTGTGTTGACAGCTCTGATTCTCAGGGTGTTTGTGAAGTTCTGTGACACACCTATAGTGAAAGCCAATAACAGGACCCTCAGCTACACTCTCCTCATCTCCCTCACTTTGTGTTTCCTCTGCTCCTTGCTCTTCATTGGCCGTCCCACTGTAGTCACCTGCCTCTTCAGACAAACAACTTCTGGACTTGTCTTCACTGTGGCTGTTTCTTCCATTTTAGCAAAAACTATTCTGGTACTTCTGGCCTTCAAAGTTAAAATACCAGGGAGTAGAAACAAGATTTGGCTACAATCTGGAGCATCCAACTGTATTGTACTCCTTTGTTCTGGGATTCAAGTGACTGTGTTGCATCTGGCTGGGAATCTCTCCCCCCTTCCCAGACACAGACATACATTCTGAACTCAATCAGATTATCATTGAATGTAATGAAGGTTCTGTGTTTGGTTTCTACTGTGTCTTGGGCTACATTGGCTTCCTAGCCTTGGGGAGCTTCACGGTGGCTTTCCTGGCCAGGAGCCTGCCTGACACCTTCAATGAAGCCAAGTTCATCACCTTCAGCATGCTGGTGTTCTGCAGTGTGTGGTTCTCCTTCCTGTCAACATACCAGAGCACCAAGGGTAAAGCCATGGTGGTGGTGGAGATCTTTTCCATCTTGACCTCCAGAGCTGGGTTACTGGGCTGCATCTTTATTCCCAAGTGTTATGTGCTTTTGCTGAGGCCCAATGAGAACACTCAGGAATGTATAAGAAATAAACCCAACTGCAAGAGTGAGAAGCATTTGACTTGAGAAATTGAAAGGATTAGCAAATGATTTATTATGGAAATCCATGGAAAGACACTTACCCAATCTGGTGACTCAGTTCTTGAAGTAGCTCACTTGCTTTGTTATCCAATTAAGTGTCTAGTACAGATTTTTTCCTATGAGAAAATTTTTCAATTTTGGAAACTGAGAAAAAAACATATTATACTCTTTGAACCTAGCCCTCTGTAAGTCTCTAATGTATCACTGAATTGCAAATCAGATTACTTATAATGTACAGTTTATTTTAATTAATTGTTCCTATATAATGAATTGATTTTTTTAAATATATAAAAGTATATGTTCTATTGTGGTTAAAGTCCAGCTCTAGGATGATGGAGAGGACCTTGTCCTGATCTGTTGGGCCATTGAATTTATTATACATTCACTGATTGAAGGAAATGGAAATGATAATCCCATAAAAAAATATATAGGTGGAGATTAAAGATATCTCCAAGTGTTAGAAGACTGGATATAGAAAGGTTGAAGAGGAAAATGGATTAAGGTGATAGAGATGTAGATTCCAGTATGAAGTGAAGACATCATAAGAGAGCTGATTCAAAATGCAATGAATTATCCCAGGAGTTGTTGACATGTGCACCAATGAACTTTAATTGGTGACTGAGATTATATAGGGGGGTTGGGATGCTCAAATTCTCTTTGAAATATGGATTAGATTAAATGCCTTCTGAAGTCCTTATATCTCTCAAATTCTTGTGGATTTCTCACTTCTTTAGGACAGTCATTTGTGTCATGGTGAGAGTGTCAAGGTGAGTAAAATTTCAATTTTTGGGGGGAACCATTGTCAAGGGAGATTTCTGCTCCTGAATATTGCCCAGATCTGATGATTTTGGAGGGACTTTTCACCTCTGATATTTTATTCTGTTATGTCTCTACTACCAAATTATTGTGATAGGGCACTTGGGATAAAAAGGGAGGAAGATTTGTAAGCAATTCATGGCAAGAGTCTACAATACCTAGAAGAGATTACTCAGAACCCTAACTTGTGCCAGGATTAGACTGCATTTCCCAAGGTTATCATAAGGCACTTACAGTGAGTATCATGGTTAATAGGATTAGATTTTGAATCAGGAAAACCTCATTTCAAATATTTCTCAGACACTTGTTAGCTATGTGATTACTTCATACATGAAATGGGGACAAAAATATTACCTCCTTCAAAGGTTTTTTGAGAATTAAATGAGATAATATATATGGTGTTTGTATACACACATATATATATATATACACATATATACATATATAAATATATGTTAATTAATACTACGGGTCTTGCAGCCTCTTGGTCTGTTATGGCTGAGGGTTTCTGATCTTGCCACTTCACAATGACTTCTGTCTGAAGGCCAGAATCACCTCAAGAGAGAATTATACCTGATGTAACAGCATGTCTCAGCCCCAGGGTCCATACAGCCACTTGCTGGTTCAGGAACACCCATGGGTCACCAGCCAAGGAGGAAGAAACATTATAAACAGATAAATTAAGCTTCTCAATTAACTCAAAGTGTCTTTGGTCCCATGAGCTTTACCAGGAAGAGGGAAAGAGATTTAAAAGCATATTTTCCCTTTCTATTTTGGTTCTCC